>NW_003852420.1:1563874-1591397 GCF_000181295.1 Otolemur garnettii
TCCGAGAACCATTTAAAAGATCAATCTTTAGCCCAGTCATATACTGGGATGTTATATTCATAATCTACTAAATTTCCATCTGTACTTGGATTTATTTCTATACATTTTATTATATTCCATTAACCTATCTCTGAACATTTTATTCTATCCCATTAGCCTATTTATCTATTCAAGCATGAGTACCACAATGGTTTAACTATTAGGGTGTGTTAGTATTCAAACAGGTTTTAATGTCTGATATGACTAGATGTCATATGTTTTTCCTTTTTAGCATTTTCATAGCTATTTTTACATGATTATTTTCCATATATACTTGGGCATAAATGCACGAAATTCATAAAAAAGATTGTTGAGACTTTTTTTGATATGGCATTGTTTGTACATTAATATAGGGAGAACTACAATCTTAAAATGTTGACTATTTGCATAAGAATAGAGAAAATCTTCCAGTTTGTCAACTCTACTCATTTGCTTTAGGAATATTTAAATATTTTCCTATTATGGGCTTTGCATATATCTTACTAAATTTATTTTTTTATATTTTTTATTGGTATATACTAGATGTACATATTTTCAGGGTACATGTGATAATTTAAAACATTCTTATAATCAAATCAGAGAAATTGGGATATCCATCATCTTAAATATTTATCTTTTCTTTATAGTAGAAACATTCTAATTTCTGTCTTCTAGTTATTTTGAGATACATAATAGATTAATACTGAATACAGTCACCCTAACTGATCTATAAAATATCAGTTTATCAGGGAAATGTATTCTTAAGGAGTTGATCTTTGTTTCAACTAAAATGGTTATTGATTTAAGCCCCTTAATTTTGGAATGGTTTGTCACACAGCAATAAATAATCAAACCAGAAGAATTATCTATCACAAACCCACTGTCACCCACAACAAATCAAGTCAGAAGTATGACTACACTATTATGAGGTAAATGGAAGAAATGATGAATGGGAAGTTATTTAAGTTCCTCGGAAACAAAATGATAATGAATAACATAACATTTCTTTATATATATGTGTGTGTATATATATATATATATATATATATATGTTTATATTCAAAGGGGGGAGTTTTTGAAATAAAGAAAATTTTGGGGTGGTGCCTGTGGCTCAAAGGAGTAAGGAGCTGGCCCCATATGCCAGAGGTGGTGTTTTAAACCCAGCCCTGGCCAAAAACTGCCCCCCTCCCAAAAATGAAATAAAGAAAATCTTAAACACACATTGTGTTTAAGGTTTAAGAGTGCGCTACAGAACACAATACTAAATGGCCAGTTAATTCACTCAAGCCATTTTTGTGGAGCAAAGGAATAAATATTAGAGGAAAAAAATTAGATGATAGGAATTTGTTGTTATTATAATAGTAAAACTACAAATAAAGCATTAGAAAAGTAATTTCACATATATTCTAAAATTATCAGTTTACGTCAACTCCAGAGAGCATATTTCTCTTTATATATCTATAGAAGTTATTATAAAAGGTCACCATGTTAACTGCACAAACACATATTACATAAAGCTAGTAAAAAGTCACCCACATTTAGTTCAAACCCTTTTACCATCTGTTGCATGTATTTTATGCATGTTAATTATTTTGGAGACTTGAAGAAGCTCTACATTTTGAAAACTCCCTTCTGTCACCACAGGCAATCTCACAATCGTATGATTCACAGTGATCTCTCAGATAAACATCTCTAATAAACTGGGAAGAACAGGTTTGAGTTTAATGCATTCAGAATTCCATATTTTATGTGGTTAATCAACCTAAGTTTACAAATATGCTTAATAACTTTTAGTGATATTTATAGGAGTTACACCTTCCTCCAGGTTCTTTAATGATCCTGGAAGACACTTCTATTTGTTAGGTTGGACCTTAGTGTTAATAAGTAATTTATCAAAAATTATGACAACCAGATAAAATATCATTTGCCTATAAAACTTAAGTTGGAGAACCTAATCAAAATGCCCAAACTTTAAAAGGTATTTAAAAATGTCTAAACATTTACATAATTAAGTTTAGATACATCATTCAAAGGAAAGTTTTTGAATCTCTAACCCAATACTTGCCCTGATTTCAGTCACAACTTACTTCAACAACTTGCTATAGGTTTCCCAGCAGGTATTAATAAAATAAATCCAACTCCAGAAACTAGTTTTCCAGAGATTAAACCATTTGGGATTTACCAGAGCCTAATTGACCAATGGGGAGAAAAATGCCCAACTCTAAGCCCTATGCCTTTACCATGGGGGGAGGAAAATATCCCACTTTAGCTATCTCAAAGCTTCCTGTCTTACCTAAGGAGGGAGAGAGCAGAAGCACTTGTAAAGGTCACAGTCCAGGCAAAGAGGCGCACACACACAAAATGAAATTGAATCACAGTGTTATAGAATATTTCCCTTCCCATTATACCTTATTACCAAATCAATCAAGCTCCTATAGTGTATTACAGCTGAGAAAAGTCCTATCCATTACTACTACTAACTTCAAGCCACATGGACATAAAACCTCACAGTAAAGACCTGTTTATTTCAGTTCTCTTGATTTGGTATATCATGTATGGGTTTGAACAAAAAGTTACAAAATATGCTATGCTAAAAGGCAAAAAACACAGTCTTAAGTAGCAAACAAAACATTACAACCAAACTGAGATATAACAGAGATTTTGTAATTTTTCAGAGTAGATACTTAAAGTAGAAATTTATAATTAATATGCTAACAGCTCTAACGAAAAAAGTGGACAACATCCAAAAACATATAAGTCATGTAACCAGAGAGATATAATTTTCAGGAAAGAATAGAAAGAAAGTGGTAGAGAATAAAAACACTGTAACAGTAGCCATACCTAAGTAAAGAATTAGTGCGCTAGAAGATACATCAATAGAAACTTCCAAAACTGAAAAGCAAAGAGGAAAAAAAATTAAAAAGAACAGAGTATTAAAGAACAGTTGGAAAATTACAAAGGTACAATACGCACAATTACAGGAATGTCAGAAAGAAGTAAGGAAGTAAAAAAAAGGGTGGAGGGAAGAAAAGAAGGAAGGGAAAAGCATTAGAGGTACTAACAGCTGAAAATTATTATTCATAATTAATGACAGACATCAAACCACACATCCAGGAAGCTCAGAGAACATCAAGCATGATATGTACCAAAAACCTACACTGAGGAATATTATATTAAAAATACAGAAAATTAAAGATAAAGAGAAACATTAAAATAATCTAGAGGAAAAAAATACCTTACTTATAAAGGAATGAGGAGAAGAATTACATCAGACTTCTCTTCAGAAAATATGCATCCAAAAAGATAGTGAAGTAAAGTATTTAAAGTGTTAAGAGACAAAAATCACCAAACCAAAATTCAGTATGTAACAAAGTCTTTCTTCAAAAGTGATGAGGAAATAAAGGAATTCCCAGACAAACAAAACATGAAGGAATTTGTCAATAGTAAACTTGCCTTGCAAGAAATAGTAATTCTCCAGAGAAAAGAATAATAATCTAGGTTAGAAAGTTGGATGCCCATAAAGAAAAGATTAGCATTACAGAGAAAATAAATAAAGCTCAAACAAAATATTTTATTGTTCTTATACTTAATTGATCTAACAGACAGCAGCATGTTCAAAATAATAACAGCAACAATGTATTCTATGACTACAGCATTTGGATAATGGAAATGAATGACAACAAGGAAGGTAAGAATTAGGAATACTTACACTACACACAGACCAATACAATATTATTAGAAAGCACGTTTAGATAAGTAGTAAACATTTTTTAAACTCTAGGACACCACATCATTTTTTTTAAAAAGCAGTATAATTGAAATGCTATTAGAGAAGAAAAATGGAATTGTATAAACTACTTAGTTAACACCAGAGAAGGTGTGGGGCGGGGGAGAAACACAGAACAAATGCAACAAATAAAAAATAGGTACAAAAACGTAGATGTTAAACTCAATATTATCAATAATCACTATAAATAAATAGGTATAAATACACCAGTTAAAGGACAGACTTTCACAGTGGTGAAAAATCAAGACCCAAGATACCTTTGCTAAATATAGAGACACAAATAGATTAAAAGTAAAGGGCTAGAGAAAGATAGGCTCTGCTAAGACTAGTCAAGAGAAATCTTGTCTGGGAGCCCAAGCTAATGCAATATGATAAGAAAAAAATTAAAAATATACAGATTATGATGAAAGAAATAAAATTGTCTTTGTTCACAGATGACAAGACGATACATGTAAAAACTCCCAAAGAATCTACAAAAGAAAATTCCTGGAACTAATAAACAATGTTATGGGATACAAGTCTTCCTATATACAAGTGGTAAACAATTAAAATTTAATACTAAGAACACCATATCATTTATATTAGCACCAAGAAAATGAAATATTTAAGTATAAATCTAACAAAATATATACACACTTAAATCAGGAAAACCATAAAACTCTGAAGAAAGAAATCAAAGAATTAAATAAATGGAGAGATATTCCATGTTCATGAACAGGAAGACTCAATATTGTCAAGATGCCGATTCTTCCTATCTTTATCTATAAAATCAATGCAAGCCCAGTCAAATATTTTTATGAATATCTCTAAACTTATCTAAAGTTATGTGGAGAGGCAAAAGACTCAGAATAGTCGATATAAAATTAAAAGTAAAGAATAAAGTTGAAGAAATATTATCCAACTTCAAGATTTACTATAAAGCTACAGTAATCAAGACAGTGTAGTATTAATCTTTTTGTCTATTCAGTATACAAATATTGCTTAATAGCGAAATAGATTAATAGAACAGAATCCAGAAATGGACATCCATAAATATAGTCCATTAATCTGTGATGAAAGAGCAAAGGCAATTAGTGAATAAAGGACACTATTTTGAACAAGTGGTACCGGATCAACTAACCATCAAGCCTGCACAAAAATTATATCAAAAAGGATCATACACTTAAATGTAAAATGCAGAACTATAAAATTTCTAGGAGAAAACCTATGGATTTGGCAATGACTCTTTTTCACATAAAACACCAAAAACATGATGCTTCACTTTAAAAGAAATGTTAAGTTTCATTAAAATTAAAAACTTCTGCTCTGCAAAAGATACTGTTAAAGAATGGGGGGAAAGCCATAGCCTTAGAGAAAATCCAAAATACACAATGAGTTCTTAATATTCAACAATAAGAAAAAAAAAACCAATTAAAAGGATTTTGCCCACTGAAAAATAGAATAGGAAAGTATCTACAGAAGATATTCAAATGGAAAGTAAGTGTATAAAAAGATGCTCAGCAACATTATCACTAAGGAATTGCAAATTAAATAACGATGAGGTATCACCATACATATAATACATGGTTAGAACCCAAAATAGGCAAGAGAGAATGTGGAACAAAAAAATTTCATTCATTTCTGGTGAGAATGCAAAATGACTCAGGCACGTAGAAGACAATTCAGTAGTTTTTTATAAAAACTAAACATAGCCTTACCATATAATTCAGTAATTGTGGAAACTTTATTTATCAAAATCAGTTTAAAATTATATCCAAATAAAACCTGCATACAACCCAAAGTTTGTTAACTCTTAGAAGAAAACATAGAGGAAAAGATTCATGAGATTAGATTTGCCTGTATTTACTTGGATATAACACCAAAAGCCCAGGCAACAAAAGTAAATAGACAAATTGGATGACATCAAAGTTAAAAACTTCTCTGCATCAAAGAACACAACCAAAGAGTGATTGCTGGAATGGAAGGTGGCAGAGGCAACCTATGGAATGGATAAAAATATTTACAAATTAAATAAATAAGTTAATATCAGGAACACATAAAGAATTCTGACAACAAAACAAAAACTTGATTAATAAATGGAAAAGGGGTGTAAATAGATAATTTCTTCAAAGTTAATTTATAAATGGCCAAAAATCATATAAAAAGAAATGCAGGGGCAAGATGGCCACTGGAGCCAGCCTCTGACAGAAGCTCCCGCCCAGAGGGAAGGATAATGTCCAGAAAGTACCCAACTAAGCTGAAGACTGGCAGCCAAGCCAAGAGAGAAGAGTGGTATCTGCAGGTCACCTCTGCTGAGGCAAGCTGCCACTCCAAGAAGGCAAACTTCAGGTACAAAATACATGCCAAAGGAAAAGTGTCCGTCCCCTCCCCCCAAGAAAGTTGTGTTTTTTTTCTGTTTTTTTTTTTTCTTTCTCTCCGTCTACTCCTATAGGTTTTCTACAGGAGAGTGGTGAACTGAGGACCTCTTGTCTCACCCTACATGTGAGAGCTGTAGGACGTGGGGTCTACTTCCCTAGAGGGACCCTCCTGAGACTCTGAATACTCTCTCGCCAGGCAGAAAAATTGAACTAACATTTTCCCTGCCATTCTGAACTTCCAGTCCACCCTTCCCCCCTTGCCTGATGAAACAGAAGCTTAAACCTCCAGCAGAGACTGTAAGAAGAGACTCAAGAGTATCGTCCCCCACCCCTGCTGAACCAAGCACTCTGCCCCCACCCCAGCCTGAGTGTTTTAGAGCAGCAAATCCCATTCCCTGCCCCCAGCCCAGCCTGAGACTGCTAGAGCTGCACTTCCTGGGATGCAAGGACTTCCAGAACTGTGTGCAGCATCCCCAGCTTTGCTGCTGGATCTGTGTGCCCATGGTCCCAGAGCTGCTCCTACAGCCAGAACTCCCTGGATGCAGCAGTCACCCTGGGAGCAGCACAGAGTCACTTCCCACAAAGATCCAGCAACAATAAAGCAATCCCACCAGGGTCTAATCTTGGAAAGACAACTCCCCAACATTGAGGACTCCCAGAGGAAACCAGAACTCACTCTATAGGGATACTGGTGCTGCACAGTGGCAGTGGCAAAGGCACAGTGGATGAGGGAGAAAAGCATTTGCTGACTTGTTACCCTCAGGATTACACTGAGTTCAAGTGGAACACTCACCAGTGGCTACTGAGTACCTGAGGCAGGCAGGCCTCATCTCCCTCAGCCAACTGGTAGTAGAAGGTAGTGGCTGGGCTCCGGGGCATTGACCTTCCTTTGACTCTGACAGGTGCAAACTCCCAGTACATCTGCTTATTGGAGGCAGCAAGACCTCAGACCTATTGGGTCATCAGTGCCTGGGTGTGAAAGAGGAGCAAAGTGGAGAAAAAGACTCAGACCCTTGGTCCAACTCTGCTACTGGGTGGACCTTTTTGACTCCACAGAGCATCGGCATCAACAAAAGTTGAGCAGCTAGTAGACCTCTGCCTTCTAGTTGCTGGAGACCTCTCACTTGAGAGTTCATACTGACTGGGTCAATTGGTATAGAACTCCTAACCTGGGCCAATCTCTCAAGGCCCCTCTCAGGAGATACCATGGTTGTGTAGTAATGAGAAGGGTTGATTTTCCTCTTCCAATAGACATCCACGGTGGATGGGCTGCCTTAATTGCTTGTAGCCCTCCACACCTAAGACTTCACCAGAGTCACTGATCCACTAATATCAGACGAGAATCAGCTGAATACAAGACAGAGCCACATAACCCCACAACACCAAACAGGTTTCCTCAGCCTCAGACTGTAATACTATACAGGTCCTTGACAAAGCTATAGGGAAAAAGTTGCAGCCATCAGTCCCAGATCCTTGACAAAGGGCTGGTTAACCACAACCCTAGGAACTCCCTAACCAATTTCACCTTCCTGCCCATCTAGACAACAGTGAAAAACAATCATGGGTCAAAATAGGTGGAAAAACTCTGGGAACATGAATAATCAGAGTAGATCAACTCCCCTAAGGAACGGTATGGTCAATACAACACAAGATCCCATTCATAAACAAAAGGCTGAGATGTCAGAAATCAAGTTCACAATCCGGATAGCAAATAAGATCAACAGAATGGAGGAAAGGAGGGAATTAGAATTTCAAGGAATTATTCAAAACATGTCTCAAGAATTCAACAATTTCAAAGACAAAAATCACCAAAGATTTTGACACATTGAGGCAAGAACTTGCAGCCCTCAAAGATCTGAGAAATACAGTAGAATCCCTCAGTAACAAAATGGAACAAGTAGAAGAATGGATCTCTCAGTATGAAGACAAAGCTTTTGAAAGCTCCCAAATGCTCAATGACGAAAAAAGTGGAGAATAAAAACCTATCATTCACTCAGAGAGCTCTGGGATAATTTGAAGAGATCTAATATTCACCTTACAGGAATTCCTGAAGGTGATGAGGTTGCTGTGGAGGATATAGAAGCTTTGCTTCATGAAATAATCAAAGAGAATTTTCCAGACATACCAAAAGATTCCAAAATCCAGACAGCAGACAGTTTCAGAACACTTGCAAGACTCAACTCGAATAAAAATTCTCATAGACACATTATAATTAGCTTCACCAAAGTTAATATAAAGGATAAAATTCTGCAAGCTGCAACATGTAAGAAAACCATAACCTATAAGGGGGAGAACATTAGAATGACTGTAGATCTCTCTGCTGAAAACTTTCAAGCTAGAAGAGGGTGGTCATCAACCTTTAATCTCTGTAAACAAAATAACTTTTAACCCAGGATCCTGTATCCAGCTAAACTGAGTTTCATCTATGATGGAGAAATTGAATACTTTAATGACATTCACATGTTGAAGAAATTTGCCATAACTAAACCAGCTCTCCAGGATATCCTCAGACCTATCCTCCATAATGACCAACACAATCCTCCACCACCAAAGTAAACTCACTCAGAAACTTTTGATCAAATTCCAACTTCAACAGAGGTGAAAGGATTAAAAACATCTGCTGGACTTTCAAAAAACACAATACCCAAAATACTATTTGGCTTATCAATACTCTCAATTAATGTGAATGGCTTAAATTGTCCTCTAAAGAGGTTGGCTGACTGGATACAAAAACTCAGGCCAGACATCGGCTGCATTCAAGAATCTCACCTTACCCTAAAAGATAAACATAGACTTAGGGTGAAGGGAGGGTCATCTATAATTCAGGCAAATGGAAAACAGAAAAAAGTAGGTGTTGCAATTTTATTCACAGATACAATAGGCTTTAAACCAACCAATGTAAGGAAAGATAAGTATGGCCATTTCATATTTGTTAAGCACTCAGCATGATGAGATTTCAATTGTCAACATTTATGCACCCAACCAGAATGCACCTCAATTTATAAGACAGACTCTAACATAATTGAGTAATTTGATTTCCTCCAGCACCATAATTGTCAGAGATTTTAACACTTCTTTAGCAGTGTTGGATAGATCCTCCAAAAAGAAGCTAAGCAAAGAAATTTTAGACTTAAACCTAACCATTGAACATTTGCATCTAACAGACATCTACAGAACATTTCATCCTAACAAAACTGAATACACATTCTTCTCATCAGCCCATGCATCATTCTCCAAAATTGATCATATCTTAGGTCACAAGTCTAACCTCAACAAATTTAAAAGAATAGAAATCACTCCTTGTATTTTCTCAGACCATCCTGGAATAAAAATTGAACTCAGTAACAACAGGAATCCACATATGCATACAAAAACATGGAAACTAAATATCCTCATGCTGAATGATAGCTGGGTCATAGATGAGATTAAGAAGGAAATTACCAAATTTTTGGAACAAAATGATAATGAAGACACAAACTATCAGAACTTCTGGGATACTGCAAAGGCAGTCCTAAGAGGGAAATTTATAGCATTGCAAGCCTTCCTCCAGAGAATGGAAAGAGAGGCAGTCAACAACTTAATGGGACATCTCAAGCAACTGGAAAAGGAAGAACATTCCAACCCAAAACCCAGCAGAAGAAAAGAAATAACTAAAATTAGAGCAGAACTTAAATGAAATTGAAAACAAAAGAATCATACAACAGATCAACCGATCAAAAAGTTGGTTTTTTGAAAAGGTCAATAAAATAGATAAATCTTTGGCTAACTTAACCAGAAGTAGAAGAGTAAAATCCCTCATTTCATCCATCAGAAATGATAAAGACCAAATAACAACAAACTCCTCAGAAATTCAAAAAATCCTTAATGAATATTACATAAAACTCTATTCTCAGAAACATGAAAATTAGAAAGAAATACATCAGTACTTGGAAACATGCCACCTTCCTAGACTTAGCCAGAAAAAATTGGAAATGTTGAACAACCCTATAACAAGTTTTGAGATAACATCAACTATAAGAAATCTCCCCAAAAAGAAAAGCCCAGAAGCAGATGGCTTCACATCAGAATTCTACCAAACCTGTAAAGAGGAACTAGTACCTATATTACTTAACCTTTTCCAAAATATTGAAATAGAGGGAATACTTCCCAAAACATTCTATGAAGTAAATATCACCCTGATACCCAAACCAGGAAAAGACTCAACAAGAAAAGAAAATTATAGACCTATATGTCTAATGAAAATTGATGAAAAAATATTCAGTAAGATCCTAGCAAACAGAATTCAATAACACATCAAATAAATTATACATCATGATAAGGTGGGTTTCATCCCAGGATCCCAAAGATTGTTCAACATATGTAAATCTATAAACATAATACACCACATAAACAAATTTTTTTAAAAAAGACCATATGGTTCTCTCAATTGATGCAGAAAAAGCTTTTGACAATATCCAGCAACCTTTCTTGATCAGTATGCTTAATAGGTACAGAAAGAACATTTCTTAAATGATAGAGGCCATCTACAGCAAACCCACAGCCAATATCATATTGAATGGACTAAAACTGAAATCATTTCCACTCAGATCAGAAACCAGACAAGGATGCCCACTGTCTCCACTGCTTTTTAACATTGTAATGGAAGTCTTAGCTCCCACAGTCAGGCAAGAGAAGGCAATCAAGGGGATCCAAATAGGACCAGCAAAGATCAAATTGTCACTCTTCACAGACAATATGATTATATATCTGGAAAATCCTGGGGAATCAATTACAAAACTCCTAGAAGTGATCAAGGAATACAGCACCGTCTCAGGGTACAAAATTAAGACTCACAACAAATCTGTTGCCTTCATATATACCAACAATAGTCAAAGGGAAAAATATCAATCAAGGACTCTATTCTCTTTACAGTCGTGCCAAAGAAGATGAAATATCTGGGGGTGTATCTAACTAAGGACGTGAAAGATCTCTATAAATAGAATTATGAAACCCTGAGAAAAGAAATAGCTGAAGATGTTAACAAATGCAAAAATATGCCATGCTCCTGGCTGGGAAGAACCAACATTGTTAAAATGTCTATACTACCTAAAGCAATCTATAGATTTAATGTGATCCCTATTAAAGCACCTTTGTCATACTTTAATAACCTGGAAAAATTAGTACTTCATTTTAAATGGAAACAGAAAAAAACTCAAATAGCCAAGACATTGCTCAGAAATAAAAACAAATTAGGATGAATCATGCTTCCAGGCTTCAGAGTATACTATAAATTGATAGTGATCAAAACAGCATGGCACTGGCACAAAAATAGAGAGGTAGATATATGGAACAGAATTGAAGACCAATAGGTGAACCCAAACACTTATCGTCATTTGATTTTTGATAAGCCTATTAAAAATATGAACTTGGGAAAAGATTCCCTATTCAACAAATGGTGCTGGGTGAATTGGCTGGTGACCTGTAGAAAACCAAAACTGGACCCACACCTTTCTCCTCTAATAAATATTGACTCACACAGGTTAAAGGACTTAAACTTAAGACATGAAACAATATAAATCTTAGACACAGTCCATGGGAAACACTTGAAAAAAAATTGACCTGAGAGAATACTTTATTAGAAGGATAGCCCGGGCAATTGAAGCAACATCAAAAATACATTACTGAGATCTGATCAAATTAAAAAGCTTCTGCACTGCCAGGAATACACTAAGTAAAGCAAATAGCCATCAGAATGGGAGAGGATTTTTGCAAGTTATATTTTCGACAAAATGTCTAAAAGAAAAACCAAGTGATCCCGGGCAGCACCTGTGGGTCAAAGGAGTAGGGCGCCACCTTCATATGCCAGACATGGCAGGTTCAAACCTAGCCCCAGCCAAAAACTGCAAAAAAAAAAAAAAAAAAAAAGTGAAACCTTTTCATTGTGGGCAAGAGACATGAACAGAAGCTTCTCTGAAGAAGATAGGTGTATGGTCTACAGACATGAAAAAATGCTCATCATCATTAATCATCAGAGAAATGCAAACCAAAACTACTCTGAGATACCATCTAACTCCAGTGAGAGTAGCCCACATTACAAAATCCCAAAACTACAGATGTTGGTGCGGATGTGGAGAAAAGGGAATACTTCTGCACTGCTGGCAGGAATGCAAGCTAGTACATTCCTTTTGGAAGGAAGTTCGGAGAAAAGGGATCTAAATATAGACCTGCTGTTTGATCCTGCAATTCCTCTTCCAGGTGTATATCCAAAGGACCAAAAGTCATTTGGCAATAAAGATATTTGCACCAGATTGTTCATTGCAGCTCAATTCATAATTGCTAAGTCATGGAAGAATCTCAGGTGCCCATTGACCCATGAATGGATTAATAAATTGTGGTATATGTATACTATGGAATACTATGCAGCATTAAAAAAATGAAGACTTTACCTCTTTTAATGTTTACATGGATGGAGCTGGAAAATATCCTTCTTAGTAAAGTATCTCAGAAATAGAAAAAAATATATCCAATGTACTCAGTACTACTGTGAAACAAATTTAAAATCACTCACACAGGAACGTGAAAAATGAAACACAACTATAACCTAGGATGAAGTATGGAAAGGGAGGAAGACAGGAAGGCAGGGGAGGTAGGTTGATAAAGGGAAGGTTGGTAGGGGGACCACACCTATGGAGCATATTGCAAGTACAAGTTGGATCTATCAGGTGTAGAACACAAATGTCTTAATCCTGTAATTGAGTAATTGAGGTGAAGGCTATGTTGTTTAGTAGGATGTAAGCACTCCAATTTGTACAAATAATCAACACATTGAATCCCATAATGGCATAAATGTATTTGTGATCTATGTACAAATGACTGAATAAAAAAAAGAAAGAAAGAAAGAAACACAACATCATTGATCAATATGGGAAAGCAAAACCAGAAGTATCACCCCACATTCATTAAGATGGTTAATATGAAACAACAGAAAATAAATTTCAATTTTGCAAGATTTCAGAAAGGCTGCAGATTGGTTTCACAACTATGTGAATACACTTAACATTACTGGATTGTGAACTAAGAAATGATTAAGATGGTAAGTTTTATGTAAGTCAACTTTGACACAATAAAAAATTTTAAACCTTCACAAAAATGTTTATAACAGCTTTAATTGCCAAAAGGTAAAAAGCAACCAAGATGCCTTTCAATAGGTAAATGGATAAACAAACTGTGGTACGTTCATAAAATGGACTATTACTGTGGCATGGAATACCAGCATAAAGAAATGAACTAGCAAGTCACAAAACATGGAAGAACCTTAAAAACATGCTTCTAAATGAAGGAAACATATATGAAAAGGCTACATACCATCTGATTCCAATTATATGGCATTCTAGAAAAGGCAATCACAGCTACATATCATCTAATTCAAATCACATGACATTCTAGGAAGGACAATAAAAAGATAAGTGGTTGATAGGAGATGGAGAGGGTAAAGGATTAATAGTTGAAGCAAAGGGGATTTTTAAGCAATGAAACTATTCTCCATAATACTGTACATATATGTAGATGCATAACATCATGTATTTTATGCATTTGGTAAAGCCCACAGAACTGTACAAGACAAAGCAAGAGCTCTAATGTAAACCATGGAGTTTAGTTAATAATAATGTATCAATATTGGTTGATGAATTGTAACAAACATACTAAAGTAATGCAAGATGTTAATAATGTGTATGGAAAACTGTGTAGCATTGCATGAGGGGGAATATGGAAACTATGAACTTTCAGTTTAATTTTTCTATAAAATCAAACAGGCTCTAAAAAATAAAATTTGTTAATTTTTTTAAAATACACCCATTGTTTTATCCTACTATATTTCTCCTTCTAATGCTGTAATAATTTTTGAATTGATCATACATATGTATCATCTCTGGCTAATGCATTTATTCTCTCATTCATTGATCCATTTATTCAATTCTCAAATATTTATATGCTCATAAATCATTCATCATCTACAATATATGACTTTATGTCACTTTATTTCTTTTTGGAATGTGTCATATTATTTCACATTTAAACACTATATTCCCATCTGATGTTGGACAAAGCAGACAAAAACATACACTACAGAAAAGAATCTCTGTTCACTAAATGGTGCTGGGAGAACAGGACAAGCACATGAAAAAGAGTGAAACAGGATCTGCACTTCTCACCACTTAACAAAAATTACTTCATATTGGACAACCAACTTAAACCTAAGACATATACGAATTCTAGATGAAAATGTTGGAAAAATTCTATTAGATATAAGCCTAGGGAAAAAAATTATGAAGAAGACCCCCCAAAAGCAATCACAGCAAAAATGAAAAAATGGTACCTGATCAAATTTAAAAGTTTCTGCATAGCCGAGGACAAAATCAGTAGAGAAAAAAAAGACAACCTACAGAATGTACATGCTACATATCCAATAAAGTTCTACAAAGAACTAAAGTGAATCAGAAAGAAAAAAGTCAAACAATCACATTAAAAAGTGTGCTAAAGACATCAACACAATCTTTTCAAATAAAGATAGACTAATAAGCCATGAACTCATGAAAAAGTGCTCTGTGTCTCTAATCATCAGGGAAATGCAAATCAAAACCACAATAAAATATTACCTAACTCCAGTAAGAATGGTTCTTATCAAAAAACCCAAAAGAGGGTGGTGCCTGTGGCTCAAAGGGGTAGGGCACTGGCCCCATCTGCCGGAGTTGGTGGGTTCAAACCCAGCCCTGGCCAAAAACTACAAAAAAAAAAAAAAAAAGCCCAAAACAACAGATTCTGACATGGATGAGGAAAGAAAAGAACACTTAAAGTCCTGTTGGTGAGACTACAAACTAGTACAACCTCCAGTATGAAGATACTTCAAAGAACTAAAAGCAGACCTACCATTTGATCTAGCAATCCCACTACTAGGTATTTACCCAAAGGGGAAAAAAAGACATTTTATAAAAAGGCACTTGCATTGGAATGTTTATAATAGCACAACTGATAACTGTAAAGATGTAGAAACTCAAAAGTGTAGTAGCAGTGCCCATAGATGAGATGAGGAGTAGAGAGGTTCAGGTCAGGTTTACTGAAAGGGACAGCAACCTGCTTGGGCAGGGCAAAGATGGCATCTGTTCTTAAGGCAACTGGAGGCCTCTTTTTATACTGGGCATAGGGGGAAGTAGATTTCACAGCTTTCTAGAAGGTTCTGGTGGGCCAGGGTCTTTCTGGTATAATTCTTAGGACAGGGACATGTAGGCTTTCTATTCTAGGAGGAGACGGGGAGAAGAAAGAGGAGGAAGGGAAATGGTTCATGTGGGGCCATGTTAGGCACCCAACAGAAACAACCTACATGCCCATCAACACATTACTAGATTAATGAAATGTATATGTATACCACGGAGCACAACTCAGCCATAAAAAAAATGGTGATCTAGTATCTTTTGTAACAACCTGGATGGAATTAGAGGCCATTCTTCTAAGTATCCCAAGAATAGAGAAACGAACACCACATGCACTCAATACTAAATTAGAATTAGCTGAGCAACATGTATGTGCAGATACGAAAGTAAAACTCAACAGATATCAAAAGTAGGAGAGGGGAAGTGGAAATGGTTACATTCACACCTAACTGGTATATCGCACACTTTCTGGGTGAAAGTAACACTTATAACTTTGACTTAAAATGTATAAAAAAAATTATGTAACAAAAATGTGTATACCCTGTAATATTCTAAGTTTAAATAAATAAATAAAGACTATGAATTATCTGTTGTACAAGCTTAATAAATTAATGACTGGAACATCTCTAATGGAGGCTCTTAGAGTTATTTTTAGAGATTACTGTGAGGACAAATCAGACACCAGGATGCACACAAATCTGATCCACCCAGTTTTAATACAATATTTCTTTTGACTTATAAGTTATTCTAAGAACTTGTTTTATGAACTAATATGATGATTATTAAACTATATATAGTACTGTACTATTGTTAGACAGTGTTAGCAGCTCTAAGATCTGTTCTAGGAACAGTGGAGCATCTTTGTAACATTTTCAATGATTTATGAATCAATATTTTTAGATACATGGAAAATATTATAAAAAGTATAATTTACTGAAAGTTCACTTATAATTAAGAAACATTGGAGCTTTTAAGATTTTATCTTTGTAATATAAAAATGTTTTAAAATAATATTTAGAGATATAAAATACTGTCTCTGCTTTTAAAGACTCTTAAGGACTTTACTGTTTGTTTAGAAAATACGTGTATAATCCCGTGGGAAAAAGAAAAAACTGAAAATAAACAATTCAGTAGAAAAATATAGATAATGTCACATTGTCAATGATTAGAGATCTAAATAAATGGCTTAGATAAGTGCAATAAGGATTCTAAAAAGGGAAAAACAAAACAAAACTCTGTGGTCTGGAATGGGTTAGCTTCATGACAGAAAAACAAGATCTTAAAGGGCATAAGCAAAAATCAAAAAATCAAAACATGTGAAGAGTATATTTGCTAACCTTTTGGCTGGAGTGATTGGTTTCAGAAGATAAAGAACGGGAGCCAAATCCAGAAATGCAGGGTGGGATAAAATTAAGGAGATCTTTAATTCCAGGATAATGAGTTTAGACATTACCTATGGACAATTAAAGCATTTAAACTGTAGGCAAAAGCAATATACTGAAGTAAATAGTTGCATACAGTTCGTGTATGATAAAGGAAGTAGGGAGAATAGAAAAGTTAATAGCTGTAAGAAAATTTATTATGGAGTGATGAGATAAGTGATGGAATGAGAATGGAAAGGATACAAAAGCCACCAACTAGACAAAGAAAAGAAAGAACTGGGAGGACACAAAGTAGATGGTGTCAAAGCTGAGTCCAAGTTTCTGAAGCTAAAGAAAAATGACAAAAATTAAAAACTTGTCTCAGACAGTCTAGAAGACTTCCAGGTAAACATATACATCAGATAATTTGATAATACTGGAACCAGAACTTGGTTGTGAGAGTAAAACTAAAAATAATACTCTGGAATTAGCTTCAGAGAAATAATATTTGAAACTCTGAAAACAGATGCTATTCTCCAAAAGAGAAACTATCTATAAAATGATACATAAAGAAGGCTAACTGAAATTTTGAGAACCTACTTTTAGGGCATAGACCAACATGGAAACTAAAGAAAATGTTATTGACTCTCCTATATTATCATGAAGATCTTTCCTATAATCCATATCCTCCTCTAAGAACTTTAGAATCCTATGACTATCACAAAACATTTATCTTACAAAACATTTCTTTCCTTTATATAAAAGATATTAGGCTTCAAGGGATAGTAAATGTCATTATATTTTACCATTATCTATGATAAATCATTCACTATCGATACCTTATTCGGTAATAAATCAAAATGAAAATAATGATGATTGGAACCAGAAATCATACTATGCTAATCCTAGTAAGTTCTATGTAAGAGCACTTAGTATTATTAAAACTGGGAGGACATTAATTACTTTTTGAAAATCAAGGTGACAACATCCTCAGAGATTAGAGTCCAGAGCTCAATATCCTAGTGAGGAATTATCTAGTAGAAAGATGTTGCGAGATGTTGCATACAGGGCCAAACAGGCAGGATAATATAGCATTGCAATTTAGAATTTCCACACTTCTGAGAGACTTTCACTTATCAATGTGTTCACTCATTTATTCATTAATTACTGAGTAGCCACTGTGTGTCAGAAATTAAGAAGACAAATCCAGTAGAACCTTTGTAAGTTGACCACCCCAGGGACTGTAACGAACAGGTCAACCTATGGAGGTCATCAACATAAGGAAGCAGGCCTAATGTACTAACACGTACAAATGGTGCACGTCTGGGCTACGAAAATTAGATCAACTTAAGGGGGTTGTCAATGTAACAAAATGATCAACTATGAAGGGTTTATTGTATTAATAAGACACATCCCTGCTATATAGGATACCACTGTCCTTAACCAAAACGCATCTGAATATTACAAAAGATAAAGTAGAAATTTCTCAATAATTCCTCTAATTTACCAGTCAATCAAAATTCGTGAAAGAATTCAAATCTACTATACATTCCTAAGGAGTCTACAAAGAGACTCCTTTCTCATTTCTTCTAATCCAGCTCTGGGAGTTTAATTAGGCCCAGTCTAAAAATCATCACCATAATTTCATCTAATCACCAATTTCTTCCATGAACTAGAGCATAAATAAAGGCTAAATTAATGCTCTCTTAAAGTTAAATGAAGTTGGAATTCCATGTCTTAACAACTTTGGTAGTGAACTCCTGGTAATGTATAAAATATCAAACCCTGTAGAATTCAAGATTTACAATTCCTCAGGATGGAGAATCATCTATTCATGATGACGCTTACATGAGTTTGACTTGAGGAATACATCCCTATGAGTTTGAGTTTGAGTTTTTGAGTCTGAGGTTGCTGTGAGCTATGACACTATAACACTTTATCCAGGGCAACAGAGTAAGACTCAGTCTCAAAAGAAAAAAAAAAAAAGAAAGAAAGAAAGAAAGAAAGAAAAACCTACTAATAAAAATTTACTTTATTCTTAGAAAAAATTAAAAACTCATATTTATAATTTAAAATATTAAAATCCTAGAGAAATTGCATAAGCAGCACATAATAGAAATTGTTATTATTTACATTTGTTTTCACAAAAAAACAGTACATTTGTGTACCAAAATATTAAAAGCTTTATAAAGTAAGTTTAACCACAACAGAAGAAAATATTTTAAACTACTGTATATAGTAAAACAGATTATGAAAGAGGCTATGGAACTCCTATCTTAACATTGTCAGGAATACATTTATCTTGCCTTGTTTAAATGAAGCCAGATTGAAGGCTTAAAGTTGAATTAGGTGTGCAAGCCAATAATCCCTACCCACCAGTCAGGTCTGTGGATTCTCTAATCAAAGACTCCACAACAGCAAGAAAGTAGAGCCTGGAAATGTATAACATTCTTTATACCACAGATAATCAATGTATATATCAAACAGCATACTGATGAAAAAGAGTCTATAATAACATTTAATTGTGAAGAAAAAGTAAAATATACATAAAAAGATAAGTCATATAAAAGGTAGAAATCTCAGAAGAAATTTTTAAACTGATTTTTGAGTCAGCTGAGCCAATTATCTTTAATTTGAATGCTATTACAGAAATATTTGATTATAATTTCTAATATTATATATTATACATATCATATACAGATATACAATGGTTCACATTCCATATATATTTTAAATATATGTCTATATATTAATGTGTATATGTAAATTTTAAATACATATCAGTTTTTTTAATTAAAATGAATCTCACCAGTACTTTCAAATCAAAACAATGCACTCTTGTTCTAATTTAAATTAACAGAGATTGTAATATATAATCAAGTAGCTTCCACACAGCAGGTAGGGATGGAGTGCCCTTCTTTCCCACCCAGTACTGGGGCCTAGGGAGATGCAAAGAAAAAAAAATATTTAAACCTCATTCTCACAGAGCTCACATTTTAGAGAGGGTGAGTGTAGTGGAAATAATTATGGTGTGCATGACAGATGCTATAATAGAGGTTTGTGCGTACCATTTCCATAGATCATGCTGAAATGAGTTATATAAGTTTGTGGCCCAGGGGAAGATGAAGAGCTAAAGGCACAGCCCAACCCAAGGAAAGCTATAGTAGAGTTCCCTGATAAAGTTGAAAAATGAATCACTAGGGGGAGGGAGGGAGATTGGTACCGTCACTTCTATGGTTTATCTTACAAGGGTACAAGTGAATCTTTCTAAAAGCAGAGTATGAACGTTTTAACTCAATAACTAAGAAAATGACATGAAGGTTATCTTGACCAGTTTGATGAGAGTATTTCAAAATGTACATGAAAACATCACACTGTACCCCATGATTGCATTAATGTACACAGTTACACTATAAGAAATTTAAAAAAAAAAGAAAAAAGAAAAATGAATCACTAAATTACATACTAAAGCTACCCTGACACGTTTTATTTTCAATAGAACTTCCATTTGTTGCTGGTATTCTCATCATGTAAAAAGTTCTCATCTTGCAACAAAAGCTGGCCAGTACTTTTCAAGCATAATAAGAGTACGACCCATGTAATGTTTCAAGTCAATACTGATGACATCAGCCCAAAATCAGACACAACCAAGTCATCAGCACCATAGGGAATGAAAAGGAGCCATTTATCTTTAAAAGCCTTTTAAATATTCAGTAGGTCTAACGCTATTAAAAAATAAGGTTGCATTAGTTCAAAGTCTTGAGAAACAGACCTGCCCTTTCCTTTCAATACTTGTGCATTTAAAATATTGCTACCACATTTAATGTTCTTCACAGAGCAGCTGACAAATCATTTCTCCAAACTGGCAAAGAGTGTTAAAATTAGAATTTAAAACAAGACTCAGCAGGCAAAATAAAGGGGAAGAGTATCTTCTTCCTTTTTGATACTACATAAATATAGTTTTAAAATATTTGCTTCTTTTTGTTATAGGAATCAGATTTAGAAATAACTTATATACAACAGAATTAAAATCTTATGAATTTTTTAATGGCATAATAAATGTTTTTAGCATTTTTAAGACTTTTTTTTAGCTTTTATCAATCACAGTATATACCATAGCTTTTCTGAAAATATCCCTTGGTCGTTTTCCAGTTAATTATTTTCAGTTTTACATACTTAGAAAGCATTTGCTAAGGTTTCTGTATTGTTTCCACTGAGGATTAATATACTAATGTTTACATGGTCTGTTCTCGTTAATATCTATACATCCATTGTGCCTGACAAAAATCTCAATATGCCCTTCTAACAGCCACTACCCTCAACTGCTACCAGGGTCACAAAACCACTTTGGGCATCTTGCCCTCTCACCATTTCCAGGGGACATTTCTTCCCCTTCTTTGAATTTTGAATACTCCTATTTTGTTTAATTATGCTAAAGCAACAGGATCACCTGCCATCCACTAAGACAGTTTTCCATTCACTTTTTCTGTCTAAATTCCATGTACTCTGTTTTTCACTCAAAAAGATTATTTTCCTTTCCAGCAATCACACCTTAATACTAATGAAAGATTTGCTAAATTCATCACTCCTCCTCTTGCTATTCCTAGAACTTTCATCTCAAACACTGTTTGGGCACCAAGAAAAATGCTCTGTATATTATTTGTTTTTCCTAATTATAACCTTAGCCATCCATTTCAATAAGATCAAAAATGAAGAGTTGATTATTAACATGTATCTATAATTGCATTCATGTTTGGTCTATATTTACCCATCAATCCCATTTTCATTTTTAATCAAGGCAAATTTAGTTCTTTGGTTAAAATGAAAGCATTATCAATGGAAAATTAATGTAAGCATATAATGATGGAAAACTGCTTAATGATAAGTATAAATGATCACATTGTAATAGAATCCATGAAAATATTTTACCAACAGAAACATAAGAATTGCCAAGGTTATATATCAATGGTCCATAATATAGGCATCAGTACCTGGACTAACTGAAAATAAACAAAACTAAAATAAACTTGAAGAGGACAAAAGGAACATGATGAAAAAATACTCATAAAATTCAATTATTGTTGACTGATTTATTCCAAAGGATAGAAAAGCATCCACTTTGAAATGCAATAGAACTGATTGTGTTAACAGAATAATAAATTCTACTTATTAGACATTTTTAGCTGACTGATTATTTTATAAAAAGAAACCCATGAAACATTTTTAAAAATACATTTTTATTGAGCCAAAACATTTCTGAAAGATAGAGAAGCATACAAAAGTATGTAACTTGGTTAACATAGTGAGTGAAGGACTTAAACATGAATGTTAAGATCCAAGAAAGCAAAACCAATTACCAGCTCAACTACCAAAGAGATTCTAAAGCTACTATTGGAGATAGTTAAATTTTTAATTGTGGAATCAGCTTTGGAGATAATACATTTGAATAACTGCCATAAAACTAGACCATGCTTTTAGGTTTTTCTTTCAAAAATAATTGTAAAATTGGTTAAAATGCTGCAAAAAAAAATGAGAATCAAAATCAAAATACAATACTTAGAGAATATGCTTTACAGGAAGTAGCAAAGATCAAAAGTATAACATAGTTTCATGGCTAAGTCTATGAAAACAATGTATGCTTTTCTCTATTTCCTAGACAGCACTTCTATGCTAAACTCTTACCTGGGGCTAATAGCACAAACACTGTTTGCTCAAAGACAGCGTTATCTGGAGAAGGAAATCCCTTTGCGAAAGTAATGTAAATCATTTCCCAAGGTATTTCAGAAAATAACCCAAACTTCAACAAACCCCCTGTAAGATGGTAGAAACAAGTACTCTTTCAAGAAAAAACTATAGAGTAATTAATATATGTGCTGAAAACAATGTACAAAACCAACTTTTAAGAACACGATCACGTTGCCATGCTAATAACTTCCTTTTGGTGAGTTAGTTGTTTATGCGTCCCACTAATCAAATTTTCTAGGATAATTACCATGCAGAGATGAATTCAATTAAAAGAAATAATGATTAAAGACATGAAAAGCTTTCTTAATTTGTTATACAATGGTAGGTCAGTCTGCCAAAGACACTGCCACTTTATGCTTGTCTTGTGTGTGTGAGTGTGTGTATATATCCATCCAAGACTAAATCAATCTATGCTCTTTTCATAAATCACACTACATAGACATGCTAAGTATCTCTTTTAATCCACAAGTGAATATAAAGTGATTTTTTTGTAATCAGAATCTCAATTTTTATTCATAATGGTAGGATATTGGTTTTAATAACTATTATTGTACAGTAAATATTTTATGGGAGTTTATCTATAAACCCTATGGCCATTTTAATACAGTCCTGATTAATTCTAAATTCACCAGGAACTTAGCAGACAGCACAAAAGACACAAGTCCTAAAAGCAGTATCAAGTTCAACAAAATGCTATTGATAACAAATTATAAAATGCTATCAATCTGGCAACCTCATACTGATTTCTTATTTAGCAAAATAATGAGTGTGGTGGCAACATCATGACAATTGAAAACAGAGCTCTCCGGGGGTCATGTAGACACTCTGCTAACAAGCCAGAGGCACTAGCTCCTTCATTTACACAAGTGAGCAGGGAACTATGGCACAACACAAAAAGAAAATAACTTGGGATCTTGGGTAGTTGCCCCAGTGATGGTAAAGCACCAAGCCGAAAAACCCGTGGTCACTAAACAGCAGCAAAGACAGCAAGAGATTCCCATCCAGCTTCACAGCAGCTGCAGTAAGTTCAGATTGGTGGAATCACAGCACACCCTGGTGACAAAAACGAGTTTCCTCTGGCTGGCCTGAGCACCATCAAAGTAAGGAGCAGAGTAGGCTACCTAACGTTTCGTCAAATCTTCCTGACAACAACCAAAGTACAATGGGTAAGCTTGAACTTTATTAAGAAAAAAAGGAAACCAAAATATATTTTATGTAACACCGATGCTAATAACATTTTTCAAGCATCTTGCTTATTGATTTACTATCAGTGTGATCTTTATTGAGTTTTTAGATTATTTGTACCTCAAATTCACATCGGGAATTGTTTTTTAAAGTTCTCACAGGGCAGTCAGAAGGACCCAATAAACACAATATCTGAAGCATACTTAGAACAGGACCTGTCCTACCAAAAACACTGTATGTAAATAAATAATTTACATAAATAAATAAATGAAGTCAATAGATGGGATTTTTTAACCTAAAAGGAAATAAAAGCTACAATGTCTTGAATGCTTGTTATGCGTGCTCCACTATGTTCTTTGCATATGTGTACCTTATCCCTTTTGATCTACCTAACAAATATGCATAGTAGGTATTATTATCTTCTTTTACAGATGAAGGAAGGTAAATGTTAAGCCCAAAATACAAAACTATGAAGTGGGAGTGCCAGGATTCAAACCCAGGTATTCCTGTCTCCACTTAACACTTTAAGCTCACTGCAACATACAGAAAGCCAATTTTATGGATGAGGAAACTGAATTATCTTAGATAAAACCCACAGATGGGGATAAATGAGGAATTAAAATGTCTTAGCTTATTATAAGTAGACACCGCCCTGCTCTAAATGACTAAATAGGTACAAAATTCCATAGCCACTGGGAATAGACTTTTGAATCTCTTAGGAATATATTGGTCTAAGGATATCTACCCTACCCACATAACACACCCAAGCATATGCTATATTAAATTACAGAGCAGAAGACATTTTTCTCATTGGGTGTGGAAGGGAGGGGTCCTGAATGTCTCCATAATATGGTTAACTTCATCATAGTAATTGCCAAGTCAAGCACTAAAACATGTGGTAAACTTTGCTTATCCAATGTAGAGGGAAAGATCTATAAGTCTTAGATAAGGTAGAGAAGACCACTAGCTGCCTCTCTTGGCCAACTTAGCTGATGATCATTTCTAAATTAAGAGATCTATGGCAGAAGCATTTTCCCTGAGCATGCCCAGGTTTGACAATGACAGAAAAACAGTCAGCTCTCCACCCACAGTTATGGTCTAGAAGTCATCTAGCAGCAGGTGGAGTTTACACACACATAACCTGTGTAGCAAAAACGTTGATATTTTAATATTAACACTGAAAAAATGTAGTTGAATATATGGAAAATAAAAGGTGTACCAGGCATGGTAGCTCATGCCTTGTAATCCTAGCACTCTGTGTCACTGAGGCAGGTGGATTGCTTGAGCTCATGAGTTTGAGACTAGCCTAAGCAAAAAGCAAGACCCCCATCTCTACTAAAAATAGGAAAAAAAACAAACCAAAACTCAGGCAAGAGGCTTGCTTGATCCTGAGTTGGAGGTAGCTATGAGCTATGACACCACAGGACTCTACCCAGGGCGATAGCTTGAGACTATGTCACACACACACACACACACACACACACACACAAAAAACAAGGTGCATCTATAAGATGTGCAATAATTATAGCCCAGTACTTTTACCTGTATAAAAATTAATTAACCCCTTCCCAGTTATATGCATCAAACTCAATCAAATGCTGTGCTAAAAGTCAAAGTGAAGAATATTAGTTTGAGGACTTTCTTATAGTTACACTCTTAGGCATTTGTTTACATAACTAATAACACAAAAATACCTCTTTATATTAAAAAGTTTATCATTTACATGTCGTTTATAGACATTATAATGGAAATACTGACCTTTCCGTTAAAATAGTAAATGCAAGTTCATATTCTGAACAGATACTTTCAAAGAAAGCCAGGCTTTAACTTGCAATGGTCAAAATCCTAGTAAATGGAAAACTACTTTGCTTGGATCATTTCACAGTATCTATATTTCATTTAATCACATCAAATTTATTATTTTATCAATTACAGGCATCTCCTTTAGCACAGGTTGAATACTGCTTGGGTTCAAAAGTGTTTGGGGACCAGAACCATTTTGGATTTTTTTTTTTTTTCAGATTTTGGCCATATATAGTTTTATATATATGTTTTTCAGATTTGGCCATATATATTTTTATAGTCACTATACTGTACATTAGCTCTCCAGAATTTATTCATCTTGTAACTGAACGTTTATACCCTTTGACCAATATCTCCCCATTTTCTCCATACCAACCCCCTTCCCCAGCCATTGCCAACCACCATTCTACTCTCTGCTTCTATGAGATCATTACACACATGAGATCATTCAGTATTTGTCTTTCTGTGCCTGGATTATTTCACTTAACCTAATGTTCATCACTGTTGCCACAAATGGCATATTTTCTTTCTTTTTAAAGGTTGAATGGCATTCTATTGTATTTATATAAACCACATTTCCTTTATTCACTCTTCCATCAAAGGACATTTAGGTTGTTTCCATATCATGACTACTGTCGATGGTGCTGCAATGAACATGGGAATGCAGATATATTACTAACATACTGATTTCATTTCCATTGAATATGTACCCAGAAGTGGGATTGCTGGATCATACGGGAATTCTATTTTTAATTTCTTTAGGAATTTCCGTACTGTTTTTTCCCGTGACTGTGATAATTTACATTCCTATCAATAATGCATAAGGGTTTTATTTACATCCTTCCCAATACTTGTTTTCTTTTGTCTTTTTGATAATAACCATTCTAATAGGTATGAAGTGATAGCTTATTGTGGTTTTGATTTGCATTTCCCTGATGATTAGTGATATTGAGCACCTTTTCATATAAATGTTGGCCGTCTGTCTGTCTCCTTTGGAAAATATCTATACAGGTCCTTTGCTGGGGTTTTTTGTTTGTTTGTTTGGTTGGTTGGTTTGGTTTTCTTTTTCCTTTTTTATAAGTTCTTATATACTTTGGATTTGTATATTAACTATCAGATATATGATTTAAAAATATTTTATCCCATTTTATAGGTTGTCTTTTTATTTTGTTGTTTTTACTTGCTTTGCAGAAACTTTCTAGTTTAGTGTAGTTCCATTTGTTTACTTTTGTTTTTTTTGCCTGTGCTTTTAGTGTCACATACTAAAAATCATTGTCAAAATCAGTGTTAGGGAACTTTCCCTCTATGTTTTCTTCTAGGAGTTTTATGTTTTCAGGTCTTATGTTTAAATCTTTAATCCATTTTGAATTGTTGTACAGGGTAGGATAAATATTTAATTTCATTTATTTCTGTGTAATGTCCAGTTTGTACAACACTATTTTTGAAAAAATTGTCCTTTCACCATTTTGTATTCATGATGCCTTAGTCAAAGGTAGTGAAACTTGAGTTTCCTTCCAGGTTTTCTCTATTCTGTTGGTCTATTTTTTTATGCCAGTACAATACTGTTTTTAATTAGAATAGCTTTGCAATATAATTTAAAATCAAAAAGGGTGATGCCACAGCTTTCACCTTCTTTTTTCTTTCTTCTTTTCTCTCTTTTTTTTTAACTTTCTTTTATTATTAAATCATACCTGTGTACATTAATGCAATCATGGGGTAAAATGTACTGGTTTTATATACCTCTGAAATATTTTCATCAAACTAGTTAACATAGCCTTCACAGCATTTTCTTAGTTATTGTGTTTAGATATTTATATTCTAAACTTAGTAAATTTCACATGTACCCTTGTAAGATGCACTGTAGGTGTGGTCCCACCAATTACCCTCCCTCCACCCATTCTACCCCCCTTCCCCTGCCCTCCCTTTTCCCTATATTCTTGGGCTATAATTGGGTTATAGCTTTAAAGCTATAACTTGGTTTCACAGTAGGGCTGAGTACATTGGATACTTTTTCTTCCATTCTTGAGATACTTTGCTAAGAAGAATATGTTCCAGCTCCATCCATGTAAACATGAAGGA
>NW_003852420.1:1592073-1620561 GCF_000181295.1 Otolemur garnettii
CAAGGGGTCTTCCTCATAAAATATTCTGCCAGGCCAATTTCTTCAAGAGTTTTCCCTGCACTTTCTTCTAGTATTTTTATAGTTTTGTGTCTTAAGTTTAAATCTTTAATCCAGTGGGAGTCTATCTTAGTTAATGGTGAAAGGTGTGGGTCCAGTTTCAATCTACTACAGGTCGCCAGCCAGTTCACCCAGCACCATTTGTTAAATAGGAAATCTTTTTCCAACTGAATGTTTTTAATTGGCTTGTCAAAGATCAGATAATGGTAAGTACTTGGGTTCATCTCTTGGTTCTCTATTTTGTTCTATACATCTACCTCTCCATACATACACTCTGTTTTTGTGCCAGTACCATGCTGTTTTGATTGCTATCAATTTATAGTATAGTCTGAGATATGATAGTGTAAATCCTCTGCTTTGTTTTTATTTCTGAGTAGTGTCTTGGCTATTCAAGGTTTTTGTTTTATTCCATATAAAACAAAGAATTATTTTTTCCAGATCTTTAAAGTATGACAGTGGAGCTTTAATAGGAATTGTATTAAAATTGTATGTTGCTTTGGGTAATATGGACATTTTACCAATGTTGATTCTTCCCAGCCATGAGTGTGGTATGTTTTTCTACTTAACATCTTCAGCTATTTCTTTTCCTAGAGTTTCATAGGTCTCTCTGGGGTTTTTTGTTTGTTTGTTTGTTTGGTTGTTGATTTGGGGGGGGTTGTTTGTTTTTGTTTTTTTGCAGTTTTCAGCTGGGGCTGAGTTTGAACCCACCACCTCTGGCATGTGGGGCTGGCACCCTACTCCCTTGAGCCAAAGGCACCACTGTCATAGGTCTCTTTATAGAGATTTTTCACATCCATTGTTAG
Source organism: Otolemur garnettii (assembly GCF_000181295.1). NCBI lineage: Eukaryota > Metazoa > Chordata > Mammalia > Primates > Galagidae > Otolemur > Otolemur garnettii. Next base: position 1,592,934 of record NW_003852420.1, read on the forward strand.
GTAAACTCCCCATCTTCTTTGGCACTACTGTGAACAAAATACAGTCCTTGATTGTTTTTTCAGCTTGACTATTGTTGGTATATATAAAGGCTACAGATTTATGAGTGTTGATTTTGTAACCTGAGATGCTGCTATACTCCTTGATGACTTCTAAGAGTTTTGTAGTAGAATCCCTGGTGTTTTCCAGATATACAATCATATCATCTGTGAAGAGTGAAAGTTTGATCTTTTCGGACCCTATATCACCTTTTCTTCTCTAATTGTGATGGTTAAGACTTCCATTACGATGTTAAAAAGCACTGGAGACAATGGGAAACCTTGCCAGGTTCCTGATCTGAGTGGAAATGATTTCAATTTAACTCCATTCAATACGATATTGGCTGTGGGTTTGCTGTAGAGAACCTCTATCAGTTTAAGAAATGTCCCTTCTATATCTATTTTCTTCAGTGTTCTGATCATGAAGGGATGCTGGATATTATCAAAAGCTTTTTCTGCATCAATTGAGAGAATCATGTGGTCTTTGTTTTTTAATTTGTTTCTGTGATGAATTACATTTATAGATTTATGTATATTAAACCAGCTTTGAGACTCTGGGTTAAAACCCACCTGGTCATGGTGAATAATTTGTTTGATGTGTTGCTGGATTCTGTTTGCTAGGATCTTGTTGAATAGTTTTGCATCAATATTTGTTACTGATACTGGTCTATAATTTTCTTTCCTTGTTGGGTCTTTTCCTGGTTTGGGGATCAAGGTGATGTTTGCTTCATAGAATGTGTTGGGTAGTTTTCCTTCTTTTTCTATATTTTGGAAAAGGTTGAGTAATATAGGTACTAGTTCCTTGTTAAAGGTTTGGTAGAATTCAGAACCTGTTTCCAGTCTTTTCTTTTTAGGGAGATTTTGTATACTTGATGCTATTTCAGATCTTGATATAGGCCTGTTCAATCTTTCCACTTTATTCTGGCTATGTCTTGGAAGGTGGTATGCTTCCAAGTATTGGAAGTCTATTCCCTTCAGATTTTCATATTTCTGAGAATAAAGTTTCTTGTAATATTCATTAAGGATTTTTTGAATTTCTGAGGAGTCTGTTGTTATTTTGTCTTTACCATTTCTGATTGATTAAATTAGAGATTTTACTCTTTTCCTGGTTAGGTTAGCGAGAGGTTTATCTATTTTATTGACCTTTTCAAAAAAACCAAGTTTTTGATTTATTGGTCTGTTTTATAATTCTTTTTTTCATTTAATTCTGTTCTAATTTTGGTTATTTCTTTTCTTCTGCTGGGTTTTGGATTTGAATGTTCTTCCTCTTCCAGTTGCTTGAGATGTCCCATTAAGTTATTAACTTCCTCTCTTTCTGGTCTCTTGAGGAAAGTTTGCAGTGCTATAAATTTCCCTCCTAGGACTGCCTTTGCAGAGGCGCTGATAATTCGTGTCTTCATTATCATTTTTTTTCAAAAATTTGGTAATTTTCTTGTTAACCTCATCTATGACCCAGCTAGCATTCAGCATAAGGTGATTTAGCTTTCATGTTTTTGTACAAGTATGCCGATTCCTGTTGTTACTGAGTTTGACTTTTATTCCATGATGGTCCAAGAAGATGCAAGGAATAATTTCTATTCTTTTAAATTTGCTGAGGTTAGACTTGTGACCTAAGATGTGATCAAATTTGGAGGATTTTCCATGGGCTGATGAGAAGAATGTGTACTCAGTTTTGTTAACATGAAATGTTCTGTTGGTGTCTGTTAAATCCAATTGTTGAATGGGCAAGTTTAAATCTACAATTTCTTTGCTTAGTTTCTTATTGGCCAATCTATCCAACACTGCCCAAGGTGTGTTATAATCTCTGACTATTATCGAGCTGGAGGAAATCAAGTTGTTCATGTCTATTATAGTTTCCTTATGAATTGAGGTGCATTCTGGTTGGTGCATAAACGTTAATAATTGAAATTTAATCATGTTGAGTGGTACCCTTAACAAATATGAAGTGACCACCTTATCTTTCCTTGCTTTTGTTGGTTTAAAGCCTTTTGTATCTGTGAATAAAATCGCAACACCTGCTTTTGTCTGATTTCCATTTGCCTGAAATATAGATAGCCATCCCTTCACCCTGAACCTATATTTATCTTTTAGATAAGATGAGATTCTTGTATACAGCAGATAGCTGGCCTGAGTTTTTGTATCCAGTCAGCCAACCTGTGCCTTTTACAGGACAATTTAAACCACTCACATTAATTGAGAATATTGATAAGCCTGTTAGAATTTGGGGTATCAATTTTTTTGAAAGTGCAGTGAACATTTTTAATCCTTTCACCCCTGTGGAAGTTGGAATTTGATCAAAAGTTTCTGAATGAGTTTACTTTGGTGGTGGAGGATTGCACTGGACATTATGGAGGATAGTTCTGAGAATATCCTAGATAGCTGGTTTAGTTATCGCAAATTTCTTCAACATGTGAATGTCATTAAAGTATTTAATTTCTCCATCATAAATGAAACTCAGTTTAGCTGATACAGGATCATGGGTGGAACGTTATTTTGTTTTAGTAGATTGAAAGTGGATGACCACCCTCTTCTAGCTTGAAAGATTTCAGCAGAGAGATGTGCAGTCATTCTAATATTCTTCCCCTTGTAGGTTATGGTTTTCTTACATCTGGCTGTTTGCAGAATTTTCTCCTTCATATTAACTTTAGTGAAGTTAATTATGATGTGCCTGGGCAATGTCTTATTCAGGTTCAGTCGTGCTGGGGTTCTGAAACTGTCTGCTATCTGAATTTCAGAATCTCTTGGCATGTCTGGAAAGTTTTCCTCCATAATCTCATAAAGAAGAGCCTCTGTGCCCTGCTAAGCAACTTCATTGCCTTCAGGGATTCCTGTAAGGCGAATATTAGTTTTCTTCACATTCTCCCAGAGCTCTCTGACAGAATGATCCATTTTTGTTTCTCTTCCTCTTTGAGAGTTTGGGAATGTTCAAAAGTCTTGTCTTCAATGTCAGAAATCCTTTCTTCTGCTTGCTTCATTCTGTTACTGAGGGATTCTACTGTATTTCTCAGATCCAAGGGTTGCAAGTTCTTGTCTCAATGTGTCAAAATCTTTGGTGATTTTGTCTTTGAATTCATTGAATTCTTGAGACAACTTTTGAAATGCTCCTTGAATTTCTAATTCCAACTTTACCTCCATTCTTTTAATCTTATTTGCAATCCAAATTCTGAATTTGATTTCTGACATCTGTCATTTGTTTGTGAATGGGATCTTCAGTTGTGGCCTCCATAGCATTCCTTGGGGGAGTTGATCTACTCTGATTGTTCATGTTGCTGGAATTTTTCTGCTGATTCCACCCCATGATTATTTTACACCGTTTGGCTGGATGAGCAGATATCGTGAAGTTGGGTTCGGGGCTCCTGGAGTAGGGATTAACAAGCCCTTTGTCAAAGAGCTTTGAATGGTGTCTGTACCTTTTCCCCTAGAGCTTTCCAAAGGACCCATACAGTGTTATGGCCTGAGACAATGGGGACATGCTTGGTGTGGTGTGGCTAAGTGGCTCTGTCTTGTTTTTAGCTGGTCTCTGTCCAATCCAAGTGAATCAGTTACTCTGGGTTGAAGTCACAACTGTGGAGAAATACTATCACCTAAGTCACCCTGCCCCTCAAGGACAACAACTGGAAATGGAAAATCAAACCTTCCCACAACCACACATCCAGGTTACCACTTTGGATAGTCCTCAGGTGATTGGCCCAGTTCAAGAGGTCCAAATCAATTGTCCCAGTCAGCGTTGGTATCGGGGGGAGAGTTCAAAAGATCTCCGGCAGCTAGATAGCAGGGGTCTGCTGGCAGCTCAAGTATGACTCTCTCTGGTGCTCTGTAGAGTCAGAGGGACCCACCTAGCAAATGAATTAGTTTGGGAAGGTTGATGCCTCCTTCCCCACCTTGCACCTCTTTCACACCCAGTCACTTGTAACCCTTCAGGTCTGTGACCCAGTTCCCCCCATTGAGCAGATGCTCCTTCAGGGGTTTGTGCCTGCCTGAGTCACAGGGAGATCTATGTCTCCTCGACCAGGCCTCCACACTCTGCCACGATTTGGCAGGGAGAGTTGAAGCCTGACAACTTCAGTGGTTATTGGAAAGTGGGATGTTTCAATCAGTTCCAGCCTTGCCTCTGATTGATATTTTTGCAGAATTTGTGACTCTGTTCTGGTTATATTCCCCTGCAGACTAGGTGCTTTTTGAGTTCACAATAATTGCAACTCAGCCCCAGTCTGTGCCATTGCCCAGAACTGGTGTGCTGTCTCCACAGCACTCTGTGTTGGGGCGGGTGCAGTAGCTCACACTCGGCTCTGAGTTACAGCCTCTGTCACCTGCCTTTTTCTCAGCTATGATCCCCTGAGGGCCGGGTGCTTCTTAGGCTCACTAAAGCAGTCCTGGCTCAGCCTCACCCTGGGAGTATGCCATCTCTGTACACTTATGTATTCTAATCTCCATCTTTCAAGCACCCTGCCCAGGCAGGTACTGTCTCAGGCATACCCTTTACTCATGGGGCCTGCATTACCATCCCAGATCTGTTCCACCAGTACCTGCCAGGAAAAGATGCCCAGCTTTCTCTGGTTGCCCAGAGAGACAGGGAGTGTCTCGCCAAAATATCCCCAGAGGTGTGAGCCCTCATGTTCTCCTTACCCCATGCTGCAGAATCAGCACAGACCTGCAACAGCCCACACCCTGTCCACACTTCTCAAGAAAATGCCCAAGAATTTGGACTCCATGGGGAACAGGCTTCCAGACCTCAGGGTGAGAGTGGAGGGTAGTGCTGGGAGTTCAGAGTTACAGGTAGAGAATATGTACAGATTTATATAGTTTTATGCCTGACAGGAGAGTGCCATGGTACCCTATTAGGGGAAGGAGGTACAGTTTTTAGAGGGTCTCTCCAATGGGATAAAATAGGAGAATGTTTGAACTCTGTTCACTTGTTTGTATACTTTCTACAAACCATTCTCTTGGGGAAGGGGACTCCTGTCCATTTGGCAATGGATTTTGTACCTATTGTTTGTATCCTTAGGGTCGTAGCTTGCCTCAGCAGGGTTGATGTGCGTTCTTCAACCTTCTCTCTTGGCTTAGCTCCAAACCATCAGCTTACTTGCTAAACTTCTGTCCTTTAACTCTCCTTCTGGACGGGAGCCTCTGGAAAGCTGGCTCCAGTGAGTCATCTTGCCTCTCCCAATCTGATCTTCTTTTTTCAAGATTGTTTTAGCTGCTTGAGATTCCACATAATTTTAGGATTGTCTTTTCTATTTCTATGAAAAGTACCATAGGAATTTTTTTTATTTTTTGAGACAGTCTCACTTTATCGCCCTCGGTAGAGTACTATGGTGTCACAGCTCACAGCAACCACCTAAGCTCTTGGGCTTAGGGGATTCTCTTGCCTTAGCCTCCCGAGTAGCTGGGACTACAGGTGCCCACCACAATGCCTGGCTATTTTTTGTTGCAGTTTGGCCAGGGTTGGGTATGAACCTGCCACCCTCGGTATATGGGGCTGGTGCCCTACTCACTGAGCCACAGGCACCATCCCTGCCATAGGAATTTTGATAGGGATTTCATTGATGCTGCAGGTAGCATGAGACAATGTGGACATTTTAAAAATGTCTATTCTTTTCATTCATGAACATGAGTTATCTTTCCATTTAAGAGGGTCTTCTGGCTGGGAGCAGTGGCTCACTCCTATAATCCTAGCACTCTGGGAGGCCAAGATAGGTGGATTGCTTGAGCTCACATGTTCAAGACTAGCCTGAGCAAGAAGGAGACCCTGTCTCTCTAAAGGTAGAAAAATTAGCCAGGCCTCATGGCAGGTGCCTGTAGTCCCAGCTACTCAGGATAATGAGGCAAGAGGATCTCTTGAGCCCAAGAAACTGAGGCTACTGTGAACTATAAAAATGCCTGGCAATATACACAGGACAACAGTGTGAGACTCTGTTAAAAAAAAAAAAAAGTCTCCTTCATTACTTTCATCAATCTTTTATCATTTTCAGTATAAAATCTTTAATTTCCTTGGCTAAATTTATTCCTAAATATTTTATTCATTTTTATACTATGGTAAACATGATTGTTCTCTTGATTTTTTCTTTTTTAATTATTTCACTGTTGGTATATAAAAATGCAACATTTTATGTCACAATTTGTATCATTTTATATAATATATACATTAACAAATTCTGTATTTACCTTTGCCGGTGAATTTTATACTTTCACATGTTTTCACGTTACTAATTATCACCCTTTTATATCAGCTTGAAGAACTCCCTATAGCATTATTAGGTAAATCAGATCCAGTGGTAATCAATTCCCTTAAATTTTGTTTGTCCAAGAAAGTCTTTGTCTCTCCTTCATTTATGAAGGACATATTTGCCAGGTAAAATATTCTTGGCTGGCAGGGGTTTTACCTTTCAGCACTTTTAATATATCATCTCACTTTCTCCTGGCCTGCAAGATTTCTGATAAAAATTCTACTAATAGTCTTACGGGGATTTCCTTACTTGTATATGATGAGCCTGTTTTCTTTTGTAGCTTTCAAAATTCTTTTTTTTTTTTTTGACAGTTTGATTATAATAAGACTTTTTTAAATTATATGTCTTGATAGACTTCTTTGGGTTAAATTAGATTGGATATTTTGGAGCTTCATGTACCTGGATATGCATATCTCTTCATAGATTTGGAAGTTTTTTTTTTTAAATAAGCTTTATCTTTCTCCACCCCTGCCCTCACTTTTTGGAAATCTCATAATGTGAAAGTTAGCTCTTTTGATGATATCCCATAAATCTTTTCTTCCTTCCTGCTAATTCTTTTTTCTCCCTTCTGACTTTTTTATGATTTCTATCTCTTTATTGAACTTCTCATTTTCCCCATGTATCATTTTTATAATTCATGGATTGTCTTCAATTGTTTATCATTCATTGGGGTGTCTACCTGTGTTCTCTTGTAGTAAACTAAGCTTCTTTAAAACAATTATTCTAAATTTTTGTCAAGCAATTCGAAGATCTCCATTCCTTTGGGGTCAGTTAATGGAATATTGTTGTGTTCCTTTGGTGGTGTTATGTTAACTTAATTTTTTCATGTTCCTAAGAGTCTTGCACATTGTTGTCTTCACATTTGAAGCAGCAGTCACCTCCTCCAGCCTTTATTAATCACCTTCAGGAGAGAAACAAATGGCATCTCAAAACAGCTCACCTAGTGATTCTGAGTCTCTTTCAGACTTTTTCTACTTAAGTGTCCTTTTGTTTGCTCTTTGTGCAGAGAGGATCTTAAGGTTGTATGCCTTCTCTCAACCTCTCAAAGCCAGGTCAGATACTAATAGCTTCACATTTGTTTTCCCTAGGGCAGTGCCCTGAAATGCTCAAGTTTGTATGCTTTTTCCCAACCTCTCAGGATAGAGCCAACTGTCTGCTTAAAATGTTTGCACTGGTCATCCACAGGGACATGCTCAGGGAGCCAGCGTAAGGAGAAAGGTGAAGCACAATAGAGCTTTTGTATTATAGTGCCTGTGAGCCAGTTGGTGGGGTAGGTCCACACAGGCAAGATACCCAGATAGCCTATGGCATCCTGATGGAGTCCACAGAACAGTTAGCAGGGTCCATGTTCTCTCTTCCCTTCTCTCAAACTCTCAACAACTCAGTTGTGCTGATCACCTCTGTAGACTAGGTGGGGCAAGAAAGAAGTAAGCTTCTATGTAACTGTCCCACATGACTAGGGAAGCCAGATAGTCATTCACTGCAGTCTCAGTTTTTTGTATGGGAAAAATGATGAGGCAAGGGATTCTCTCTTGGCACTGAGATGTGCCACTTCGGAGGGTAGGTGATGCAAGAAAAATGAAATTGGTTTTCTTACCCTCTTAAGTGGATCTATACTCTAATTTTTCATTCCACTAGTATGCTATAACTTCTCTGTTGAATTCCTGGACTACTACAAAAGTTCTCTCATCTATGGGAGTTGTCAAAATTAATGTTTGGGGAGGGAGGGCCTAAGAAAACTCTTATTACACTATCTTGCCGACATCACTCCTAGAAAAGTTAATTGTGGTACAGAAAAAATATATATCATCTATATCGTTATCCTGTGTTTAAACAGTGGTTTAAGCATAAGACAAATACCATTTAGTATTTATCCTTCTCATAGAAAATATGACTCATTAATCTTTTTTTCTCTCAGTACTAAAGATCTAGTAGGTATTCGAAACCTTGTTTATTAAGAAGTGAAATGTTAAATGTTATTTGAAAAAGAAAAATACCTTCTATTGCTTAAATGTCTATGCCTCTTAGAGGGCTGGTTTCATGAGGCCTATATTGTAAAGAGGCCAATGCTTGGTTTAATGCTTTGCTATTGCCACCTTGAAATTCCTAATAATTTTTTAACAAAAAAAAATTTATATTTTTATTTTTCACCCATATGCTTGTGGTCCTGTATAGTCACATTACTTAAAGCAAACCTTCCAGATCAATCCATGTTGAGACATAGCTATTTCAACTCCTTCTAAAACTCACAGGGTCTAAAATCTTTACTTATTTGCCTTTAAGTAGTTTATATAAAAAAAAAATTTAAACTCCAAAATAAATGGAATTAAACACCAATACTTTTCAGTTTATATAATTTTTATTGTTTTTATTGTTTCAGGTTAATTTGAGGGTACAAAGAATTAGGTTACAATGTTTGCATTTGTTAGGTAAAGTCCCTCTTATAATTATTTCCTGCTCAATTTATATAATTTTTAGAACAATGATTCATTGAGGCAGCTATAAAACTATTCTCATCTATGTCTCCCTTTTATCTTATTCTTCATCCCTTTCAGAAGAAAATGATTCCATAATTATACATCTCAAAGAACAAACAATAATATCCTATTTTACTGAGCATTTATTATGAACCTGGCATGGACATTTTACGATAGTATTTCATTGAACTAAATAGTGGTACTACTATTACTGCTACTTTATAGTTGAGTAAAGAAATTGTTTCTTGGCCTTTTGGCTAAGATCAAGTGTATAGTTGAGTAAAGAGTAAGCAGTGCAATTAGGATTTGAACTCAGGCAGTCTTGATGTTGTTAAACAGCTACATCATTACTTTTTACTGGTAAGCATTTTGTGAGTTACAACTGATTTTAATTGTCCCCTTGACCTTATTTACATAAAAAATGTTAACTAAAAACCATTACATTTCAAAGTCATATGTGTTGTGTTGTCTCCAGTTTTAATCTGCTTTATTGAAATATAATTGAAATGTAATAAAGTGCAGATTTTTTTAGTACATACTTTGATAATTTTTATGTGTCTATATCCATGAAATCATTACCACAGTCAAGATAATGAAAACAACCATCACTTTCAAAAGTCTTTTGTGCTTCCCTTGATAAACCCTCTTACCTTTCACATAATCTTATTCTGGAGCTGAGTACTTACCTACTAACACAATACTTCATTGCAACATATAAATCATAATTTTAAAAAGCTAAATAGGTTATCCTTGACAAATCAACAGTATAACTCAACCAATACTGTTCGAGAGGAATTTAATATGAGCTACATATATAATTTTAAATTTTCTAAAAGCTACATTAAGAAGGTAAAAATAAACAATTGAAATTAATTTTAATAATATATTTTACTAACATACTTAAAATATGATTTCAACATGTAATCAATGTAAAAAATTTGTACAGGTGGCCCTTGAACAATATACATTCAAACTACACAGGTCCACATATGAAGATTCTCTTTTGCTTCTACTACCCATAAGATAGTAAGATCAACCCATCCTCTTATCTTTTTCAATCTATTCAATGTGAAGATGACAAGGATGAAGACTCTTATAACAGGCTCAGTGCCTATAGCACAGTGGTTATGGTGCCAACCACATGCACTGAAGCTGGTTGGTCTGAACCCTACCTGGGCCAGCTGAACAACTACAACAACAAAAAAGTAGCTGGGCATTGTGGCGGGTGTCTGTAGTCCCAGCTACTTGGGAGGCTGAGGCAAGAAAATTGCTTAAGTCCAAGAGTTTGAGGTTGCTGTGAGCAATGAGTTGTGACACCACAGCTACCAAGGATGACACAGTGAGATTCTGTCTCAGAAAAAAAAAACCTCTTAGAATAATTCACTTTCCTTAATAAACAGGAAATATATATTTCCTCTTCTTTATTGCCTTCTTAATAACATTTTCTTTTCTCTGGCTTACTCTGTTGTAAGACTATAGACTATAGTAGATATAACGTACAAAATATATATTAATTGACTATGGAATCACTAAGGCTGCCAGTCAACAGTAGGCTATTAAGCTTTCAGGAGTCAAAATTTTCTACTGTAGGGGGTAAGAATGCCTCTAACCCCTGCATTGTTCCAGGGTCAACTGTATACCCCCCCTTTTTTAACAAGTCTTTGAAATCCAAGGGATACAATGCACTTAAAGCACATCTCAACTCAAACTCTGTTTCAAACGCTCAATAGCCTTATGTGACTAGTGGCTACCATACTGTGCAGAACAGGTCTAGACATTAACTGATGAGGGTATGGCATAGGGAATTATTAAGACTGGGAATAAATTCTGGGGCCAGATAAAATTTGAGTTAGGTTCTGAGAGAATGCTAAGATTTAGAAAAATGGGTATTGCATTTCTAAAGGAAAGAGTATAAAGAAATAGAATAGAAGATAAGTTGGAAAAGACATTTGTTTTTAAAATTAATCATATGCCTACTACATAGTAAATGGTATGACACTCAGCATAAAATACACAATGTCCTTACATCAGTGGTTTTAAACTTGAGCATCAGAACCATTATAAAGGTAAAACACAATTTGTGGGGCCTTACCTTGAATTTTTGAGTCAGTAGGTCAGAATTTGCATTTCTAACAAATTTCCAGGTGGTATTAATACTACTGGTCCCAAGACCACAGATGGAGAACCATTACCTATACTGACACTTTGTAGCAGATATCATCTTCATTTTATAGATAAGAAAGTGAAGCTAAGAAAAGCTAAGTAATTTGCCAGGGATTGCATACATAATACAAAGATAACTACAAAAGTTTTAAGACAGACTGTGTTATAGTCCACTATTTTACTTCCAAGAAATGCAGTCAACAGCAGCATTACCAGGTTTCAACTTGCTCAGCTTATTGGTGTTGCTGGAAGGGTTTCATTTGTTTCTGTCCAATCAGCACTTAGTCGGCATCAGCTATGGAGCTGGGAAGAGAGCACTTTCACATAATAATTTTCTGAGATTTCAAAAGTGGATTAAACAAATCTTGAAGCCTTGAGCATTTGAAACAGACTGTTAGGGACCTTACTCCTTCACTAAAACACAAGGAGAGGAGTAGGCATTTGATGACCACAGTGATTGAGAAAAACAACACCAGCACTGTAGAAAAAATTATGACCACAGGTGGAGAACCACCACAGTTTTCATAATTCTTTTTTTTTTTTTTTTGCAGTTTTTGGCCAGGACGTGGGTTTGAACCCACCACCTCTGATATATGGGGCTGGCTCCCTACTCCTTTAAGCCACAGGTGCCGTCCCATTTTTTCATAATTCATGAAAACAATCCAGTGACATTTAAGGACACTGAAGTAGCACTACAGATTGGATTGCCAGTAGTGTGCAAAATCCTACAAAATTATGTTCAAGTCAGAAAAGTTGCATCCTAATGGGTGCCTCACACTTTTTCAGGTGAGCAAAAGCACATCCATGTTGAATGGTGTGCAGAAATGTTGATCAGATTCAACACAGGCAAGTCTAGATGTGTTTCTAGCATTGTTACTCATAATGAAACCTGAATTTACCAGTTTGTTCCAGACAGAGGCAAGTCTAGATGTGTTTCTAGTATTGTTACTCATGATGAAACCTGAATTTACCTGTTTGATCAGTCCATAGTGCGGATTTTTCCCAATGATAGTGAAGTGGCCCTGAAGTGTCAGAAAGAAAATGGTGGCAACTTTCTTCTCCAAAAGTGGTTATGTCCCAACTGTTCTTCTGGAGGAAAAAGGACTGTTACTACTCAGTGATACACAACAGTGTGCCTACCAAAAGATTTTCAAGATTCTTGGCCTTCAAGAATGATGGCCAAGGACAGGACTGCAGGGTAACTATTTTGCACCATGACAATGCATCCACCCACAAACAACACCATTTGGTTCCCAGCATCCACAGAGGTTACTTATGCTCATGACTCATCCACCCTACAGTCCTGACTTGGCTCCCTGTGATTTTTTTTCTTGTTCCCTTTAATAAAAATTGCATGTGCAGAAGAAGGTTCTCCAGTGAGCTTACAGCATTTAAAGAAAATCAGTAAAAAAATTTTTTTCATAAATAGTTTATAAGAATGCAAAAGTGCATAGAATGTCATGGCAATTATTTTGAGGAAACAGTAATCAAAATGATTTTACATTTCTTAATTTTTATGTATCTCAAAACTTTCATAGTGTCCTTCATATATGGCAAGACTATATCCAGTCCAAGTCTGGAATTTAAATACAGGTCTGTTTAACTTTAGCTTTATATTCCCCTATGATTTCTTCTAAAACTTTCATTTTTGTGGTTGTATTTAAGTTTAGGATTCATTTTGAGTCTTTTTTTTTTGGAGACAGGGTCTTAAGCTGTTGCCCTGGGTAGAGTGCCGTGGCATCACAGCTCATAGCAATCTCAAACTCTCAGGCTTAAGCAATTCTCTTGCCTCAGCCTCCCAAATAGCTGGGAAGAGGCACCCGCCACAACACCCGGCTATTTTTTGGTTGGAGTTGTCATTGTTGTTTGGCAGGCCAGGGCTGGATTTGAACCCGCCAGCTCTGCTGTATGTGGCTGGCCCCCTAGCTGCTAAGCTACAGGTGCCAAACCATTTTTTTTTTTTTTTTTTTTGGTGAGTTTATTTTTGTATATGGTGTGAGGTACAAGAAAAGGTTCTTTCTCTGAATATACAGAAGATGCCAAAAACCATATACACATTTTAAGAAAGAAAAATACTATAGTAAAGTTGTAATACTCAATATATATTGATAACAAAAGATATATAAGTCACATTGAGCATCTCTTCTAACTGCAGAAGTCAAAATGACTTGAGTATTACAAATTTAATACAGTATTTTCTTTTCTTTTTTTTCTTTTTGAGACAGAGTCTCACTTCAGTAGAGTGTCATGGCATCATAGCTCACAACAAACTCTTAGGCTTAAGCAATTCTCTTTCCTCAGCCTCCCTAATAGCTAGACTATAGGAGGCCCACCACAATGCCCGCCATTTTTAGGGACGAGGTCTCGCTCTGGCTCAGCCTAGTCTTGAACCTGTGAGCTCAGGAAATTCATCTGCCTGGCCACCCAAGTGCTAGGAGAATTTTGCTTTATTAAAATGTGTATAATTTTTTTTTTGGCATCCTCTGTAGCTATCCAATTGTTCAAGTGTGCTTGTTGAAAGAACTATCCTTTCCATATATGTAATACCATTAGTATTTTTTTTTTTTTGTAAAAACCAATTGTCCATGTATATATACATCTATTTCTGGACTGTCTGTTCTACTGATCTCCATTCTATTCCAATGATCTATGTGTCTATCAACACCAATATAACACTGCTTCATTACTATGGATTTATAGTATGTTTTGAACTCATGTTGAAAAATTCCTCAAAATTTATTCTTTTTTCTAAACTGTTTTGGCTTCTAGGGTCTTTGCATTCCCATATACATTTTAGAATCATCACACTGATTTCTATAAAAAGTCAGCAACAATTTTGATTGGAAGTGTGTTGATTTTATATATCAATTTCCAGAGAACTGTGACACCTTAACAATTTTGAGTCTTCCAACCTATAAACATGGTACATCACCCCATTTATTTAGGTCTTCTTGAATTTTTCTCAACAATTTTTTATGGTTTTCATTAAATCATTTCATATATTTTATTAAATTTATTCCAAACTAAATCATATTTTATGTTACTCTACTTAATACTTTTAAATTTCCAAGTGTCTGCTGCCAGTAACAGAAATAGGATTGATTTTAGTAGTGTTATTAATCTTGTATCTGGAGACCTCACTAAGCTCACTTACTACTTCTATTGGCATTTTTAATATAATTCTCAAGTTTGTCTACATAAATGACCTTATTACTTATTCCTTTACAATCTGCCTTTCATTTCTTTTTTTTTTTTTTCCTTTATTGCATTTGGCTAGAACCAGTACAATGTTGGATAGAAATAGAGCATGTATATTCTTGCATTGTTTCTAATCTTAGGGGGGAAACGTTCAGTCTTTCATCACTAAGTACGATATTAACTAAAAGTTTTTCATAAATGTCCTTAGTATTATAAGGAAGTTCCCATCTAGATTTAGATGAGAAATACTAGATTTCTGAGTTTTCAGCATGACTAGACATTAAATTTTGTCAAATACTTTTCCTGTATCTATTGAGGTGAACATAAAGTTTTTCATTCTAAGTATGGTAACATGTATTATTTTCAAATAATTTTCAAATATATTCATGATAACATGAATTATTTTCAAATTTTAGTCAACCTTAAATTCTTTGGATATCCTCTACTAGGTCATAATTTATTATCATTATTATATATTTCCAGATTTTTATTCTAAAATTTTGTAAAGAATTTATGTGTCTATATCCATGAAAGATTTTATTTTCTTAAAATATCTTTGGAATCAGATTTGAAAAGAATGATGATCTGTATGAATCATGTATATTATAAATCTAATTCCATTCTTAATAAAGGAAGGTTGATGATTTGCAAATAATATAAATTACACAAGATATTGTAAATTTATATTATGTATTAATTTTTCAAAAGTTATATAAACCTATGAAATGATTAAACATAGTTGCTTTTAAAGAAAGTCCCCCTTACTAAGTTATTCACAACTTGGTTGCCATTACCAGGAATTTTATACTTCTTATATACTTGATAGAAATAGCTTTATGGCAATAAATTATAAAGTGATTTCTCTTCTTTTGCAGGATGAAGATAATTTGAAAATCCCTACTCTCTAGCACTATGCCAGGCTCTCCTCCGTTAGGCATGCTCAAGGCCTATTCTTCCCTGCCATCATCTCCTCTGGGAAAGGCCCAGCCTAACAGGAAATCATGTGGCAGGACCCCATGACCTGTGCCATGGCTGATACCACCCAAAAAGGCAGTCCCAAGCACCCTGGCCCAGGACCAGCTCCTTCCTGGTACTGACCAGGAAAGACTGCCTCTGACCCTCTTGGCAGACCCAAGCAGAGCCCAGATTTATTGACTTGTCTATTTACCCAGTCATCAATTAGTAAATGTGATTAACTCCTTCAAAAAAAAAAAAGAAAAAGAAAAGAAAATCCCTACTCATTGATATGAATTTATGTCATTCTCTTTATAAATGAAAAAGAGGTTAATGCTGACTAGAATCTAATGAAAGAAACTGAATATATTAGACTCCTATAATTTCAGAGCAGTGAAGATAAACTAAAAATAAGAGAAATAATAAGTTTCTCTCAGCATAGAAAAATAGTAAGATCAAAATGGTTAGGGGACAATATAATCTCTTTAGCAATATCCATAGCATGTTGTACGTAGAAAGTCCATTTTTAGAGTACCAGAGTCAAAAAAGTAAGATATAAGATTCTGTCAGGAAGCCGACTGTGGCCTAATACAAATAAAACAGACTATTAAGTATTATTGTGTGAGGATCATAAACAAGCTACAGACTGAGAAAAATTCATAGTAAGCAGTGGGTTCTCCAGGAAGCAGACCTCAAGATCAAGATTGGCATGTAATATGTTAATTAAGGAGTACTTTGGGGATCAAACCTATAAAAAGGGTGGGGAATGAGCAGGTTTGGACAGAGGAAAAAGTCAGATGGTGATACAGATCTTGGCTGACTACACACTTCAGGGAACTGTGGAGCTAGAATGGCCCTTCAGAGTTGTCTCTAGAATGTCATCCAATATGGCCAGGCCTTTATATTACCACAGCAAGCAGTCACTGACTGTGGACCACCCAGGGAAGGTTACCTTAGGTAAATTGTCTCCTTGCAGCTGAGGCAGTCCCTGTAGGGGGACCACTGTGGGTGTCTGCCCATGGTACTCCCTAGTTGAGGAAATGAGCATTCACAGAAAAGAGATCTGAGTAGACATCACAGTATCTACAACATTAGGCAAAGTACTTAGAAATATAAGAACAAAAGATCTCAAACCATGCCAGAAACTTCAATTAGACACATGCTTATCAAGGTATACACAACTTGTTCCTCCACTTCATTCAGATCTCTGTTCAAATACCACCCCTTCAGCACTGTGCTCACCAGCTTACCTGAAATGGCTCCTTTTTTCATTTTCTCATGGTGCTTATCACTACCCATTATTTTAATATATGTCTATTTGTTTATTGAACATTATCTGTCACTCCCACTGGAAAATAAATTATTGAAGGGGAGCAACTTTTATCTTATTTACCATTATATCTCTACCATCTAGAACAATGTGGGGAAAATAACATATTTATAAATAATCAGTGTTAATATCTGCACTGCAAGGGATAATGATTTATCATTACTGCTAACTCATTAACAGTACTGTGGTCGAATTATATATAAAAGGTTGTATGTAACTTAGCCTACATTCCTGATTAGAAATGTAAAATACACAACTATGAACTTTAAGGTAGGTCACTGTGATGGTTAATTTTATGAATCAACTTGACTGGGCCACAAAGTGCCCAGATATTTGGTCAAACATTATTCTGGGTAATATTTCTGTGAGTGTGTTTTTGGATGAATTTAACATAATGGATAGACTGAGTAAAGCAGATTGCCTTCTCTTATGTAAATTGACCTCATCCAATCAGACAAAGACCTAAATAAAGCAAAAAGGCTAACCATCCTCTAAGAAAGAGAGACTCTCAACTGTCTGATGGTCTTTAAGCTGGGACATCAACTTTTTCCTGCCTTCAAATTCAGACTGAAACATTGGCTCCTCCTGGGATTTGGTCCTGTAAGCCTTCAGACTAGAACTTATACCATCATTTCTAAATAATCTGTTTTTCTGATTCTTTCCTTCAGATCAGAAGGATATTATCGGCTCTCCCAGATCTCCTGCTTGCCGCCTCTCCCTGGAGACTTTGTGACTTCTCAGTCTCCATACTCACATGAGCCAATTCCTTATAATAAATCTCTTTCTGTGTATATATACCTCTTATTGGTTCTGTTTCTCTGAAGGACCCTGATACTGAAGTTTGAAGTAACCACCATTTCACTTCTCACAATTTTGTATGCAGGTCAGGCATTTGAACATGATGCAGTGCAGATACTCTGTGATATGGGAAGACCTCATCCAATCAGTGAAGGCTTTAATAAAACAAAAAGACTGACCTTCTCCAGCTTGCCAACTGCAGACCTTAGAAACTATCAGCCTATGTGATCATGTGAACCAATCCCGTATAATGAATCTCTTTTTATTTATCACCTATTAGTTCTGTTTCTCTGGAGAACCCTCACTAATACAGTAATCTTATTTTTAAAAAAATCTAACTATGAAAGTAAAATATAAATAGAACCCCAAATAATTAAAGTGTGTTTTATTATTCTCTGCAAAGGACATTAACCATCAGCTACAATGTATCTATCAAATGTGTTGCTTTTCATATGTATGTTTGAGAAACAAAGGGCCTAGTAAAGGGCTCTGTCTCTTAAGAGAAGAAAATCCAAACATCTAAAGAAAGAAGGATACAGTCTCCTATATGTATTCCAGTCAACTAAATACATTTCAACATTTACTTAAAATTCAGAGGCTGTTAAGAAATTCAAAGGATAGCACACCCTTATCCAAATGTAGGATCAAAATATCTTCAAATGCTAAAAAGTAATTTTTGGCTTAACGGCCTCTTAGAAGTCTACATGCCTGTGCCCTGCTTCTATCAGTGTGAATAATTAAAAAAACTAACTGGGTTTCAAGTATAACATTTAAATTGCCATTTTCTGATATTATTCCATCCAAACTATTGGAAAGACAAAAAATTTAGCAGACAATAGTACCAGTTCTTGCAAAGCTGCATTTAAATGACTCCTCAGAAGCAAATGCCTCTTTGACTTACATGAAAATGCCTGCAAACTAATACAGTCTGCTTTGGATGAGTTTAGATGATTTTGCTCATGACAGTTAATATATGAAGGCTATCAAGTGCATTTGTTTTAAACACGAGAAATCAAAAAGAGTAATTATTCATTTGAAAAGGGTTTCCACTTAGATTTTAAAAACAAAATGTATACTTCAAAAAACAACTCCTTATCTCCTACCCAAATGAACAGTATACATTTTAAGGAAGTTACAAATATTATCCAATTTGGAAATATTAAAAAACTCCCACCATTTTTTCAAAGTTCACAGATCCTGAAGATGAAATTTACACAAAACTTGGTCCTTAAAAGGAAATTCTCCATTAAGAAGATTCCATTTGCCTGAAGTGTTCATAATTTATCTCCAAAAAATCTGACAAATTTACACCAACTTGTATTATTTGAAAGGAGTATCTCTATTTAGCTCAAAAGAAAAAGTAAAACTTGAACCTTTCTGATCTCCAAACGATAATGATTGACAAGCCTTGATCATAGGTTAGTTGTAACTACTAAAATAGTGCTATTTCACTTTAAGCCACCAAAACAGTAGGAAACACCACTTTAACAAATTTTCCTATGCTAAAAGTAGGTATTTTTCAGCTTAAGGGCAAAAAAAGCCAAGTATTTTCCCTACTATTCTTGCCACTTACATTTTTTATTGATGTTCTCCTCTGTTAATTATAGCCATCCCTAAAAATCCAACAAAATCTACCTCTTGGTAGACTTGTGTGAACCAGTAATTAAGACCAAACAATAAGATTCTTGTAGACACAATGACATTGTCATTTTCAGCTTGGGATAAGTAACAGCCTGAATTGCAGGCACACCTCAGAGATACTACAGGTTCCAGATCATATTTCACAGTGTGGAAAGTGAGTCACACAAAGTTTTTGGTCTCCTAGTGCATATAAAATTACGTTTACACTATACTGTGGCCTATTAAGTGTCCCATAGCATTATGTCCAAAGAAAACAAAACACATACCTTGATTAAAATCCTTTATTGCTAATAAATACTAATGATCTTCTGAGTCTTCAAGTCATACTCTTTTTTCTGGTGGAAGGTCTTGGCTGCTGACTGATCAGGGTTGTGGCTGCTGAAAGTTTGGGTGGCTGTGGCAATTTCTTAAAATAAGACAAACAACAATGAAGTTTACCACATTGGTTGACTCTTTCTTTCAAGAAAGGTATCTCTGTACAATGTAGTGCTGTTCAACAGAATTTTGCTAACAATAGAACTGCTTTCAAAATAGGGAGTCAATCTTCTCAAACACTGCCACTGCTCTGTCACCTAAGTTCACAAGGAATAGATTTCATTTCAAGAAACCACATTATTCTTTGCTCGTTCCTAGGAAGTAACTCCTCATCCATTCAAGTTTTACCATGACACTGCACCAATTCAGTCACATCTTCAGACTCCACTTCTAATTCTAGTTTTCTTGCTATTTCAACCACATCTGTAGTAATTTTCTCCACGGAAGTCTAGAATCCCTCAAAGTTTTTCATAAGGGCTGGAATCAACTTCTTCTAACCTTTCTGTTCATGTTGATATTTCATACATCTGCACTTGCTGCTTTAAGCTTGTAATTTTGTGTTTAAAAGATGGTTTCTTTTCTTAAATCTCACGACCTCCTTCTATGTATCACAAATGTTCTAACTGGCATCTAGAATGATAACTCCTTTTTCTAAAACAGTGATTTTCAACCGGAGTGCCATGACAGGATCTTAGGTGTGGCAATGAAAACTTTTAAAGATCATTAATTAAATTATTTTTAAAGAAGTTCAAAGAACAGTAAGTGTATTCTTTTTTTTAACTCTTTTTATCTACATAATTTAAGTGTGCTGTGTTAGTTTAACTATAGGTTCACATGTGCCACAAGATAAAAAGCGTTGAAAAACATTGCTCTCTAAAGTTTTCAGTTGAATTTCCCAGCTCTATCAGAAGAATCACTTAGCTATGGTAACTATGTAATAATAATGAAAAAGTCTAAAATATTATGAGAATTACCAAAATTTGACACAGAAACATAAAGTGCTCACATGCTAGCACAGACAGCTTGCTTGACACAGGGTTTCCACAAACCTTCAATCTGTAAAACATATAATATCTGTGACTCACATTAAAGAAAAGTGCAATAAAACAGGACATGGCTATATGTCTCCCCAAAATTCATATGTAAAGAAGTCCCAATCCCTATTACCTTAGAATATGACCATATTTGGAAACAAGTCCTTTAAAGAGGTGATTAAGTTTAAATGAGCATGGATGTTAGAGTGAGCCTGATCCAATTTAACTCATTTCCTTATAAGTAGTGGAGATTAGAACATATAGAGACATCAGGGACCCATGTGCATAGAGATAGGATCATGTGATGCCACAACGGGAAGGCAGCCATCTGCAAGTTAAGGAGAAAGACTTCAAGAAAAAACAAACATGCTGACTTAATCTTGGACATCCTCTCTTTAGAACCATGAGAAAATAATGGGTGACTCTTGTTGGGTGAGTCACCCATTCTGTTGTATTTTATCATGGCAACTATAACAAATTAAGACAGAATATATTGGTACATTTGCTTTATGTACCTCTCAGGCTTATACTATCTTATGATCCTGAGGGGAAAAATGAGGGAGACATCAAATCACCCAGTAAACTTTAGCTAATAAAACAAGATGCTAAATATTTCAGAATTTCTACATTGGCTTCTGGAGGATGCTAATTTGTTTCAATGTAATATAATCTAGTCCAACCCCATCCAAGTAGCCATTTTGTTTGAGCACTTTCAGGGTTTCCAAGATAAATGAAATATGATCTCGGTACTGCTTTTCTGCTAGTTAAAAAAAACTTTTAAAGAGTTATGCAGTGTATTAGTAAATCTATAGAAATAGACCAAATTATTATTTAATATGTCATTAAATGATAAAACTATATTATAAAACCTATGTTCAAATTGATCCTGTATCATAAATATGCACATGTATGCATAGTGTGCACTTTTTTTTTTTTTTTTGCAGTTTTTGGCCGGGGCTAGGTTTGAACCTGCCACCTCTGGTTTATGGGGCTGGTGCCCTACCCCTTTGTGCCACAGGTGCCACCCATGTACATATATTATATGATGGAAAAACCATAGTAAATGCATTTACTTAAATTACTTAGTTGCTAAATGCATTTACTTAGTTGTTCTAAGTCATATGATTATGGTAATTTTAATTTTCGTCTTAGTTTTTCTTCAGTGAACATACTATTTTTATGTTGGATAACTAAGCAAACATTATGAATTTAAAAAGCTACATTACTCAACAAAGGTCACCTGACCCTAAAATTATACAAACTTTAGTTAAAAAAAGAAAAACTTACTTAAAGGAGCAAATGGCTGTCAATATTTAAGAATTTCACACTAAATTCTGAGTTTGGTTATTTTTTTTATTAAGGTAAAATTCATATAATACAAAATTAACATTTTTAAGTGTACAATTTAGTGGCCTTTAGTATATTAACAATGTTGTGCCACTACCACCTCTATCTAATTTCAAACATTTCTATTAATCACTCCCCGTCCTCCTCCTCCCATCCCATGGCTACCACCATTCCACTCTCTTGACTCTGTTACCTATTCTGGAATCATATATGTGACTTTTTGTGTCTGGGTTCTTCTACTTAGAATAACATTTTGGAGATTGATCTACATTATAGCATGTCTTAGTACTTCATTGCCTTACATGGCCCAATATTATTCCATTGTATGAATAAACTACATTTTATTTATCCATCATTTGTGAACATTCATGTTGTTTCTATTTTTTGGTTGTCTAAATGATGCTGCTATGGACATTCATGTGCAAGATTTTGTGTGGAAATATATTTTCAATTCTCTTAGGTATATACCTAGACATTGAATTACTGGGTCATTCATGGCTAATTTCACAGTTAACTTTTTGAGGAACGAACAAAATATCTTCTCTAGTAGCTTCACCATTTTCCATTCCCACTAGCATATAGAAGGGTTCCAATTTCTCTACATCGTCTCCAATACTTGTTATTCTACCACTACCCCCTTTCTTTTTATTTTAGCCATCCTAGTAGGTGTGATGTTGTATCTCTTATTGTTGGTTATGTTGTAATCACAACCTACACACATTTGAAATGTCAGTTGTAGGAATCATGTAAGAAGTTACTAACAATTAGACCAAGTTGTGTGATGAACTTTTAAAATATAAGAACATGTCCACAAGTAATAAGGATAAGGCTAATGTTAGTAACTAATGACTTTAATTAGTCAATTTAGCTAACACTAAATTTAGGATATAAGAAATGAAAGGAGAACATATTAGCCCATCAAGTCCCTAGTAGACACCTAGTCTTAATGAGTAAGTAATTGAACAAGAAATAGCTCATATGATATATTCCTTCTAAGGGTGGCCTAAGCTGTGGTATGAAACAATGAGTTTTCAACTCAATTAGGCATCCAAAAATAAATGAAATGAAAAATAGTTAAACATCAATTTCAAAAAACATTCAAAAAAATGTTATATATTGCTCATGTTTTCTCTCTTCATATAATAGGACTCAGATACAGCTCATACTGTATTTACAAATAATATAAACAAATTCTCCTTTGAGGACTACTATTTGCTTTTTGGAACAAAGAAAATATGATTCAAGAAAAAAAGGGGGGGAACACCACTGGTATACCATATATCCCTTATTCTTTTCAAAAATTATATGTACATATAAGAAACAAAGAGCTAAAACTCTACGATGGGATGGAGTACTGTAAATACTACTAAGGGTAAGCATCCTTAGACAACTACTAAGTTGCATCTCTAACAAATTTGAGGGAAATATTACCTCTACTGATCACAGACATATTTTCATTTCTCTGCCCTTTACTTTTCTCTTCACCTCTTCCCATTCTTCCTTCATTCTTCCCTCCTTCTCTTGCCTACACATTAAATCTGCCAGAAATAACACTGACACTTACCAGCCTTTACAGTGTACTCAGAACCCAGAAATGTTACCATTCTTTAACAGTGATGATTACCTCTACTTTCAAATTTTAGATTTGGTTTTTAAAAGCCTACTATTTTATAAGGCTTCTTTAGGTAGATTGGTATCTGGGGATACAAGACTCAATATTTCCCTCTCCAAACACACAGAGCTGGAAAATTTCTTGGAAAAGCCCAAGTCATCAGTAAAAGCATGGAGATGGGGTCACAGTCTTCCTTCCCACATCTTTATCATGTATGATGCAGTGTTGACAAAGGTTAGATTCCTCAAACAAGGAAAGTTTAAGTAGGAGAGAAAAATTATGACCAATCCTACATGGCAACTAAAAAATAGTTTATTGATATGTCCATGGATAAAAGGAAGATGCACATTGAAAAGATAACAAGAGGTCCCATATGATATATCAGGGACAAAAACAGGAGCTTTAGATAATCAGTGTTAAAGTGACTTTATTTGTACCAATCATTTGAAATTTTGTGATATCAAGCTATGTCTAGTTATATAATAAGGCATATAGGTTATAAACTGAATACTTTCTAGCAAATTACAGATCTAGCAGATTACAATCACAGCTATATTTCAAATACTGAAAGGTACTTATTCTCTGCATTTGTTCATAAGGCAGGCTAATTTCTTCGTGGCACCATGCTACAGAAATATGCTCATTCTCTTATCTAATGATGACATCATCAAAAAAATTTAAAAAAACACAAGTCTATTGCCAGGCCTCAGTTAAACTAAAATTTGGAAATAGATTCCACCATCTCTAATGCTAAGTAACTGAGGTATTCTCCACACAATGGAAAGGAGTTTTATGGGCCAGACAAAGACTCTGCAGTCTAAGATGGGAAAGTCAAAGTGACAAAAGTGAGAAATGAACAGATGGAAACATTTTATAGGTATATAGAATTTCTGCACAAGATATTGCTCATCTATTTATTGCCTGCCATCCAAATGTGTACTATTCCCACACAGAAGGTTTGCCAAAAGGTAATTTTAAAACATCTGTTCTGATACTCCTTCAAAATGAATTGTGGATCTTATCATAAGGGAAAATAGATATCTTTTTATAGAATAATCACTGGGAACCTTCTTATAGACTTCTCCTAAAGAAATAATCCTAGATCTTTTATATAAGGAGACAAAGGTTACAGATTAAATGTTCAGGTAAACTAGATTAGATAATAAGTAACAGCAATAACATTTCAGAACACTGTTCTATATTTTTACATGAGGTATGGTATTTTTAGTTAATTATGAGCATTGTCAATGTGACAGTGATGTGTGCTTTCTCTTACTTAATCTTCATACTGACTCTAAAACTCTGACTCCGTTTTAAACATAAGGAAAAAGATTCGGAGAGGAGTTAAGTGATCTTCCTTGGTTAGTAAGTGACAGAAAGAGAGAAGATCCAAATCTAAGCTGCCTAGGTTCCATATGTATTAGAATATCTGCAAGTATGAATACAGTTATGTTATTTTACAAAGCAATTTCTGAAAGTAGGCAAGACTTACTGGGTTAGAATCTTCACGAATGAGAGGATAGGATGAACCCAAGAAGACCTATGTAATATTATTGATAGAGTGGAGAAATAAAATATGTCTTGTATTATATATAGCATGAAGAAATTAAAGAGAAAACAAGGTTTAGTTATGTCTCTAAAAGGAAAGCCAACTTTAAAACTAGTATCTGAGTTTTTAAATTGGTTAGATTTTTAGTCTAAAAGAAGCAAAAAAATAGAGGCATATCTCTAAGACATAAAATAAAGCAATTTAACCACCAAGATGTTTTTTTATTTCCACCAAGATGTTTTCATACAAATTAAAGATCAATACTTTTGTTAAAACACATGATGCTTCTTTCAGTTTTATAATTTCAAGTAAAAAGGAGATCAACAGAAAAGCAATCAGGAATTAGTAGAAGAAAACATTCCTGTATAAGAGTTTCTTTTCTTAAACTAATAAAAAAAAAAAAAAAAAAAAAAAGATACTCAGCAACAGTAAAATACAAAAATATTTTAGAGTTCAATCAGGCCAAACTACAACGCTGCAGTCAAAGGTTTCGCTTATAATCCATATTTTATTCAACCAAGTATTTTTAAAGATAGAAGTTGTGTTGAATATTTCAATAAAACCATATTGCCTTAACACTACAGTTAAGACAACGAGCTCTAAAAACTCTCTCGAGTACAACCTACAATATCAATTTAACATCAGGAAGTATATGTCAAGTTTCTACTGAATTATTAAGTATGATAAGTAGCACAAGGATGTACATCAAAGAAAAGAACAGAAGTGAATATCAGGAGATTTGGCTCCTACTTGCAGTTCTGCCACATATGGCCTGCATGTTCCTTAGTATGTTACTTTTCTCTAGGCCTCAGTTTCCCCATCTGTAACATGAAAAATCTGGCCTGGATTATCTTTCAGTTCTTTTTAAACTTGAAAATTATATGACAGTATATGAAAGCTTACATTCTAACCTCCAGATCTCTACATGACGATGATGTGCCCTGACAGGGTCATTTTCATGCTTCTAATTTTTGTCTCAATGCTTAAATTAAGCTAATAGAAATGATACCAGATTTTGATAAAATTATCACATACTCATTATAAAAATCAAAATACTGGTACTATCTTAACTTCAGCATAATGAACAGCTTGTGCCAATATAAAACCCCAGTCTTCCTGTTAAGTCAGGTGATAAAAACAAATAAATATACTTTCTAGCATTAACTATTTTCTTAGCACAGGCTATTTGATATATAAAATCAATGAAAATGAAAAAACAAGGCATGCAGAGCCAGCACACAGTAAAGTCCTTAGTATTTATAAGCTGAAAGAATGAATGCATCCATAACAGTAGAGATTCCCTTGTTTAGGATGTTTTTCAACACCAATCCATGAGTGTTACAGGAAAACCTAAAGTATCAACAATGATATGGATGAGTATTAAAAATCACAGTCAAGCTGTCATTTATAACCATGCTTTTAATACTGGACTCATGGGAGAACACCAAAAGCTTGTTCCTGATAGCCACTTGTAGAAAGCCATTTAAGATCAGAACAACAATGAAAATAACAGAGAGTAGACTAGATCTAACCCACCCAAAAAATTAGGAATAAGATCAAATGAAAACAAATAGTATGGATAAGTTTTCTCTTACCAATAATAAAAGGAAAGACTAATCTCTACAAGGGAGTTGCCCTCCATTGTTACATGCCAATCTGTGTTGAAATATTAGACATAAAAATTCCATTCAAACATAAAAAAGAAAGCTTGAGTAAACCTGAAATCCCCAAATTTTTGTAAAAGAAAATTTCTTTCTATTTTTCCTTAGCTAAGCAGCAGTGGGGAGAGTCAATGTTCAGGTTGAAAAGTTATAAATTATTATGCAGAAAGGATCCCAGTGACAGAGTCCAATAAAATTCACAATTTGACACTCTGACTTAAATCCACTGAGAGTCTTACCCTTACCACTGTAATGCCTTCTAAAATGTGAAGATATGAGCAACATTAACAAAAAGTTCAGTAGATTTAATTACATAAAGAAACAAACCTTTTATACCAGCAAAACTCACTTTTTATACAAGCAAAACTCAAAACAAATGAGAAAAATATACTGTATATGTAGCAAATGTCACAAACGATGAATATTGCATTCATTTGCTATTGCTGCATAACAAATTGCCATAAAAAAGTGGGTAGATTTAAACACTACCCATGTATTAGCTCACATTTCTGTAGGCCAGAAGTACAGAGAAAACTGTACTTTCAAAGGACTAATATAGTCATAACTACTTACACAGGGTCAGACCCATCCTGATAATCTTCCTTTGTGTGCATTGGAGAGCCAGTGCAAAGAGTAAACAAACCAGAGTAGGAATGGGGGGGAATGAGAAAATAAGACACACAAGAGACAAAGATCACAGAGGAGATAAGAGTGATAGATCGGGCCTAGAGTAGGAATGGGGGGGGGGTGAGAAAATAAGACACACAAGAGATAAGGATAGGGTTGGGAGGTCTGATGCAGCTGATGGCTGAGGCCAGCACCAAACCATGTGAACACCTTTATTGATATAGTACCTAAATAAGGTTGCTTAAACTAACAATGTTGCAAATAAGCAAGGAAAGTGAGTGGGGATACTTTCATCTTACAAAGTTGAGGGGAAGTTAAAGTACATGGGATAAAGATTAACTTTAGGGAGAGAAGGCCATGTGCTTTCTGACAGAGGGAACTAGAAGAAAGGAATATTGTTTTAGGAAGGAAGGATAAGCAGTTTGGGGGTTGTTCCTTGAACACAACTGTGGGGGTCTTTCCATCTCACAATTTGCACTCCACAGTGTGCCATATAGTGTAACTTAATTATGGGAGTAAAACCCATCAAATTTATTGTCCCAGGAATTACTCAGGGCCTAGAAGGGAAAACTTGAGAAACATCTTATAATTCTCCCTGCCACAAATATATAAAGAATTTATATAATTTGTTGAAAAACATATTTCAAGGCTCGGCGCCT
>NW_003852420.1:1620724-1670874 GCF_000181295.1 Otolemur garnettii
AAAAAAAAAAAAAAAAAAAGAAAAGAAAAACATATTTCAAGATACCAAATATAAATGAGAAAGCGTAAGCAGATAAGGGATGAGAAAAAGAAGACATGAAAAAACAGAATCTTCTGGAAAATAATTTAACTAGAAAAACCAAGAGTAATAAAAATGCTAGAAGTTCTTAGTGTAGACATACCATTCTGGAAATATAGGGGGGAAAAAATAACAGGAAGAAAAAGCTCTGGCATGGATATATTGGCATCCTTTGAGTTTTCCTAGCACCATATACACAACTCTAAAAGAGCAATTTCTACATTGTGTCTACCTTCCTGTCTGCCACTATACTTTGAGCATTAAATGTAGAAACTGCAACATATTCAATGCTTCTATTCACACCTTAGGTTGGTATCTGCAAATGTTTGTTGAGTCCAACTACACAACTATTAGTAAATTAAAAGGCATCAGGACATAGAGCTATATAATCCATGCTCAGATGTACTTCACTTCTCATAAAAATCATAAAAAGAAAAAAGTTATAATATCAAAACCTCTATACCCTATGTGCAAAGGATTAAGGTCATAAAAATCAACAAAATTGAGGGGATTGTTGGAAACAATGAGACCTTGAAAGCTAAATGGGAATTTACTAGAAAGACAAAGCAGATGGGTACATAAAATACTGGAGGAGAACAGAAAGTTAAGAACATAATATGCAGCCATTTAAAAATACAATTTCAAGCTGTATGAAACTGTATAAAAGCATTTATATTACATAGAAAACTCAGCACACCAAATTATATCTGGGTTCTAATCATAAAACTGCCCCCAAAATGTACAAATGCATAGAGATGAATTGGAAAAAATCAATACAGCTTGCTGGGAGGTAGAATAATCTATATATATACATATATATATATACATATATATATTTTTTTTTCTTTTCTGAGACAGAGTCTTACTTTGTCACCCTCTGTAGACATAAGAGGGTGTAGCATCATAGCTCACAGCAACATCAAACCCTTGGACTCAACTGATCCTCTTGCCTCAGCCTCTAGCTGGGACTACAAGCACCTGCCACAACGCCCAGACAGTTTTTGTTGTTGTTGTTGTTTTTAGACATGGGCTCTCACTCTGGCTCAGGTTGTTGTACTATATTTCTTCTTAGTTTTTTTTTTTTTTTATTAAATGTTAGCTGTGTACATTAATGCAATCATGGGGTACAGTGTGGTGTTTTCATATACAATTTGAAATATTTTCATCAAACTGGTTAACATAGCCTTTATGTCATTTTCTTAGTTATTGTGTTAAGACATTTATATTCTACTTTTAGAAAGATTCACTTGTACCCTTGAAAGATAAACCATAGAGATGACCCCTCCAACACCATCCCTCCACTCATCCATCCCCTCTCCTCTGCTCCTCCCTCCTCCCCATATAATTTAGTTTCATAATAGGGCTGTGTACATTGGATACTTTTTCTTCCATTCTTGTGATACTTGGCTAAGAAGAACATTTTCCAGCTCCATTCATGTAAACATGAAGGAGGTAAAGTCCCATCTTTCTTTATGGCTGCATAGTATTCCATGGTGTACATACACCACAGTTTATTGTTCCATTCGTGGATTGATGGGCACTTGGGCTTCTTCCA
Source organism: Otolemur garnettii (assembly GCF_000181295.1). Classification (NCBI taxonomy): domain Eukaryota; kingdom Metazoa; phylum Chordata; class Mammalia; order Primates; family Galagidae; genus Otolemur; species Otolemur garnettii. Next base: position 1,622,358 of record NW_003852420.1, read on the forward strand.
TGACCTGGCAATTATGAATAGGGCTGCAATAAACATTCTGATACAAATATTTTTGTTGTTATGTTTACAATATCATTTGTACTTCCAAAGAAATTTTAAATACAAAGAAAGAAAAAACATTGCCTAAAAAAATAAATAAACCGACTAGTTGAGGGAGCCCTGCTAACTGATTAAAGTAGAAAATGCTCTATTTTTAAGTCTACTTACCACCATTTTAACTATAATGAAAGTTCTGTTTACAGGAAACAACTTACTCAACCATTTCTTAATTCCACAAACACTTCCTGAATACTAACAATGGGCTAGACATGATACAAGGCATTGGAAATACTGTCTATTATGTATATATAGATATAGATAGATAGATAGATAGACAGACAGAAAAACAGATACAGATAACATAGTCTCCCTGACCTCAGAAAGCTCTTGATTTGACAAGCCACCATAATAAGATGAATATATCATTTTATAACTGCATTTTAATTATAGATGAGAAGATAAAATCCTAAATAATAGTTTGCTTTATGAGTGGAGGCCTCAGTATGACAGAATGATCAAAGGAGCTCCCTACTTCAAGTCTACCCCCTACAGCAGGGATAAAACCTGTCATTGCTGTCAAGCAACTGTCTTCCCAAGACATGCAAATTAGACCCACCTGATTCTCCAATTCTATCACAATGCAAGGCAATCTAGTCAATGCTTCCACATATGACTTGATATATCTACTGATCTAATATCTTAGATAACTAACAGAGAGGCCTTGTTTTATGCTTGAAGGATAATATGTGAATGCCCAATAATTCTATCAGAAGTTTACTTACCGGATCTCAAGTTTCATAAGGAAAAATCAAGATTACTGTAATTTGTGTGTCTCTATGTTTTATTTTAATTTGCTCCTTTTTTTCTTTATTCCCAGTTTTTACCATGAATAGCTACATGTTTGTAGCACTGAGGAAAAATTACATAAGTCTCAACTTCACTCTTCAACTCCTGGAACTCCTGGAAGCAGAATTAAAGGCAATATGAACTTCTAACTGGTAGTGAAGACGTTGTTTCTCCAGTAAGATTGCCTCTGTCAGCTACCTCAATAGTTTTTAGATTAAAAGGTGTTTCCTCTGAGCTACAAACTATTTGAAGAACTAAATGTTAAAGAAAGGAAAGTCAATAAGTCTTACCCAAATAGAAAAGATCCCTCACTGTCTTCTTTATGTAACTTAACTCCACCTTGAGGATTTTTTGTTACAAAGTCCTCATATTTCACTAAGGGGGGTTTCATTTTAATGGAGGTTTCAGTATATGCCATAGTGTGGGGGACACTTTATCAATTACTTAGAAGTAACAAATGCTACTTATAAAAATACAATGGGTTTATTTGGGATTTCCTGCTTTACATGTTTTCCTTTTAATTATTGTCATCATCACAATGGCAGTAATGGTAATAGGAATGGAAATAATGGTAACAGGGAAAATATAAAACAAAAGGGTGAAAACCTCAAATGAACTGTGGTTTGTCAGTGGCAGCAGGTACTGAGTCTGATACTCACTAAGGTTTGACACCACCACTGCTATTACAGGAAAGAAAGAATCAAATCATGCCCTGTAGATTTTTTTTTCTTTTGGCTTGATTCCCAAGGGCTAGTACTGGACTCAATGACCATTTTCCTTTAAAGGTAAAAATAAAAGGACAGTTTCTGAAATGACAAGGTTGCAAGCCTGCAATATGTTCTAGGGAAAAATGCCAAAGACTCATAACAGGGATTTGGGAAAGATTCCAGGATGATTCAACACTGAGCCCCTCTAGATTATGAAGATATTACTTTAAAAAGCCTGGTCATAAGAATGATAACCACAATTTGCCTGTCATGTCCAATCAATGACAGTGTTAGGCCAGTTTGTGGTTTTCTGTCATCTCAATTACTTGTCACTGACTTAAATTCTCTCTGAAGGTGCTTCAGAGTTTGAGAAATTATAAGAAATTCCCTGGTGTCCCTTCCTGGAGTTATATCATAGATCTTATTGATCTTGTGCCCTATTCCTCATTTCTCAAATTCCTTCTTAGAAATGATTTGTTACCAACCTTCCTCAGTCTTCTTATAAAATGTAACAGTTTATGTCAGGGTGCAACTAATCTCTTCTAACCTCATTGCTGTCACCCTTTCAGAGCTACAGATGCCTGGAGAAGATGATATAAAGGGGCAGCTCCTATCACCAGGCTTTGGACAATCAATCACTCTATAATCTTCTGTTGTGTTCTTTTGTTCTGTCATTTTTTAATAGGACACATTTGCTTTTCAAGGATCAATATTCAATTTAACTTTCTGTGCACTATAAATCATGTCTTTAAAAAGTGAAGAAAATGTGTTTCTGGTTTTGAAGTTATTTTAAACCATAGCCAGGTCCTAAGCCAACTCCATTTAATGAGGCTCATCCTTGTGAATACCAGAGTCAAAGCATGAGATATGAGAGACAGGTTGTATTTCTTCCTTACTGTCAAAGATAGTACTTTAGTAGGTATTTTTAAGCAAAATAATGATCTGTAAATCAGCCTAATTAGGGAATTTGTAAGTACCCAGAAGACATAAAGTTGTGAGCTTTAAAGAAATAATTTCTTCTGTTCATTATTTGTTGCTATGGATGCTATAAAACATGCTCAAGATCAGCAATTTTCTATATGAAAAAATAGACTTATATTCACAAGATTATGTAACATATTTTAGTAGTTATTTCACCAATGAATTAAAGTTAACAATTTACCTATGTAATTTATAAGTCTTCGTACATGAATGAACCTTTTAATTGCCACCATGTTTATACCATCAAATGCCAACAGCATCTAAACATTTTAAGAATTGGATAAACACAAATGGAATTAAGAGAAATCTGGTTTATGCATTTTTAAAAACCTATTGCTAAATGTCCTCACAAAGCTTAAGCAGGTCTCCTCAACCCAGAGGTACTGGCCACGTTTCTGAATTAATTTACACCTGGAAACCCACGGGATAAAAATTCTAACTGTGTGATAAATTAAGTTGCCAAACAAACTGGATTAGCAATCAGTGAAATTGCCTGATAAGCTGTCAGATACATTTTGAATTGGGATTCATCCTCTTTCTCCACCTGTTCATTAAGCTCCAAGTTCATGATAACTCCAGTGACTGATTGCATAGTAACAAGCTATTTATGTAGGGAGGTGTAGCTAAGCCTATACATTCCTATATTTATACATTCATTTAAACATAATTCTCTGATAATTTATTCTGTTCATAATCCTAGTGTGAAAAAATATACTTCTAACTTTAAGTTTAATGTTGGACATGACAAAGATGTGATGTGTCATAAAATTAAAAGTTGACAAAGCAAATCAGATTGTACCTCAAGGTCAAAGAAGCCAGGAAAAGTTCACACCATAAATTTGCTTCTTCAAAGTTACAAAAATGAAATAAGCAGTGAAAGAGCTGCTGCCTTTGCAACAACAGTATGTCAAAATATTTATTTCTGTCCTTATTCTAAAGCCCCCATTGTGTGCTTCTATAACTAGAAAGCTAAACTGGAGAAGAATGGTGAAAAATAAGTCACAACCTTTCTTTCTTATCAAAATGGCCAAATATGCCTTTATACGTGTACAACACCAAGTTTAATAAACCTCTACCATTCAAAAAGCTATTTGGCTATAAATGAGAATATTACTCTTACTCAATTATCAAGCATTGACTCTTTCCTTTTTAAATATATAGAATTCATATAAGAGACTGCTCACCAAACACAAAGTTAATAAAAATTAGTAAGTTCCTCTGAAACTCATAAAGTTGTATGGATTTATATTTCACAAAAATACTATGTAATGATGTCTACTCTTCACTGATAAGGTCTATTTGGGGAGCCTAATTTTTTTATGAATTGAAAAAATAAGTATCACTTTTTCCTTTCCCTGCACACATAAACCAGGGCTTTAATTACAGAAAAATTAAGTCAACAAATGGCCAAATTAGTACAATTATATTTAGCCAACAAAACAGGATATCATTCAGTTGTTTTTGAGTCCACAAAAATAGCAACTCTCCAAAAGTCACAAATAAAGAAGGAAAAAAACTAATGTTTAGAAATTAAGTTGACCTATAATGTAACAAATAACATATACATTTCTTCTAGCTAAAACTAATAACATGATATACTAAAAATTTTACCATATAATTAAAAAATAAAATTTGTAAAAAGTGAAAGAGCATGGAGTATTCCAAATAAGGTTGCACATGAGCCACTAGACTTGATGAAATATAGGTTAGCATCTTTTTTTTAGGATGATCCTGGTTTTTTTAAATTTCAGATTAATATGAGAGTACATATGATTGCAATGAAGGCACATTCTTTGCATCAGTAAGGTAAATCTGAATTGTAGTTGTGTCCTTCACCCAGGAAGTGCGCCACATACCCATGCATTGGATGGGAATTTGCCAAACCACTCCCTTTTTAATGTAACTTTTTCTTTCATGTGAACAAGTAGTTATTAATCTACTAGTTTCACCTTAGTATTGAGTACATGTGATGTTCATTTTTCCATTCTTGTTATACTTTACTTAGCATTGTTATAAAGTTTTTTTATTCAGACTGAAGTATAATTGACCTCAGACAAGCTGTGCAATTATAAGAACTGAATTATGGCAAAGGATATTTATATTCATTGTTAATCACAGGTAGAATTAGAATCCACCTCCCATTACTTTTGTCCTAAAATAAACATAACTGTTTACACTTCCAGAGACTATATGCCTTTTCTACAGTCTCAGTCTAACTGGCTCAGTCTACATGGGGAGTGGTATGTGAAGGCTTAGCCCACTTTTTTGAAGCTAGAGGTGCTCTGGCTTATATACACCTATGGATGTCCACCTATTCTAGACTCAGGGGTGAGCTCTGAAATCTTCTTGCTAAGGGTAAAACCTCAAGTTTCAGAAAAACTATATTTAGTGCTCTCCAAGAACCAAAGCCATATCTATAAGACATTCCCCTGTGCCAAGTCCTATGTTAGGTGCTAAGCACTACTCTGAAAGTATTTTATTCTGAGGAACTTAATAAACATCTGTGTTCCTGCCATATTAAATTCCAGGAGAAGAAACTGATATTGAACTTGAACTATTTGGGTTTCTCAATTGAGAAACATGTTCTTAATATATAAGAATATGAGTGTAGGCTTCAGTCTGACAGAATGAATAGAAGAGTTCCCTACTTAGCTGGTCAGAGTTTGATTAATAAGAGAAGCTCATGTAGAATATGCAAAATTTATATGGGTAGATCAGGTACAGGGACTGTACTGTACATGATGGAAGACCTTTTTTATAGAAACGCTTTACCTTCAATTAGTTAAATTACTGTCAAAATGCAAATCTACTTTAAGAATATGAAATACCTTTTCATTAATTTTTACTTGTATTACCACTGTCTTCCAAAAATATTTTACATGGGTTTATAATAAAAGTAAGATAAGATAAACTTAAGGAATTCAAACAAGGTAACAAGGAAGTAGAAATCATACACACTAGCTAGAGGTGAGCAATAAATTTGGCTTTAACTCTCCTAAATAATTTTCTCATAAAGAGAAATAGTTTGGATTTAACTCTACACATTATAATTAAATTACAGACAACTTCTGTTTTTATTTCAACAAGGAAGGAGCTAAGAGCACAAGCTCTAGATTCAGACTACTTGGATTCAGATCCTGACTCTGCCACTTACTGGCTATATAACTGTGGGAGAATCTTTAAGCTCTCCTTGGCTATGTTTCTTCACCTGTTAAACCTGCCCTGTAGATTGTTGTAAGAATGTGAGACCTTAGCACACTTTAGGTCTCAATACCGCCTACTACTCATATTAATAAAAGTAGTATGCTTACATAATCTAAATGGTTAATTCCTGTCTCTCACTTAACTCCCACATGTCCTATCATCTATAGGTATATTTCTCACATTAGCATCTGAGGATCATGAGGATCTTCAAGTTTCCTATTTTTTTTTATTATTTTGTGATTGCATTTTATTGACAATCTTATAATTGAATATAACAAAACCATTTTAACGCCTATACTAGAATTTACAATTACATCTGCAATAAGTGAAGATCAAGTGTCATTACATGATGTGCAATGGTAGAAGAAATACATGCAGCTATGGAACCCACAGTACTGACATCCATTCAAGATTGGGAAGCTGAAGAAGAGAGTAATTCAACCTTCAAATAGGAGATGAACCTCGTCTAGCATGCTGAAGGATTGAGGCAGGAATTTCTAAGAAGGAAACCTCTACAGAGAAGTAATACTTCAGGTAGAGGCAGATGTTTCCACAAAGGTCAGAAAAATAAAGGAGAAAGGAGGGTGGGTAAGAGACAGAAAGAAGGAAAGGAGTGGGAGAGAAAAGGAAGTGTAGGTTGGTGGCAAGAAATTGGTGGGCTGGAGGATGGCATAACCGGGATACCAAGACAGGCCTTATTTGACACATCTAGAGGAGTCTGCCCTTGATCTTATGGGCAGTGGGGAGCCACTAAAGGTGACTAAACAGAGAAGTACCATGGGAACGAACATTTGTCTGCATCTGGAGAGCAGGTGAGGTTGCAGGTACTCAGGAGTCTAATGCTCAAGAAATGATTTAACTTAAGTAAAGATTATGACTGTGGAACTAAAGAAAGGAGAATTCTAAGTGTGTCAATGAAGTTAAAGGAAAATTAACATTAAAGGATAAAAGGTTCAACAGTATTATATGCAAAAGAGAAAAAGGGCTTCAAGAAAAAGAGATTATGATGACAGTTTTAGTGGAAATAGTTTAGTGAAAGCCATATTAACCATGTCCTCAGATGTCTTATATACAAGTTATAAATTCAAGAAAAGCTAAAAGAACAAAAATAATCTTATTCTATTCTTTCTGATCTAAACTAGTCACACTAGACTCAGGCTTTCATAGGTTACTCTGAATCAAACTGGACTCAGACTGAAATAAGACAACATACAAGAGTCATTCCACAGTTAAAGACCACACAGGCAAAAGAATCAACAGCCTTAACATATGAGCTGGAAAAAGAAAAATCAAATTTATTTCAGCTGAGGTACTTGATACAAAGTTAAATAGTTCTATCTCTGCTTCTAATCTCCCCCTCAAATTTATCCTTCACATTGCGGCCAAAAGGATCTGACACATCTGATCTCATCGTTCCTCTCTGACAAATTCTTCAGAAACTCCCCATTTTCTTCAATTGAAAAAAAAAAAATCTAAGCCCCTGAAGGTAACACACAAAGACCTTCACGATCTGGCCTACATCTGAATTTGCTCTGAGCACACTCAGCCACATGTGAGTCTTGAGGTGCGTCTCCAGGTGCACACCCACTGCTTCCCTGGATTATCTGTTTCTGTTTGCTAATAGTACCTTCAAAATGGCTCTAATGCGCTAATAAAGCATTTTATCATGTTATATAGTAACTATTCACTTACTTGTCTTCACCTCTACTGCTCACCCCAGTTCTTGACTCAATTATAAGCATTCAATAAATCTCTGCTGATTTTTTTGGTCAAGCGAAAGTTTCTTACTCTTTCATTTAGGTGGTATTTGAAAATCTGTTTAACCCTAAAAATCAAGGCATATGTACCCAAATATTTTCAAGCATCTTCATGAGGCAACATTTAAAAGTGGGGTTTTTTCCTAGAAAAATAGTGCTTTTAATAAAAATGGAATTTGAATGTCACATATGGACAATCCATTTTGAAAATCCTCTCCAATGTACAAATAGTTGCACTTTAATTAAAATCAGAATTAAAACAGAGTTGAACTTACAGTACATATATATGATCCCAATTACAGATTAATAATCACAAAATTCATATTAAAAAATTCATATCATCCCAATTACAGATTAATAATCACAAAAATTAATATGGTATTTTCAAACATATGCTCAGTAGGAAAGCAGTTACTCTAGCTGCAAAAGCAGTGGTTTCAAAGGAAAACTGGTTCACAATGCTAATAGACATGGCAGATAGCCTCTATCTCCTCTAACTGGAGTTCTATAAGAGAACAAAGCAGTGGTATGGAGTCCATTCAGTAACTATATATTAATAATTATAATTGCTAATTATTATTGCTAATAATATACTAAGATGAATATTATGCCAAAATTGTGCTAAGCACTTTTCACATTCACAACATCCCTCTGATTTTAAATAGTAGTATTATCCCTACTTTATAGATGAAAACACTAAGGATTAAAGGGTTGAATAATTTGCCTAATCAAGCTGATGTGATCAGGGACAATTTAGAATTAGCACAATGGGCACAGTGCTAATAAGCTTTTCAAGAGCCAAGAAAAACATAGTTTGGGTTTCCAAGATATAAAAGCTATAAAATCAAAATTAACATTTACTTAATCAGCTGCAAAACTTGCTACTATATCACCTAATCAACTGTCACCCAACTCTTAAAAAATTATGGGTTATGTTTAATGTGGGCTGTAGTATATTTTAACATATATCAGATATGATTTAGGGTAGTGCCTTAAAAAAGAAGAATGCCCAAACTTCACAAAGATCATAAATCTTACCTAGATTAAATGAAAAAAATGTAACTAAGATCCACTACAAATTGGTAAAAAAAAAAAAAAATGAACAGGTATTTCACCAAAAAAGAGATACAGATGGCAAATAAGCATATGGAAAGGTGTTCAACATCATTAACCTTTAGAGAAATTCAAACAAAACCATGATGGCATATCAATGCACACCTACTAGAACAGCCAAAATAAAAAAATAATTATAACACCAAATGAGGCCAAGGAAGTGGAGAAACTGGGTCTCTCATACACTGCTGTTAGGAATTAAAATGATACAATCACTACGGAAAATAGTTAAACAATTTCTTACAAAACTAATCATGTGTTTACCATATAACCTAGCTATCATATTCTTAGGTGCTTATCCCAAAGAAATAAAAATTTATGGTCTTATAAAAAACTGTACATGAATGTTTACAGTTTGTTGGTAATAGCAAAATACTGAGGAGAACCTAAATGTCCTTCAGTGGGTGAATGGTTAACAATTCTTAGAACATCTATGCAATGGAGTACTCTCAGCAATAAAAAAGAACAAACTGGCCCTGATACATGTAACAATCTGAATGGACCTCAAAGGCATTACATTTAGTGAAAAAAGTCAACCTCAAGAGATTACATGCTGTGTGATTACCATTTGCATGACATTCTTTTTTGTTATTATCAGTACTATTTTGATTGACATAATTATATACATTGATGGAGTAAAATATGATGTTTTGATATATGTATACAATTATTGATTAAGCTAATTAACATATCCATCACCTCACTTATCTGTACCATTTTTTATGATGAGACATTTGAAATTTACTCTCTTAGCTATTTTGAAATATATGACACATTTTTTTCTTTTTTGCAGTTTTTGGCTGGGGCTAGGTTTGAACCCACCACCCTCAGCCTATGGGGCCAGCGCCCTATTCCTTGAGCCACAGGTGCCGCCCCTCTATGACACATTATTATTGACTATAGTCATCCTATTATGCAACACATCTTAAAATTTATTCCTCCTATCAGTATGAACTTTGGAACACTTGATCAACAACTCACTCCCTCTCTTCCACCTTCCTTCAGTCTCCAGTAACCATCATGCTACCCTCTACTTGTATGAGTTTGACTTTGGCAGCAATGAAAGCAAAAATAGATAAATGGGATGGCCTCAAACTAAAATGCTTCTGCACAACAAAGGTAACAATTAACAAACATGGGAGAAAATATGAGCAAACCATACATCTGATAAGAGGTTAACATCCAAAATATATTTTTAAAACGCAGTATCAATAAAACAAATAGCCCAATTTAAAAAAATAGGCAAAGGACCTGAAAAGACATTTCTCAAAAGAAATGGCCAATAGGTATACCAAAAAATGCTCACCATCACTAATTATTAGGTAAATGAGAATTAAAAACACAAACAGTTGAAAGACAACAAATATTAGTGAGAATGCAGAAAAGTGTTGATAAGGATAAAAGAAAAGGCAACCCCTTATACACTGATGGGGACACAAATTAGTATAGCTAGAAAACAGTATGGAGTTTTCTCAAAAAACTAAAAATAGAACTGCTATAAGATCCTTTGGTCTAGGAACTGAAATCAATATGTTGAAGAGATATCTACTCTCCAACGTTCACTACAACACTATATAACTTTTTTGAAATGACAAAGGTATACATACATATGGAGGACAGGGAAGGAGGAAGACATGTGGATGTGAATACAAGGGTAGTAGCATGATGGAGTTCCTTCATGATAATGGGACAGTTCTATATTTGGAATGTGGTGGTGGTCATATGAATCTATAATGAGATAAAACTACATAGAACTAAACACACATATATACATACACACACAAACACACCATTGCAGATAAAAATGATAAAAACTGAATAGCTCATAGTCTAGATAATACACCAATAACAATTTTCTGGTTTTGATACTGTACTGTAGGTATATATGAAGTCACCATTGAGGGAAGACTACACAGGTATAGGTGAAGGATATGTAGTACTCTTTGCATTTTTTTTTTTTTTGCAATTTCCTGGTATTATTTCAAAATAAAGAGTTTAAACAAACAAAAAAAAAATAGTCCTGGGTATAACCTGAATTTGAACCTAGGAGTACCTGACTTTAAACTTATGCTACTGCCCTGTGTACTATAATGACTACAAAACATGTTTTATTAAAATATACCAAATATACATGATTTCTAGGGAGAAAAATATATAGGATGTTCATCCCGGGTCACTTAAAGACATTTAAGGAAGTTAAAATATCAAATAATTTAGTTCATAGCAACTAAGACCAAGCGTTCCAATGTACTAGTGTGGTCATGGGAAGAGAACTCTAGAAGTCTAGTAGAAAGTGATGACTGGGCTGCCTTGGCACCTTAACTAGAGACACTGCCTCTCACTCCCTTCTCATTAGAGGCAGCTCTGTAGTTTCCCGTGTTTCACTAGAGGGAACTCCATAGTTACCTTGTTCATCTGAAAGGTTAACAGCTGTTCTGCTCCTTTCATACTAGGCAAACAAACTGCACAGCAGAAATCTATAAATAGAGCCATTACATTACACATTCATTTCAACTTTCTAATGAGGCTGTCCTTGTGAGATACAAAACATGGCCAAATTACAATTATATCACAGCCACCAAGGTGAGCTAACGGAACCAAGTGGTTTTGGGGAGTGAGCATAAGTCACTGTCTGTCTTCATGGTAATTAATCATACCCTTGTACATCATATGTTAGCTATGAAAAAATTACCCATATAGACAAGGGCAAGGTAATAATACAAAAGGATGAAATAGTAGTGAGATAGTTAATGAGACTTTTTCTGTTTTGAGTCATCTTATTTATTTCAATAAAAATTACCCAAAAATATTTTTATTGATCAAGTAAATAACTTTTAAAACCAGAGACGTTTAAACTGATTCATGATGTCAAATCCCCAATGCTGAATGTGCTACTACTGGTCAGAGCTGCTGCAAACTCAATTGCATGTAGTTCAATTTAACAAATATATAATACCAAATATTGTTAAAAACATAAATAGAAAACATTGCTTTTGGAGATAAAGAAAAAAGCAAAAAAAGGCAACAATCTGTGGCTTCAACGAGGGACAAATAAGTATGCAGTAGCAAAACCCAAGGAAGACTATTGCACTGCTATTAAGCATGCTGATGGGCAAATTCAATATTATATTAATAACAAGAAAGAGAAAACTCATCAGAGAGTCCTCAAGTATTTAAAAAGGGGATGTCATCAATTGTACTTCTCATGACAGAACTAGGATTAATGGCTAGAAATCACAAGAACATACAGGAAGCCTGGTGGTATACATGTAAGCCCTTTTAAATTTTTTTCAATTAAAGGCTATATATTTATACAACTTAGGGCATAATAAATTGTTGGCAACTTACTAACTTCAGTGAATTGAAACTCTTTGCTCCAATAGTCTGTGTTCTTCAGAGGCCCCCACAAACAACAAGAAATAAGGCATTGTGATACCCAGAGCCACAAATAAACAGTACACAGAAATTAGGTATAAGGGAGACCTGTAGCCTATGAGGATGAAATGAAATCCAAAGGAGTCACATTGGGTGGAAGAGACTGAGTGACCCAGGCTCCTCTCTCAAGAAGAGTTTTACATTTTATAGAGGCAGCAAAAACAGCAGAGGAGAAAAGGAGAGGCATCAAAAGAACAGAAAGAGAAAAACTGAGCCCTGATTATGGCAAAGCAGGCACAGCACAATGGAACTAATACCCAGTTCTGAAGGAACAATGAGATGACTAGGCATCCAGACAACCTGCTCGGTTGCCAGAACTGCGCCCCAGTTCTCCATAAGACCCTTCTGTTCACTTGTCAATGCATTTTCCTACTATGCTATAAGAATTTACTCATCATAAAAGGGAACCTTGAGACAATGTTGAACATCACCTGAACTAGAAAACAGCCACAGTCAAGAAATTACTTCCACCCTTTTTGTATGCTAGGAAATAGCATGTTGTTTATTGCAAAAAACCACTTGTCCCCATATGACTTAAATAAAACTCACAAATGACCATCTTGTAACCTATTACTAGGCCAGCTAAAGATCCTCCAAATTTCCATTCTCTGTTTCACATGATTAAATTGTTTGTACCCTTCTACCATCATTACCACAAACTAGCCCTGACTAAACTTTAAATCAAGCTTTTCTCTTTCCTTCAAACCCCTGAACTTTGTCCCACCCTTGAGCAACAGAAGATAAACAATTCCTCCTTAACAGCCCCTCCTCAGAATCAGTTGATCTCAGGGGAAAAACATTCCCTGATCAACTGTCTAATCATGCCATCCCCCCCATCCCATTCTCATACCTCAATTTTTTCCTGGCATTGTTTGCTCCTCCCTGTAAAGGAAAGGGCCTTTTCTGATTGACCCTTGAGACACTTATAAGCAGTTCTCTATGTTGAAATATTCTTTCTCCCCCTATTGCAATAGTCTTTTTGGATAAAGCCTTTCCTTGCCTAAGTCCAGATTTGTTTTTATTTGACATTTTCAGACTGGAAAGAGCATAATTTTACAAAACACAAATTAAAACCATTATATAACCTCTTATTTACAATATGCATAGAATCACAACTATATGTCTTTCTTGATATATAGCTACATAATAAAACATATAAGAATTTAGGACACACAAGATACCATAATGACATTTATCATTTTTTTCCTAATTTTAAAATAGGAAAATTAGACAATTAACTCTTAAAATTAAAATATACCCGTTAAAATAAACCATATCATAATGAAAATTAAAACCTGAAACCAAACAACAGAAGTTTTGAAATCACAGAAATAATTTATATTTTACCTTTGTCTGGTATAGTTCAATCATCTCTTACAACCTACTCAAAAGAAGGGAAAATGTTGATGAACTTGTATTTGTGTTAGCCAGTTATTAACTGAAGCACAAAATTAACAATAATAAAAGTATAGCTGCTAAAGTTCTTTCTTAAGAACTTTCTGCAACAATCTGTCATATGTCCAGTTGGTACAATGCCCTAATCGCAATTCAGCAGCTTTAACTGTAGAGGGCGCAGTAGATAGCACATTCATTACAGCACATGTTTTTCTAGAATATTTGAATACTTGTTTAAGAAAAAATATTTTTAAATAATTCATAACAAATATATCACAGAAAAATGAACTACTCACCCGCATTGACTATAGCATCTACCTCTAGCAATGTGATGTCACCTCTATACAGAGAAACTTTTTCACTCAAACTTTTCTTCACCTCTGATATTTCCTGAGTATTTTCCTCTGTAATAAAAAGGGATACATATTAAGTAATATTTTTAATTAATTTAATTAAGACAACTTTGTAGTCAAGAGAATTATCTGAGCATCACACTCTACTACAAAAGACAAAGTAGAAATAAGAGTATAGTACCAGGGTGTGTTCTATTCTTTATTCATTTTGCATTCCTCAATAAAAATGCACCATCACATACATAATGGGCATCAAAAAATTGGAGCAAGTTACATGGGTTAGCAAAAAAGTCAACATTTATTACTAATTTTATTATGAAAATATCCATTTTAAAATAAAATTGGGTATACCACTACATTCAAAAGGAGATAAGAAAACAATGTGTACTACCAAGACAAGTAAATTTTAACAGTTATTTGAAGATTGTTTCTCTATTGTTCTGGTTACCTAAAGGCATCATTGAAAATAATATTTACATGAGAACAAAAACATTTAAATTCAGCTCTTCACTACTTCCAAGTAACAAACTATCTCTCAGGATAGGACATTTCAAGAATATTGAATTCATGAAACTGCTGTCTTATCAAATTGTGTACCTAACCTTTCACTCTAGGGGGCGCTGCTAGATTTAAAAGAGAAAGCTCTACCCCCAACACACATCAGCCAGCAAGATAGTATATTTAAAACAGGCCAAAAACATTTATGTTCTAAAACCTGATACACTTCTTAATGTTTTAGAAAAAGACTATACATTTGAATTTTCATTTATTTTTAACAAACAGTAATGTTAACATAAATTAAACCTATTATATAAGGCTGTATAAAATCAATATTTTAAAATAAATTTAAAATTTTAAATTGCCACGTATAAAAAACTTTTTAATATGCTTTTAAGAAAGTTGATTTATAAACTAAAACCTTTAAAATGATTTGTGATCTGTGCAAATCTTTCATGGAGGAAGATAATGCTATTCAATTGCTTAGGACAGATGAGCATGCAACTCTGAGATATTTAGGGAATTAAAGATGATGAGTTATGAGTCACCTGAATTGTCTTAAGACCACAATAGCCAAAGAAAAAATTGGCCAAGATTAAGGAAACAATTTATGGTCATAAAGGTGCTCCTTCTTCTCTCTGCCTACAAAGCACCCCTTCTTACAACCATTTCTCTCTTTAAAAGGCTTCTAATAAAAATTCTCATTGGTAGTAGTAATAATAAGGGGAAGAATAATGAGGGAAAATTGTATATTAAAAGACTAGAGAAAGACTTTAGGAGGCTTCAAAATATTAAACAGTAGTTAAGTTGAACTCCTAAAAGACTCCTAGACTACTATTTTCCTCGGCCAAGTAGTGGTTAAGATCAGGTTTTGTAGGGGACGCCAAGAGCCAGATGACCTCTGAGCAAGATGATCTGCAGCTGAGGGGTGGACCCTCAGGTAATTCGTCCGCAGGTGCTCCTTGTGGAGAAAGCCTGAGCCCATATTGATCCTTAAAATACTCCCCTCACCCATGTTGTACAGTCTCAATAAAAGGCTAGTGCAGAGGTTGCTCAGGGCTACCTTGCAAAGAAGAGCTAGTCCGCCTCCCTTAAGCTTGCACTTCTAATCCGTGTCATGCCTGGTTCCTTCCTGTGGTGATCCAGACCAGGGCAATCAAGGGGTTGCGACAAGATTTTACTGTCAGAGGGCCTCTGTCGAAATCCTAGTTCTGCCAATTAACAGCTGGCTGAGTTTGGATAAGTCTCCATGACTCAGCCTATAAAATACTGGCTTCTTCAGAGTTAACATGGGATTTTTACAGTTAGAATGTTTGCCCCTTGGTAAGCTATTAACAAATACAACCTTCTTTTACAAAGGTGACAAACACTAGTTCAGCATCTATGGACCACCATAAAGTATTTTTTCAAAATATACTGTTATTTTTCATAAAATACTGGTATGTTCATTATTGTTGCCTATCAGTGATATAGACGGTACTTCGTGCTCTTATCAAATTGTCAATGCCTGGCCCAATGACAAAAACTTTGAGCTACATGTCCTTGAGTTCCCACATCCAATCAGTTTCTATTCTTATTACATTACTACATTAGAAATTCCTGATTCTAGGTTCAGTGCCTGTGGCTAAAGCAGCTAAGGCGCCAGCCACATACACCTGAGCTGGCGGGTTCAAATCCAACCTGGGCCCACCAAACAACAATGATGGCTGCAATGAAAAAATAGCTGGGCATTGTGGCAGGTGCCTGTAGTCCCACTTACTAGGGAGGCAAAGGCAGGAGAATTGCTAGAGCCCAGGAGTTGGAGGTTGCTGTGAACTGTGATGCCATAGCACTCCTCCCAGGGTGACAGCTTGAGGTTCTAATCAAGAAAGAAAGAAAAGAAAGAAAAGAAAGGAAGGAAGGAAGGAAGGAAGAAAGAAATTCCTGATTCTAAATTAAAGATTGTTGGATAACAATAAATATTTGGTGAGTTTATCAGATCATTCTAGATATTTAGCTATTGTGAACCTAGAACTTACAAAAGACTCCTCACTGGAATTTGTTTTTTGTTTTTGTTTTTGTTTTTTCAGGTTAATGCAAGGGTACAAACAACCAGGTCACAATATTTAAATTTGTTAGGTAGCGTCCCTCTTGTAGTTGTGTCCCACACCCAAAAGGTATGCCATAAGCCCTGGATATTGTGCCCATTCAATGGCAGCACAGCAATCTCCCCTTCTCCCCTCTTCCTTTTCCCATTCCCCCTCCCCGCAACTTGAATTGAACTGAGTTTTTCTTCTATGTGGGTGTGAATGTGAGTTTTAGAACTCCATCAGGCATGAAATTGACAAGCATATAACAAATGAAAAAAGAAAAACTGACTGTTTCAACTTGGCAGACAAAGTGAATAAATTTCCAATCCATTTTCTAACTGCTTTTCGCTCTATAAAGTATTTCCTCATTTTCTCATGATGCACAATGTAATACTACATTTTTAGTGATATGATTTTTAAAAATATGTTACAATAAATCATGTTTCCTTCTCCAAAGGTAATTGTTTTAAAAAAAGGTATTGGAAAGCATTAAAGGGTAAATCATTTATACCACACTTCACTGTCTTTAAAAGAAATCTTAATCACTCATCTGAAAATTTCAAAAATGGGATATTACGAGCCTAAAGAAAAATTCAAGCAATTCAACATGTAGAATATACTGCTGTGACATGTTTAAGTAAGTTACTCAAAACGGTCTGTACTAGAATTATTAACAACACAAAGAAATATTTTCATCTCTCTCTCATTTTAAAAACTAACATGAAGTCCAGGTGCAGTGGTTCACGCCTGTAAATCCTAGAAGTCTGGGAGGCCAAGGCAGGGAATTGCTTGAGCTCAGGAGTTCTAGACCAGCCTGACCCCATCTCTAATAGTCAGGCAGTGTGGCAGGTGCCTGTAGTCTCAGGTACTTGGGAGACCGAGACAAGAGGATTGCTTGAGCCCAAGACTTTGAGGTTGCTATGAGCTATGACACCATGGCACTCTAAAGAAGGTGACAAAGTGGGAGACTCTGTCTCAAAAAAACAAAACCAACATGAGCATCTTTTCTTCCTCAATAGTCATATTTACATCCCAATTCCTTGCACAGTATGCCAAACAGTCAATACATACTTAAAAGCTCTAATTTGATAGTACTATTATCAGTATTTCCTTCAAAAATAAATCAAATCCTAATGACCTATTTTTTCCCATCTTGATCACCCCAACACCATGACCACACAAACCACTAATAACATATTTTTGAACATCAACTGTTTTCAGTGACTACAAAAACATAAATTACTAGAAGCCACCTCTTTGATTTGCACAGCAATGCACCACTTTCCTTTTCACACAACTGTTTCATCAGCACTGATCCTAGTGTATCCTTTTCCATATTTGAGGTGTTTAGTAATAAACAGCACAAAAAGTTGTCAAGTATTTCTTCCTCATGGACATTACATATATACACAAAGCACTAATGCAAATTTTGATCACTAACTTTATTCAATTGCTAAGTTGGAATATCTTTTTTTTTTTATTGAATGATAACTATGTACATTAATGCACTTCTGGGGAAGTTGGAATCTCTTATCAGTGTACACACATGCTTGCAATTGTTCCTCCAGAACATATACTATTAATATTGTGAAAGGAAACCAGAACAGGATAGTAGGAAAACAGTCAAACAGATTTTATTCAGAAGCTACTTCAATACAGGAAAAGAGAACTCCGTATAAAACTGGGTTCAATTCTGAATATAACAAGAATAACTGGGGATTTATAGCCCAAGAATAGGATGGGGGGTAGGGAGTAGACAGTTACTAAAAGGAAACATCAGGAATACAGAGCTGGTGGAATTCTAGCAAAAGAGACTTACGAGGATTCTTGCTGAATATAGGCTGAGATAATCACATTTTGCCTAAGAGGATGAGGGGGATGAGGAATTTGATCAGATATCAAGGGTTATCAGATATTAAAAGGTGGAAGCTTCTCTCTAAACTGACTTCTCAAGATTCTTATTCAACTGGACAATGGAAGTCCAACAAAGATGGGGCCTAAATGAGAAAAGGGCTTAGAGAAATCTCAAAGTTTGGTTAAGGGGAAAGTCTTGTCAATACTTCTTCTTGTGCAAGGACATAAAATGTACTCTCATAAATGTTGCCCATCATGAATAGTTGTGGTAATTTCTTCAATTTACCAAGTTGTCCAGTTTCCGTTTCCAGAGTTTTGAGGAAAGGATAGTTTTAGTCAAAGATGAGAAACCTGAGGCCTGAAGGCCATGTGTGGCCTTCCAGATCCCCAGTGTAGCCTGTGGCCAAATCCGAACTTCACAGAACAAATCCCTTTATTAAGAGAATTAGTTCCGTAAAACTTAGGTTCAGTCAAAAGATAACACTCAAGGATCCAGTTGTCAGTAATGCCAAGTCAGGAAGGTGAGAAAAAAAACCGGAAGTGTTAGTTTGGAGAACTGTCAGCAGCTACAGGAGGAAGCTATTAATAGAAGAATGGGCAATATTTATAAGATGATAGGATCCAGTGCAGGTAGATAACAAAAACCTCAAAGGAAATGAACAAGACTAGAATTTAATAACTCAGTGTACACTGCGGTTTTCCATTTCAACTTAAATTTTCTCTCTATAGTCACCACCCTTTTTGATTCTTATTTGCAAAATAAGTCTGGCCTCATTAGATTTGGCCTGATCATTTACCTAACTGTAGAAATGATAATTAACCCCTTAGAACTTTTTTAATTTGCTTTGCTGGAATGTTTCCTAAGATTTGACTTTCAAAAGCCTCCTGAGGCTTAGAAGTGAAGCCAAAAATTCACTATTAGATTTTTCCAACAATAACAATAGATTTGAATGGATTCCTCTCTTTCTGACTTTCCAAAATTATCCTATCATTCCTAGACCTTCCATGAAGGTCTCTTCTACAAGGCTGGGATCCCTTATAAGCCAGGTACCACACCAATTTTTCCAAGTTTTTGTAAGCACTAGCTCTATTAGGCAATCTTTGTGCCTTAAAACTATCTGGGCATAACTGATTCAATGCATCATTCTTAAATATGACATTCTAGTCAAGGCCTTTTATAAACTGATTTTCCCAATTATGTCCTGAGGACAGATTTTTATTAAGCTTACATAAATTATTGTAGTGCCATGAAAATAAGAATACTGAGTAGGAGTTTCTG
The DNA here is from genome assembly GCF_000181295.1 of Otolemur garnettii. Classification (NCBI taxonomy): domain Eukaryota; kingdom Metazoa; phylum Chordata; class Mammalia; order Primates; family Galagidae; genus Otolemur; species Otolemur garnettii. The sequence continues at coordinate 1,641,888 of NW_003852420.1, forward strand.
AATTTTGGAGGGATCAGATAGGAGATAAATGTTTCATTTCTTTTTACAAAAGTTATAATCTATGAAATTATGATGAGTTATAGATAGCCTGAGAAAGATGAAGTCCTTTAAATAAAACACTCAAGAGCCAGCAATGTTCTAAAAAATAACCATAAAAATTATCATCATTCTTTATTATTTAATTCAATTCCATGTAATTGATTTTTCTTTTACTTGACCTTGGGTTAGCAGCTTTATGAACCTGTCACCTTTTCAAGTGGTATAGGCTAAGCAGTGCCATCAGAAGCCTATACCCCAGAATACCTGGCAAGGTCCTTTCCATGGGCTCTCTGGGACAATTACTTTTTAATTGAAAATGAAGCACTTTAACCTGTAAGCTGATTGCCAGAGCTGTGTCAGAAAGAATCAAAATTTAAAAAAAAAAAAGTCTGTGTATGACAAAAGGCTTAAAATGTCTGTTAAAAATCTAATGAGAGTTTATTATAAAAATGATTTAACTGACAGAAGAATTTGGTTAATTCTGTGGCACACATCACTTAATAATTAGAATTATGACTGATAACATTATACCAGTATGTATCATGGACAATAAGTGTGTTGGCAAATTTCAATGCAATTATAATAATTTCTCAAACAGTTACATTATTAATATTTACCCATATAAATATAACCTAGGAAAGGTTAAATATCACTTCTTACTTGACAATACTTCCCATGTAATTTAGTATATCAAAAAAACTGAATATTTTTATAAAGTGAAAGAATAAATCCTTTGAAACTTTTCTGGAGCCCTCTAGGAAATCTCATGGTCAATCCAAGATCAAGATTTTATTTAGGATTTGACGTTGAAAAACTGTGAAAAAATGTCAAAAGATCTGAACATTTGACAAAATAAGACCATAAATCACTATGAAATAAGACTTACATTCTCTTAAAAAGGGATGATACAGACAACACAAAACACAGTAAATTATTTTCATATGACAGAGAATCTTTCTTTCCTAGGCAGATTACTTTAAAGTTAAAAAAAAAAAATTCTAGTTTTACATCAGTACACTATTGAGCTAATTTTTAAAACAACTTTATAAATAAACCCATTCAATCTTAGCCAACTCAACCATACATAAAATTCCCTTTCTACAAATCTTCAACAATTTTCTAGGTCCATTCAGGCTGCCCTATACTTTTCCTCTCTCATTCTGGAATAACCAGTCATCTTACTTTAAGACAAAAATAGTTTTCTTTTTCCCCAACAACAGCAAAAATTCCTTCATTCTTCACATACTTCGCACATAGAGTTATTTCTCTTCACCCTCATTATTTTTAGTAATTCCATTTGCATGTATTAATTATACTATTTAACTATCAGTATCTTTCGTTTTACTATGGCAACTAAGACGTAGACAACTGCAAATTTTCTGTCACATACTAACATTCTGTAGCAGACTAGAAAATTTTATGAATATACCACCTCACAATTTCCATAGACATATGTTTCAGGGTTTTTTGTTTGTTTGTTTTTGTTTTTGCAGTTTTTGGCTAAGGCACAGTTTGAACCCACCACCTCTGGTACATGGGGCCGGCACCCTACTTCTTTGAGTCACAGGCACCGCCCGACATATGTTTCTTCCTAGTATAATTTTTAATGTGCCAAAAAAACATTTTATTAATAAACTCAAACATATTTACTTTTTTATATCACATAAAAAGGCAAAGTAAATAAAGTTAGGTTCAGTAATTATTGTTTCAATAGTTTGTATTAATTAGAAATGATCTCTGTTTTTAATGAGTATTTCTCACTTTAATTTAGCACAGGTCTAAGGCTGCAAATTACTAAAAAGATTGTGAAAACTGGGAGGTGCCTGTGGTTCAAAGGAATAGGGCACTGGCCCCATATACCAGAGGCTGTGGTTTCAAACCCAGCCCCTATCAAAAACTGCGAAACAAAAAAAAGACTAAGAAAACTACTTCTACACAGACATTACATTAAACAGAAAGAGGCAGTAGTGCAAAGTATTTCTTTGTTAATTATTTTTACAATACATGTACATTAAACAAGTAGCACAAAGGAAAAGCTAAAAAAGCTCAATACAGTATGACCTCCATCAGTGACCTCCTTCCTACATGGACCTCCTCCATACGGTGACCTAATGTTTACAGACCAGACATGTATCACCTGGACTAAGGCCTAGTTTCTTATGTTGACCACCTATGCATGATGACCAGTTTGTTACAATTCCTTGGGTGTTCAACTTACAGCTGTTCTACTATACATGAGTATTTGTTTTATGCTGTACTTTATAAATAAGAAGTAATAGCTATCAAGAAATTCATTTTTACTGAATCTTATATACTTGTTCTTGGGTTGAATTTATAATTTTTATAATCTTAAAGATACAGTAGATATAAGTTTATGTAACTAATAAACCCGAGTAGAATAAAAATTCATGTCCATATTATACTTAATGCTGACAACATAAGAGACATGCCCATTTTATTAAACCAACAATATTAAATTAACCTCATTTATCAAACATGTACCAAAGTCACATGAACTTTAAAAAGCACTGGTATTAGTTTCTATATTTCTGGGAGTTTTAATTTATATAAGAAATATCTAATTTATATAAGAGCTCATATATTGCTAAGAAAATTTTGATATAACTCTTCTACAAGATTTTATAAATTAATTTGGTAATTAATTTTCATCCAGGGATAGAAAAATGTCACATATATATAAGAAAATACACACTTAAACATACATAAATATATATATACACAGATGCAAATAGAGATATTCCAGCTTCTATTCTAAAATTTTAGGCATCAGTCAGATAATATACTCTCATCTTTGGTCCACTTTATATTTTTAACAAAATTATTTTTCTGGAAGATGTAACAATTTAGATTACTTGTTCAATATGAAGGCAAATGCTTTTTTAACAGTATTTATAGAGGAAATCGAAGAATGTTTATCACAGCCAGGCACAGTGACTCATGCCTGTAATACTAGCACTCTGGAAGGCTGAGGCAAGAGGATCACTTGTGGCCAGGAGTTTAAGACCACCCTGAGCAAGAGCAAGACACTACCTCTACAAAAAATAGAAAAACTACCCAGATATGGTGGGTGCATGCCTCTAGTCCCAGCTACTTGGGAGGCTGAGGCAAGAGGATCACTTGAGCCCAGCAACTGGAAGTTGCAGTGAACTACAACGATGCTACTGCACTCTAGCTGGGATAAGAGAGCAAGACCCTCTCTCTCTGAAAGAAAAAGAAAATTATTGGAGCATATGCATATACTGTATTCCTTCCCTATCTGCAGGCTTGTTTGCCATCAATCAGAACACATTTCCATTCAAGTATTCTACTCACAAATTTCATGCCTTTTGTACCTTAACTAAGTACTTAACATTTTTACTGTAACTTTTGCTGTTTTACAACAGCAAAACTAGCACAAATTTCTTCTTCTTTCTTCATAATTTCACAGATAGAAAATTCATCCTTATCGTAAATCTTAACAACCTCAACATACAATTTTGCTTTCCTGATAACTTTCACCTTTTTATTTGAAGGAAGCACTTTATAGTCTTGGGCACATCTGAATTGCCAGAGTCACTACTCTTGTGTTTGAGGGTCATTGTTAAGTAAAATAAGGATGACCTGAAGAGAGGCAGTGAGATATAGTGAAAGTGAATCTGGAACGTTTTAAAACAATAACTGAGAAAATGACATGAAGACTGTGTTGACCAGTTTGATGGAAGTATTTCGGATTGCATGTGAAAACCCCACACTGTACCCCAGAAGTGCATTAATGTACATAGTTACCATTCAATAAAAAAAATAAATAAATAAAAGTGAATCTGACAATTAAGTGATTTAATAAGCAGGTAGTATCTACAGCTTGGATACACTGGACAAAGAAATTATTTCTGTCCCAGATGGGACCAAGCAAAATGGCATGAGATTTCATCAAGCTACTCAGAATGACACAAAATGTGAAACTTATGAATTGTTTATTTCTATAATTTTTCATTTAATATTTTGGGTCATGGTTGGCCATTGATAATGAAAACTGCAGAAGCAAAAAGGAGGATAAAGGGAAACTACTATTGTCAGTAGATGTTTGAGAAAGGGGTTTCAGTTGACTACGAAATTTCCATGTGAGAAGCAAGTTCAAATAGAACAGAGGCTTCACGGTGTGCCAAGCAAAACCTTTCCATCTCAGGAGTCAGGGAATGAATCACAACTTAAAACAAACAACCAGGAAGAAAGAATTCCAGGCTAGTAGGTATGTACCGTTCAAACAAAGAAGTCGAGGCCACTAACCCAGCTTCTACAAGCATAGCCAGAATCTTGAGAATCAAAATCTATCCCTACCATGCTTCAACAAACTGTCATGTGTAGCACTAGGCTAGGAGTCAGACTCACAAAGTAATCTCCAATCTATCAGTCAAAAGTGCATAAAAAAGCTTCAAAGGTATGTATGTGGGGTCCTAGATGAGAGAGATCCAGGGGTCTAATAATTAATTTAATACTACCCAAATCATAGGACTGTAACTGTTAAAGAAAATCAGAACTAGGCAGTAGTGAAAGCAGTAAAAACATTCTTCAGGAGCTACAGCAATAGGGGGAAGGAGAAATCATTATAGAACTGCATTCAATTCAGAATAAAGCAAGAACAATTAGAGATTGATAGCCAAGGAACAAACTGGGGATTAGGGGATTAAAAATTACTAAGAGAAAACATCAGGGTTATGGGGCAGGCGGGATTCTGGCTAAAGAGACTTAATAGAATTCCTGCTGAGCGCAGGCTGGGATGATCTCCTGTTGCCTAGAAGATGGTGGGGGATAAGAAATTTGATCAGGTATCAAGGGTTATCAGATAGCAAAGGTGGGAGCTTCTCTCTTAACTGACTTAGCAAGATTCTTATTCAAACTGGACAATGTAAGTCTGACAAGGATAGGTGCTAGGCAAGGAAAGGGCTTAGAGAAGCCTGACTGAAGTTTGGTTAAGGAGACAGTCTTTATCTATCATGGTGATACCTACCTTTCACTGCCTTTGAGCTATTTTACAACTCCGTAAGTCACAAAAACTGGATAATAATACAAACCATTATCTGTATAAATGCAAATGAATTATATTCACTGGAATACAACTAAATATTATCCTGTGGACAATTTACACTTATTTGCATATATTTGCATTATATTTGTAATTGTATTATATTTGTAAAGTTAGTTCAGCATCTTTTACTGCCTATCTATATGTGGTTCTTTAAATTCACCTTTCAATTGGAGTTAAATAAAATTGTTGGTAATTGTTCATTTATATTTGTATGAATTATAATCTCATCTTTATAAAACACATTTCCCTCTCAGACATTCTTATTTAGTTCTAGTTTATTTAACTACTTATATAACATTTACTGTGATCTTTGTGTTTGTGTTCTTCTAATGTTTATAAAAATTAAACTCCTAGAATCCTCATAATATATATATAATACATATTACCACTATTACCTCTACATAGATAATGAAGCTGTGGTATACAGAAATAAGGTACAGACAAGTAGTAAATAAAAGCTGGGATTTGAACCCGGCAGCCCATGGTCACATGCTATGCAGACTCTCATGTACCTATTTTTATTTCAAAAAGTCCAACTCTAAATGAAGTATCTGTTTGGGTCCAGTCTCTGTCATTCATTGCAAAATGTAGCAATTTCATCATACCCACCCCCAAAGGCATTATTTTCTTTTTCCCTAGGGGGAAAAAATTGGTTTTCCAGAGGAGTTACTTTGAAAATAATATAAAGGTCTCAGTAGTTTTTGCTTCTATTTGACAAAGTTTATGATACACAACAAATTAGTAACTAGACAACAGTAAAAGCAAATTTGCAAATATCATGTATTTTCTGTGTTTTCTTTTTTGTTTGCATGTTTATGCAAAATGTGCAAAACTTGCAGATGCATTTGTCTCAACATGTACTCTATTTACAATGAAACTCTGTTTACTATTTATATTTATGACTTTATTCTGAGTTCTAGTATTTGTTACTATTTCACTTCTATTTTAGGTATAAATAAACCATGTTAGAAATGGACTGATTCATTTTATGAAGTACAGTTATAATACCACCCTCCTGTTAACAACAAAAACAAATATAATCAAATATATACTAATTGTCTTATGAATTAGGTAGATTAGGGGAAACAAACTCCATTAGTTGAATCTTAAGATAAACTGACCAATATTATCCCTGTTTTAAAAGCATGACTTTTAAGACTATAATTATTGAAAACAGTATTTTCATTTAAAAAAATTTTCATATCAAAGGTTTAAAACATATTTTTAAAAACCATTTCATCACTTTCCCTCTGAAACAGCCAAACTATCTGAAGGCCACTTGATAAACAGCTAAGGGATCACAGTGGGCCCTGAGACCATACCTGGAAGAATAAGATTTGGGGAGATATTCATATAAAGTGCATGGAATACTCCAAATTATTATTTTCCCCCATATTGCTATCCCTGTATTTTAGCATTCATGGGCATGACACAGAGAAGCCACCAGGGATACCAATGAATTTGTTAGTGGTACCACAACGAAGGGCCGGAAGCCAATTAGACCTCTTCCATTCTGAGGATGCCTGAAAATTCAGTTTAATCTTAATCCATTCATGTGGATACAAAATCAAATTAAAATTCCAATTCCATCTCCCAAAAAGAGAAACAAATTAATTAGTGTTATGTCATGTCATGCCATGTGAGTCGAAGCTATACCTTTCAGGAAAAACAATCACACAAGTATCTATAGAAATTAATGTTAAAATGAAATTTATTATCAAGATGATCAGAAAAATAATTTGGGGTTCATTAAGAGACTTTAGGAATACACAACACAGAAACAACAGGAACCCTAGGGAAGCAGGCTGTGCTTCTGTTTGGAAATTACTTCTTGAAACCAACCAGTCTGTTGATCTTCATATCTCCATTTTCTGATCATTTCAGTCTAATAATTACCCCATCATCTTCCACATGCACGAACACACAAACACCCCTCCATACTTCAGCACATCTGTTTTTTCTTAAGTTTAGTAGATGTTACATGTACATTAGATTTCCCCTAGGCTAACTCATAGCTGTTATGCTAGAAAAGGTTTGCAACTCCATTTTTGTATTGAATCTGCAAAACTTCCTCCCATACCTCTTCCTTCTTCTCATCAGTTAGTTTTTGCTGTGCAACAAACTCTTTTAAAACTTGGTGACTTAAAATTTTTTACTTTTGTTCATTAGTCTGTGGCTAGCCATATAATACTGTAGTCAGCTGATGGGGTATCTAAGGCTACATGGTTCTGGATGGCCTCTCTCATGTCTGTCTGGAAGTTGTCAGGTTGAATGATCTTGGGAGCCTCAGCTGAGATGGCTTGCCTCTGCTCCATGGGGCGTCTCATTCTCTAACATGCTAACCTGGTCTGCACATGGCGGGAGAGTGAAGATAGCAATGTGTAAGCATTCTTTAAACCTCTAATTGAGTCATGTTTGCCATAGTCTCATTGATCAAATTAAATCACACTGACAAGTCCAAAGTTATTTTGGAAGAACATGAAACATAAGCACAGATACAGGATGTGTCATAGTTTGGGGGTCTTTTTGGCCCAACTTACTAGCACATTCTGAGTTATTGTGCACCCTACATCCCAGTACTAGTTTTGATTATATTTTATTTAACATACAAATATTTATATAGGATATATTTTGATTTGATTGCAATTTGGTTCACATCAGTTTTGTTTTTCTTAATGCCACTTCAGTTTAAAACTATTTTTGACTTATACTGTATTTCTAATGAATTTTATAATAGCTCTAGTGAAAAAATCTAACATCGAAATGCCTGTGGAAGACTAAGAGGTAATTTAAGTGAGTGAGGCCAGGTGTTAAGTATAAACAAATATAAAAATTATTTTAAATTGCACACGAACTTAATGGACACCCTGTATATTGTATTTTAAATTGGAAAGCAAAGAACTTTATGGAAACTCTGTATATAGAATTGTAAATTGGAAAGCAAAGAAAGCCCTGTTCAAAGGGTATAGCTTTCATTCACATGTCACGTGTCAAGTTAATGAGAAAACTTTCAGCACTGTATCTTTAAATAGGAACAATGGAGCCCATCTATAGACATTCTAATTCTCTGGTCTCTTTCCTAAAATAAGGTCAAATTTTTATCCATCTATTTTATATACCCTCTTTCTCTATATGAACAATTAGAATTATTGTAACCACCCTATTGAGGTAACTTAAGGAAACAGAGACACAGGGAGATTAAGCAACTACCTTGCCCACGGTTTTAAAACTGACAGTGCTTTGAACCTTAGAAGTGTGGTTCTAGCACTCTGTGCTTAATCACTGTGCAATACTGCCTGATAAGGATGAGCCTCACAAGATTAAAAATAAAAGATCTGTAAGTTTTTTCAATAGGGGCAACACACCTCCTTCTTACAGTTTTTAAGATTAATGTGACTATCTGTGAAGATACTTGGGGGGAGCTTAGGTGTTAAAAATCCGTATTTTATTCTACTGTTATAATCTGATAAAAATGATTTAGATAAAAAATGAGATATGACTACATAGTGTGGCTCTTGGTCTAAATCTTGTATAAGAATAATTCTTCAGATAATCTTTTGTAAAATGAACTAAGTTCGTAAGATTCCAAATAAATTAAGTTCCAAAGAAAAAGAAAATCAAATTTCTGCTCTTTTAGAAGAGCAGATTAGCACATGTATGAAATCCTAATTTTTAAAAACAGAGAAATAACCCTGGTTCAAACAAAGAAATAATGAAAGAAATAGAAAAAAAGAAAAACAGCAACATTCATAATTTTGCCCTCATCATTAAAGTGTAGGATTTTCAGCTTGTAGTTTAAGACATTCTAGTGGGTTGTGAAGTCAATTTGAAACACTGCAACAAACATTTTCACAAGTGAAACAAGAAAGTTAAAGTATCACACGTAGTAAATATTTTATGAAAATTTTATTTCAGTTTCATGCACATAAACACACATTTATAAAGAAAGCGTGTTTCTTACTAAGAATCCTGGGTAACATTTTGATCTTATGAAACTACTGTGTTTGTCTCTACTCTCTGCCACAAAAAATAAAATATTTTAAAATTGCTTCATTTTGGTATTTTGGTATTTCACAAAAAAGGACAAATTTTTAAAACTATATTTCAAAATACTATACAAGGCTAAGCACTGTGGCTCCTGACTATCTGTAATCCCAGCACTTTGAGAGGCCAAAGTGGTAGAGGATCTCTTGAGCCCAAGAATTCAAGATCAGCCTAGCTAACATAGTGAGATGCCATCTCTACGAGAAAATAAAGTAATTAGCCAGGTGGTGTATACCTCTCGTCCCACCTACTCAGGAGGCTGAGGCAGGAGAATTGCTTAAATCTAGGATTAGGAGGTTGCAGTGAGTTATGATCATACCACTCCATTTCAGCCTGGGCAACAGCATAAGATCTCATCTCTTAAAAAAAATAATACCATACAGTGAGATTTCTGTTAACATTTCTGGTGTGCAGAACCAAAAGCTAACTGGTTGACTAATACATCAAGACTTTACAGTGTCTAACAAAGAAGTAGATATATGGTTAATGACCAATAAACACAGAATTGATGGACTAAATATGCTATGCTTAAGAGGAAATGGTTTATTCAACAGGAGTCCAAATCCACAAAGCAAAGCACAAGGTATGAACTTTTCTACAATATCAAATCCAAAGCTGTAACTAACTCACTGGTATAACTTACATTGTAAACTGAAATTTTCAAAAGACTAATCTAACTTATAATAGATAATCTAAAGATAACAAGGGAAGAGAGAAAATGCAAAGCCTAACTTACTGAGGAAAATGGAATTCCACAAAATGTTTGAAAGGATAGTGGCAGCAAACACAGATTCTAGAAGCATCATGTCTAGATTGGAATCTCAGCTCTGTAACTCAACCAGGCATGTGTTACTGGTCAAATTTAACCTCTCTAGACCTCAGTTTCCTCGCCTATGAAAAAGGAATAGTACTCACAATAAGAATCAAATGAATTGGCTCGGCGCCTATAGCTCAACCGGCTAAGGCGCCAGCCACGTACACCTAAGGTGGCGGGTTCGAATCCCCAGCCCGGACCCGCCAAACAATGACGGCTGCAACCAAAAAATAGCCGGGCGTTGTGGCGGGCGCCTGTGGTCCCAGCTACTTGGGAGGCTGAGGCAGGAGACTCGCTTGAGCCCAGGAGTTGGAGGTTGCTGTGAGCTGTGATGCCACAGCACTCTACCCAGGGGGACAGCTTGAGGCTCTGTCTCAAAAAAAAAAAAAAAAAAAAGAATCAAATGAATTCAGACATAGTAAAGCACATGAGATAATGCACTACACACAGTAGAAACAACAATGTTAGCTGGGAGGAGGAAGAGATTTTTATTACTAATTTGTACACTATCAAGCACAATATTTTACACATACATTATTTTGCAAAAAATATTAACTAGACGCAAATATCCATCTTCTAGCAGGTAAGCCAATGGTGATTCAAATCGTGAGCAGGAAAGAGACTTTCTCTCACCTGAAGCTCAAAAACCATTAAAAAAAAAAAAATTAGGTGAGCTAATATAGTCAAGGGCTCCAAAGATATGTAGGAGTCAAAGAAATTGTGAGGAAGAATGAAAGTTTCTAAAAGTTCAAAAACTAACAGTCCCAACATCAGTAAAAACAAAACAGTGGGTCATGTGCCCATGAAGAATCTACATTAATTGGCCAGAATGGGGAAAGCAGTCTGTGGCTTTCTGTTACCTGCATCCTTGGTAAGGCCCACGAGAGTCCAGCCAAATTTAAAGGAGCAGAAATTAAAATGACACACCCACTGACTGAGTTTGAAAAGTATTTGTTCTTGCTTTCCCTGAATAATGCTAATCTCTACAAGAATATCTTGAGTTCTCTGACTTAGACTGTGTGTTAAGTTAAACATCAAAATACCAAAATCATTTTCTTAAGCACTAGTACTTTTTTCCTGCCTTTGTCAAAGATTTGAACACTATGGTTAATTACTAAATATATATATACATATATATACACACACACACACAAATTTTGTTTTGACTTTATTCACAAATGATTTTATTATCTTTATAATAAGATAATAACAACATTGGAGATACCAATCTTTATAAGCAGGGCAAAGGTCAAGAAAAGGAAAAGGATGCAATGAATGAGTATTTACAGGGGCAGGAGACAAACCAGCAGAAGTCCACGAAGGAGAAAGTTAAATTTAAAAAGTGATCAGCAGTCTTAAATGTCACAGTGAAGAAACAGAAGACAAAAACCATCTTATTTCATATAACAGTTACGGGTTGAGTATCCCTTATTCAAAGTGCTTGGGACCAGAACTGTTTCAGAGACTTGATTTTTTTCAGATTTCAAAATATGAGATATCTTAAAGATAAATTCATTTGTTTTTACATATACCTATACACATAGCCTAAAGGTGATTTTATATAAAATTTTAAATAATTTTGTGCATGAAACAAAGTTTGTGTTATGTACATGTGCATGGAATTTTTATTGTGGTGTTATGTCAACACTCAAAAAGTTTTTGGATCATTTCAGATTTTTTTATTTTTGGATTAGAGACGTTCATCCTGTATGCCATTGCTGGTGACCTTAGCAAGAACAGTTTCAATACAGCCAGAATATGGATGTGCCTAAAACTGAACTTAGATCATTAGTGCCCCCTGAGATGGTAGTGAAATAATATAGAAAGAACCTGTGTCCCTGAATGAGAACAAGAAGTAGAACTTGTGGTTGACCTAAAACATTCCCCTGTCAAGTAAAAAATAAATTCAATCTTCTCTAAACCATGGAATCACTGGTATACATCTTTGTCATAACACTCCAGCCTTTCCCTTACTCATCCAGCAACAGATACACCATAATTTAATCAATTCCTTTCTGAGAACCATTTAGGTCATTTCCCATATTTTATCATAATACCTAATAAGATCTTTACGCATAAATCTCTGAACAGCTCTCTAATTATTTCTTTGGTTTTAACTCCTAAAGTAGATTTATTGGGTCAAACACATGGCATTAATGGAAACTGCAAAATCATAATGCTTAATTTACATATGTTGAAAGAAAACAAACATGGCTTCAGACCCTAAGAGTGTTCATGTGCTAAGATAACTTCAGAAAGAATGGGCCTTAAAAGGAGCTATCAGATTAGAAGGTCCCTGTTTATCCAAATGTTGTTGAGAATTATAGAAGTCAGATTTCGTTAGATACCGCATCTTCCTTTACTATTCCGAGTAGTCATTCTTGACTCCTATAACTATAGTTCAATTTAAACTCTAACTCCTATTAAACTAGCCTCTAAATTCTACCAAATTTGCTTTAAGTATCTCAAATTCATTTTCTCCTTTCGATGCTCACTGCAAATTCCCTGGTGATTTTATTTATTTATTTATTTTTCACACTAAAATAAATTAAATCAAAAGATGAAAGTCCTTGGGCCTAACCTGTCTTATCAACGTCATTTTCCATAATTTGCCCAATACCCTGATCTCTTCTCAAACTAGTCTCTTTAACTTTTTTATGTCTTTGTAAATGTTATTTTCAACAACTGGAATGCCACTCCCTTTTATTCCCTTAACAAACTCTTTTCATCTTTTAGGTGATAGTAGTACAAAGAGATGCTCTGTGAATTTTTCACTACTCTGACTTTGTCATTCAATATGCTAAATATCTCATGTTTCATAAATTATTCTCACTCTCTGAGATGAGAATGTCTAGGATAAGAGCCTATGTCTTCTGCATACTCGAGTCTTTCCAGATTCCTAGCACAGTGACTGATACATAGTAAACACTCAAAACATTTACTAAAGGAAGACTGATGGAGCATGGGAGAAAAGGATGTAATAAACTATACAATGGACATTTTCAAAACCAGTCACTTAAAATATTTTAGTAAACAATGATAGACTTATGTCAAACTATTCAAGTTTCTATGCAGAAATATTAATGGCTTACATATATTTTAATTTCCTGTTTCACAAATCACTAACCTCCAGAGCTATTATTTTTTATTCTTTAATCTTTAAAGTGGTTTTAACAAGTGTATTCCACAGAATCAAGCAAAATCTCTTTGAACAGTGCCCAAGACATCTGTATTTAACAAGCTTTACAGTGATTCTTAAGCACACTAAAGTTGGAGTACAATGCCTCTAAATTGTATATAAAATCACTGACATAATTTTAAGTAATATTGGAAGCTGAACAGACTTTATACTATGTGGACATTTATGGAACATACAAACTATTCACTTACTCACTTAAAGTATCTTCCTGAGCTTCTCCATGTTGACACAAACATGGAAGGATATATAACTCCCAGCTATGCTTAAGACGCTAAAGTCTAATGACCCACATATCACTGAGGAAGTAAATCTGCAGAATTTAAGGAAAATTATGAAGTCTCCAACTCTAGAATATTTATGGGAAATAAATGTCTGATCTAGAGTACTAAAGTGTTCCCCTCCCTGAAACTCTGGGCCAGCACCTTCTCAACTTTTTCCTTCAATGATTTTTACATTATTATGACCACACTCTCAGTACCGATATACAAAACCACAAACATTTGTTCAACCACCAATCTGCAAGTGCTAATCATGAAGGAGAAAAAAAAAATTAACAAAACTCATACTTTAAAACAAATTATTTCTTACATTATCTCAGCAAAATATTATACAGATTACTTTTTTTTTTAGTTTTTGGCCAGGCTGGGTTTGAACTCACGACCTCTGGCATATGGGGCCGGCGCTCTACTCCTTTGAGCCACAGGCGCCACCCTATACAGATTACTTTTAAAACTTTTCACATATTTACATGCAATTTTTAAAAAGAACTTGAATAAATTCACTCAACGCAATTATCTAGCAACAAATTAAATGGAAAGAATTTTTCAGCATCCAATTTATTTCAGTGAAATATTCTAAAAGATGTAATCAATAATAATGTGCCTACATGTAAAAATATCACCAAGTACAATGCAAAGGAAAATCCAGTAAATATAGCAACTTTTTCCACGTAAGAGTGCATGACGTCCACACTTCTAAGGTAACTGATGTTTATATACCTAATTATGTGAGGACCAGCCTCGACATGCAGCAGGGTTACTTCCTTGGGGCCTGATGGGTGTGAAGAGACCAGGAAATTATTAGTGAAATTTATTAATGAGATTTATAGTTACTGTTGAGAAATAAGAGACAAAGACAAAGAGATAGTTTTAAGAGTAGTGGGGCTCGGGAGATGGCACACTTCTTCGTGAGGCCCTGCCACACATCAGGCCAGCTCTGTATTTATTTCATACATCAGTGTTACAGTCATAAATCTCAAGAAGGCAAGGCAAAGAATCCTGTCAGGGTTCTTGCTGCACTTGCATTCCTACTAACCAGACTAACTTTACAACTAATTATGTTAATTGTATGGATTTACTTACTACTTTTTACTGTTTCAAAGTATTATGGTCTTAATGTAAACAAAGTCTTGATAAGAAAGTCAATCAGGGGTGGCTCCTATGGCTCAGTGGGTAGGGCACAGCCCCATAAACTGAGGGTGGCGGGTTCGAACCTGGCCCAGCCAACAGCAACAAAAAATAGCTGGGCATTGTGGCAGGCACCTGTAGTTCCAGCTACTCAGGAGGCTGAGACAAGAGAATTGCCTAAGCCCAGGAGTTGGAGGTTGCTGTGACCTATGATGCCATGGCACATAGGTGATATGGGTGATAAAGTGAGACTCTATCTCTAAAAAAAAAAAATAAGAAAAGAAAAAAGAAAGCCAATCGGAGATTGGCTCAGGGACCAAATCCTAGCAGACCCACAGTCTAACACCACAGATGTGATGTTTTAATACTCTGACAGTCTTATATCCAAACAGATAAGACTCCTCTGGCCCAGTCAAGGTGACAAAACAAAACAGATCTTTCTTATCCTTATTTCATCTGGAACAAGTCTTCTTGAGTTGGACAAAGTTTATAGAATTCACATTCTTAACCCCAAAAAACCACTCCCTCAAAGCACATAGTCTTATCCTAGCAGAAAGTAGCTTCAAGGCCTCCAATCAGCTGCTACACTACAGCTGCAAGGGGAGGGGGACACACGACACGCCAGGCTTCAGAAATATTAAAGTGACAGGATCTCGCACTTTGTGCTCAAAGCCAGGAAAATGGGTCTGACTCAATTCCCCCAAACTGTCTCCCTTTGTTTAGACTTTGTTCCCTATTCCTAATATTTCTAATCTACTAACAATAATTGAACATTATTTTCAAACTTATAAAATCATTATTACTAGTAATGCAAGCACATCAAGATAGGACTCCTCCCTTAAGTAATGTACTCTTCATAATTTCCCCCTTTTATTAGTGTATAAAGATTACAAATAATAATATTTCCATGGCTATAAGGTATGTTATTAATATTGCAGGTACCTAATAAAGACATAAAGTTCAAATATTTAAAAATCTTTTGACCAATTTAAATATTCTTAATAGATCAATTAAACAGTAAGGTTATTGAATTTTCCGGGACAAGGACTGCAACCAATGAAATCAGTAGCTGGCTAAGATATACAAAAGCTCAACAAATATTCTGAAATACTACTAAAAGAAAAGCTAAAGCCAATCTTTAAGTCACAGTAATCCAACAGGAAGAACATCATAGTATATGCAGACTGGCAACGGGTGCTGAAACCATTAACAAAAATATTCAGATTCTCTTTCTGAGCATATGAATGATTTACATTTCCCCCCATCCTTCATTCCAGGTCTAAAATGCTTCCACTGTGCATGCCTTCCAGAACTACTGCTCTAGGATCAGAAATCTCATCTATATACTCAGCCTATTCTCCTTCCTGATTTATCTGAAACTTAGCTATCCCCTAAGAATATCAATTCATCTTAAATGGTAGTTTTTTCAACTCTCACTACATATTCCTCAAAGCTAACATTTCTGTCCCTTCCTCTTTTCACTTGAAATTGTCAACCTTTCATTCCTGCTTTCCAAAGTTAGAAACACAGACATGTAGATGGTGAGGTGACTTAGACCATATAAACACAGATAACATCTTACCATATGCTGGAAGACCAAGGTAAAAGGGTTACAGGTCTTTAGACAACCTTGAGGAAAAGAGCCAGCTACAAATTGTGAACTGAGTTGTTACATGGAAGAGGAACTTCAATTTTGTTTGAGGCCCTGTTCTTAAGAGTCTTTCTGATACACTAACTGAATCTGTACTATCACCTATGGTTTTCCACTATATTTGGAATAAAGTCTGGACTTATCATAAGTGTTCAGATCCTATATGATCCAACTCTAGTCTTCTCCTCTCATTAATTTTGCTCCAACCTAGTTGAAACCCTACCCTACAAGTTCTTTTCTAGATTTTTATATGGTTAGATCTAACATCAAGTTCTGAGTTCTTACCTCAAATATCACTTCCTCAGAAAAGTTTTCCTCACTGTCCTATCTCAAGCAGTCCCTTCTTCTCATCCTACAAATTACCCATTTTATATTCTTCATAGCACTTATCACAGTGTGAAATTACTTGTTCATTTGTCTGTTCTAAGTAAATTATAAATGCTTTGAAAGCCAAAACCTTGTTCCTTGTCTATTTTATTACTCTGTGAAATGCCTGAATGAAGCTCAATAAGGAATGGTGAATTAATGTTCCTCTGAAAGATAAAGCTCTTTACCTCAAGGGAATTAGCTACCAATGGCTTGGACCACTCTTCACCCAGCTCTCTGTCCCTCCCTATTCTTCAAATCTCAGTTTGTATCACTGCTTCAAAAAGGCCTTCTCTAATTAACCTATCTGCTGTAGCCTTAATCCTAACTGCAAAGGATTAATTTAGGATTACTTATCCCAAAGTCAGTATACCCATGCAACAATCACCCAAGAAAAGAAACAGAATATTACTGATACCCAGAATTCCTCAATACCACTTCCTAAATGGCATTCCTAGATGATAAAATTGTGGTGCAAGTAGTCATTATCATTTCATCTTGCTCATCCCTTCAACTATCCTTCAAAAGCATCTTATTTACCTTACTGACCATCTCCCCCCAAAAATTGTATAGCCTGATGCAACTGGAGGCCTCATCTGTCCTTATCGCTTACATTCTTATTTTTCTAGAACAAGGTTTAGTGCTTATTGAAATAAAATGCAAAATAAATAAATAAATAAAAACCTTGAAAATAAAATTTAATCTGAATCATGAACTATATCAATAAAAAGACAGGGGTGAAATGAAGGATAAGGGAAATTAAAAGAAATTTATTCTTGATAATTGGAAGAAAAATAGGGTCAAATATTTGGGAAAATGTAAAAATAGTTTTCAGATTTTTAAAAAGTTAACCCCCTATGCTGCACACACACAGAGAAAGAAAATAGTCTGTTTAACAATAAAGCATAAAAAATTAAACTGAAAAAAATCTTACAGTTATACTATAAATGAAAATGAGTAAAAGCCCTTTGGTGAAAGTCAAAGACAAAAGAAGTCAATAACTCCCAAAATGGGAGAAAAACCTATAGAAAAAAAATAATGAAAGAGGGCATGGATATAACCAGCAAATAAAAACAAAACAAAGCCAGAACAGAATTTATGAAAAAGAAAGTTTTATAGGTTTTTTTGGTATGTTTTTTAATGTACCCTATAATATGGAGGACAGAGGTGGGATTGGATGTGAGAAACACACAGGCTAATGAATAGCAATAAATATCACTATTTTTTGACATCTTCAATAGATGATAAAATTGTGGTTAAGCTACATTGAATTTCTACAGTTATTTTAGTAACAATATCCTCACATGAAAGTGACATTTTTCATTTCCCATAATTTTTTTACTGAAGTATAACATACATGCAGAAAAGCTCACAAGTCATAAAACTCACTGAATTATCCCAAAGTCAGTATACCCATGCAATAATCACCCAAGTCAAGAAATAGAACATTACTGATACCCAGAATTCCTCAATACCACTTCCTAATAACTACACCTTCCTCACCCACAAAAGTAACCACTAACCTGAGGTCAAATTAATTTAGCCAGCTTTTGAATTTTATATACATAATCATACACAGTATTTTTTGTGCTTGATTAATTCCAGTCAACAATATTTTTGTCCAATTTATCTTCATTATCACATAGAGCTATAATCTGTGCATCTTTATTGCTGTACTCATTGTTGTATAGTATTGAATACACCATAATCTATTTATCCATTTCCTACTTACAGATATTTGTGTTACTAAGGTTTGACTAATAAGCTAATGCTACTTTGAACATGATCACACTTGCCTTTCAGTGAATACCTGCGTGAATTCCTATTGAAATTGTTGGAGCTTTAGCAGATGCTGCCAGTTTTCAAACCAATTTATTATACTCCTACCTTTAGCAAAAGATATTTGCATTGCTCTCCATATTCTGTAACACTTGGTATTACTGATACTTTTAATTTTAGCCATGAGTCTTGTAGTATGGTTTTCTTTATGGTTTTAAGAATTTTTAATAAGCATGTCCCTGGTGAAAAATAAAGTTGAGCAATTTTTCATATATGTATAAGCCATTTGAGTGACCTCTTTTGTGAACTGCTTGTTCAAGTCTCTTTCTCATTTATTCTACCAGGTTGCCTGTCTTTTTCATTTCTGTGTAGTACTTTACATAATATGGATATAAGCCCTTTAACAGATATATGTATTGCAAGTATCATTGCTCTTGTTAGTTTGCTTTATCTCCTTTATATCTATATCTTTTGATGACAGAAGTTCTTAAATTGTCCAGGTTATCAACCCATTCTTTTCTATCACTAGGTTTTGTGTCCTGTATAAGAAACATTTCCCTATTTTAACATATGAAGATATTCTTATACTGTCCTCTAAACGCTTCATTATTTTACTTTTCACATTAAGCTTTTGAATAAAATGTGCATGGTGTGAAATAGTGATCAAGTGTCTTTTTTTCCCCATTTAGATATCCAAATAACCAACAATGTTTGATAATTTTAAATATTTTTAATTTATGAAAATTAAAATCCATTAGGAAGGTATCAATCATAACGCTTTAATAACCAAACAGTGTAGCACTAAAACATGTTAAAAACAATAAGAAAAATGACACACAACAATAATGCAAAACTTTAATTCTCATAAGTCCATGAGAGCTAAAGCCGTCAAAAATAGACATCTGTGTAATATCTGTTAACACAGGCAATAAATAAATACACAGAACTGAATGCCCAACAGAAGACTCACCTTCTTTCTCAGTACTTGAGGCACATTTTAAATACTGATCTTACATGTATCATAAAAAAAAACTCAATAAATTCTCCAGAAACAGAAATTGTACATTTCTTATTCTCTGACCACATTAGAAATAGAAATTAACAACTGTATTTTAAACAAATATATTTCATAATTTTAAAATACCATCCTAAGTAACTTTTAAATCAATGAGGAAATCACAGATATGGTTTATTGAAAAGTTAGAAAATAACAAAATGCTTTTGATGATATGGCATTAGTCAAAGCTGTAACTAGAAGCAAATTTAGATTAATAAAATTTTCACAAAGAAAAATGAAAGCATTAAGAAAAAAGAAAGCATAATACATAAAATTGGCAACTGTACAGGGGTTTTCATTATATATGGAAATATAAGAAAATTCTATGTGTAATTATTTGCTAATAAATTTTTTTAACTGGATAAAACTGACAACTATTATGGAAAACACAAATCACTTGAAAAGACCTATAACTCAGAAGAAATTGAAAGAAATAAATACTTCTATAAAAGGCTATGGATAAATCTAATTGTCATATGTTATCCATGTGAAATCTGCATAAGAAATCAATACCAGAGAAACTTCCTTAAAAAACTCTGGGATTTCTATTAAAAAGCAGCACTCATTCATTAATTCATTTAGTCATTCAATAACTATTTATCCAATGAGGAGCCTCTGGGTACTAGACTTTGCTAAATACTAGAAATACAAACATGCATAAGCAAAATACCTTGCCTCTATAAGTTAACAGACATGAACAAGTAAATAGACAATTACAACGCAGTGAGATGTTATATGACAAAAGAATTCAGAGAGAAGAAAGAGCACTGACCCCTAATATAGTCAACGAAGATGGAGACAAAAAGGTGAAAGAGAACACAGCACAAGTTGAATGCCTCCTTTTAGCTGCATCAGACATTTCTGATTCACTGCTGGTAAAAACTCTGGACAGGTACTTTGCCCTACATGCAGGCTGGTAAAGGGAAGTGGAAGGATTCATCCTCGAAAAAAAATTTTTTTTTTGCCTCCAAAGTTCCTGACCTTTTACCAATCTCATTAAAGGAGAATAGGATGTCTAACTGACATAAAGAAAAACACACAACTAAAGAGCAATAAAGGAGGACACCAAACAGCACAGGCTGAGGCAAAGGCGAATGGAATCAAGAGATATGAAACAGACTTTTCAACAAGTTAATTAATGCATTTTTGGAAAACTATCCCTAGAGGGCAGCATTGTAAAGACTATGAATAAGTTTTAAGTACTGTTAAGAACTAGAGTAAAACTGTGAAGCACTTCAATGCTTATGCCCATTTTTAAGTACTAAAAGAAAATGTTTTCCTGTGGTTGAATAACTTTCAGAATGTTTAAAATGTGTTTTCATGTTTAAGACAAGAAAATAAATGCAGATTTTTCTTTTTTAACCTAAAATGTGTAGAAATAAAGTTTCAAGAAACAAAGACTTCTTTAACATAATAAAGATGGGTGGAAAAAAGTCTATAAAATATAAAAACTTTCTAAAATAGCTTTGATAAAGCAAATTTTCACTTTGAAAATAATATCTCCCTTTATAATCGCTTGACTTTTGTCAACATACTAATTTGAATAAAATTAATTATATCTCACAGAGAAGTACTTTTAGATAGGCAGGCGATAAATAATTCAATCATTCAATCAGGAACATGAGCATTGAGAAAGAACCTTTAATAAGCACCAAAGGTATGGGAAAAATTTGAGGGAAAGAAAATCATTGCCTGCACACTCTCTCCCAACGCTTCACAATCCAGAGTTTTCTGGCCCCACTGAAACTACTCTGGACAAATTTTACCAGTAGCTACTCTGCACCAAATCTGAAGGACTCCTTAAAACTCACTGTTTATGTCTCTGCACTTCTCTGTGGCATCTGAACATTCTGCTTTGGCAAATCACTGATTTCTTGCTACCATACCCAACCCTTCAAGATTTTACTCTATTTGGTCCTCTCAATGCCCAGTTTTGAAGTTTAAACCTTTTGGGGATCCATCCTCAGCCCTCTTCTCTCGCCTTAAAAAGTCTTCACTCCACCACTATACAGAGGGCTTGCCAAACATCATTCTATAGCTAACTTCTCACAAACATCTCATATCCAACATGTTCAAACCTAACTCTCCACTTCCAAAAAAACTATTCTCTTTTATTCTCTTGGTGTGGATAATACAACCTTCTGGGCTCTCAAGATAGAAATGCTACTTGTCAAATTATTTTTTCTTCTGTGACCACTGAAATCACCTTGGTTTTGATGAGGAGATTCTAATCTTAAGGGTGTTTTATTTGGCAGCACAATGGTATGCATAATTTTAAATGTGAATTCTTTAGTAGGGGTGAAGGAAATGCAGATTCTCTTTCACCACAAAAATAGGCCCTACTCTAAGCATTACAGTCCTGCCATTTCCCACATTCATCTTACTGGCCTCACCCCACAAGGAATTTGAGTTTGGGGCTTAATTATTGGGACTTAGAGCACTAACTTAAGACTATCCACATGGGCATCAAGTCTCAAGTTTTCTCTCTCTCCAATTCATCCTCCACATTAGTACCAGAATGCTCTCTTTAAAATGCAAAATTAACCACTTCAAGTGCCCCTCCCCTCATTATCTCCAAGGTAAGGAAGGGGCTACTCATGGCCAGGAAGATTGCTTGTGATCAGATCCTCTGTTTACCTCTGAGCATCCTCTTCCACCCTCCAGCCTTCTACTGTGAATTTTTGCTATAGCAACTGATCTACAACTTGTACTCAGCATTATACTGAGTGTCTGGGGTATCCATCTTTCTTCTCACTCCCGCCATCCACTTGCTTGTGGAATTTCTCCTTACCCTACCATGTCTTACTAAACTGTCACCTACTTTAAAAGTTTCCCTGCTATTCTCCAGAAATCAATCCCATGCTGGCAGCTTTCATTATTGGGTGGATCACACTAGACTGCAAATATTCATTTGGTTTTATCTCTCCACTTAACAGTAAGATGCTTTAGGAAAGAGATCCTATTTTACCCTTTCTAATATGCTAGGAATTAACAAGAAACTTAACAATGAGGAGGCTCTCAATAAATGTTGAAATAGCAGACCTAATGAGTTCCCAAAGTCTGTATCTACTTTCCAGATAATAATTTAGAATCATCCAGACCTACTAGCAGGGATCTTTTTTTTTATTACCCCCTAGACACAAAGATATCAACCTTCTTCTCTCTAAATCAATGAATAGCACCTGCCAGTTAGCCAGTCCCAAACCTGTAAAACATGTCATATCACTCCTTCCTCAACACTGCCCCTCTAGAACCAATAACCAAAACTTTTTTATTATGTTTCTTGTATATGTCTTGTCTCTAACTTGTTATCCTCAACTCCAATGACACGCAATTCAGTTCTTTCTTTTTCTTCACCAAGGATAAACGGTCACTATATCCCCCTCTTATGCCCTACATAAACAAGATTATCTTAAGTTGATAATTTAATCATGACACCACACTGCTGAAAACCTCACAGAATAAAGACAAAATTCCTCAGAATCATGTATAATCTATCTTGATACTCCAAATATGGCCATGGAACCACCAGGATCACTTGCAATATCACCTACTGATATAAGGTCCCCCTGAGTCAGAATCTATATTATCTGTATTTTAAGAATCAAGTCATATGTACAGTAGTTTGCATATTACAAAAAGGTACTAATTTGTGATATCCTTCAACAGGTCACTGGTTGCTGACTCCCTCTGATACGAATGATGATGCTAAAAAGTAGTACCAAATATAAAAGGAAAACATCTAATACCAGTGATTAATAATTTTCAAGCATTTCAATGATCAAATCCTAGAACTAATTTAATGTGAATGATATCTATTACTCAGCCTTGACAAAGGACCAACAATTAAAAGTACATTTAAATGGAAATTTGGTAAAGCAGCTAATTTGGTAAACCCTTCCAGAGTAGAAAGCTGGAGGGTAGATATTATTCAGAGATAAGCAGAGGATCTTGATCATAAGCAATATAGTGTGTTAAGTCACTCCCCAACAGACAACTGAACCCTTAGAAACGGTCTACAGGGTTCTAGAGCTCTAGGTTTTTGAAATTTACACCTCTTTTTTCTATTTCCTAGTGCCCAGCCACTCCCAAACTGATTCTCTTCTTTCAAATCTTAACTCCCTTACAATCTCTTCTATAATGTCCTCCCCACCACATCCTTTTCTCCTTTGTCCCTATCATCCAGTCCCACATGGGACTATGTTTTATTATGCCAAAGATGGCACAATTTTCTCATTCCAGTTTGCATCTCAAGTACATGGGGCAAAGCTAGGAGAACTTTAAAAATGTTACTTGAGGGTGGCACCTGTGGCTCAGTGAGTAGGGCGCAGGCCCCATATCCCGAGGGTGGCAGGTTTGAACCTAGCCCACCAAACTGCAACAAAAAAAGAGCCAGGTGCTGTGGCAGGCGCCTGCAGTCCCAGTTACTCAGGAGGCTGAGGCAAGAGAATTTGATTAAGCCCAAGAGCTGGAGGTTGCTGTGAGCTGTGATGTCATAACACTCTACCTAGGGTGACAACATGAAACGCTGTCTCTTAAAAAAAAAAGTTACTTGAATTAAATTGTAAACAAAAGCCAATATTTGGAACAGTGGACTGGTATTTTCTATTTATGAGCAGGTCAGTTTCTACACAGAAGTAATAAACATTTTTTTTCCTATACTGTAATAATAAAAGTAAACATTGGTAGACAATAGTAAAAGATAAATTTAGGAGATCCTATTTTAAGAAACAATTTGGTAATGATTCTCCGGCAATTTTATGTGAAGATCAGTAATTAAAATAAAAAGCATTACTAAATGAAATATTCACTGTGAGGTATTTCTAGAAAAATAAAAATTCATAATACAAAGAAATCATTTGGCAACATTTTTTTGTACAAATTTCAAGGTAAAAGGACTGTTGCCTTAAGTACTAATTTTGAATGCTGTTGATATGTGTAATTCTGGAGGTAGAAGCGTGAGGTTAAAATCTTTGGAACTGTTTAGTAGATAACTTTCACAAAGTAGATTGGCACAATGACCAAGGCAGAAACTGAAGTAATCTCCATGGGTGAGAAAGTAGGAGTAGTAGTATTACTGAAACATTAATTATTTCAGAGAAAGAGAGTCAGATATTAATTCTCCATTTGCAAAATAATGAAAAGAAGAGAAAACACTTAAGTATTTAATAGGCTATTGTTGAAAAATGGATTTGTAGATAATACAGTTTCACTAAATCCATTATCCTGATTTCAGGATAAGATGTGACTGAATGTGAAGAAGTGGGAGGAGGGTGCTCTGACTGAATGTGCATGGTGAGAGGGTATTTGGCACACCTTTTGAGTGTGAGACATAATTACAAAAAGGACTCTACCTAACAAATTTAAATATTTTGACCTAGTTGTTTATACACTTACATTAACATTTTAATAAATAAATAAGTAAAAGAGTGATAAAAAATAAATAAAAAGAGTGATAATGGTCATTGTGAAGTATCTATGCTAGAAATAATTTTTATTATTAGAAACTGAATATGTTACGTAGATAGTAATGGACAAATAATGATGCACTATAGTAGGACAACGAAAAGCTAATTGAGTAAAAGCCCCTGGAGGATTGAGGACAAAGCCAGATGGGCTGCAGACACAGTATAAAAAATAAAGAGTCCTTTACCCTGGCAGCTGTGAAGATGATTTCTTGTGGCAAATGCCTCATGTAGAGTCCTGGCTAGGCAGGCAAACACTATTATAACTTTCCAGAAATCACAAAGTGAAGCTATCTCTTTAGTGATGCAACCAAGCTTCATGCAACCAAGTTGAATTAAAAATATCTAATGTATAATAGGACATACAGGAAGCCTGAACACAGAAGCAAAAGCACCTCATGGTTTCATAGTCTGCTCTGAAAAAGGATTGAAATGTCAAACGTTGTGAATGAGATGAATGGACTTCACAAAGGAGGATACTCAAATATATAAAAAATGTGTTTATCCACAGTAACTCCTCATAGTGTCTGATACATTTGTCTTATAGTTTTGTGTGCTAATTCTTACACACACACACAAAAGATAGTGACTACATTGAAGAGTGAAAGAATTACCGAGGTTTGTAAAATTGTTTCTGCTTGCCTATAATTTAATAGTGTTACTGAGATAAAATTTACATACTACTCCACCCGTTTACTTATTAAATGAAGAATAAAGTGAATCTTGAATAGAGCATGATACTTAAAAGTAGTACAAAAAATAAAAGAGTAAACCAGTAACTAATAAATAACTTTCAAGCATTTCAATGATCAAATCCCAGAAACTAACAATCTGAATGATATCTATTACTCAGTGTAGACAAAGGACCAACAATTAAATGTAAATTTAATTGGAAATTTGGTAAAGCAGCTAATTCTGATATTAACTGCCTATGCACAAAAAAAGGAAGAGAATTTCTTATTTCTTTTCAGTGATTCACCTTCCTTCTCTGAATCGCTTCAGCTGATCATTGGCTCATAAAACTAAGTTATTTCATAGATATGTATCCAAAGGCACCTCGATACTGGCTAAGGAAAGAGAACCAAAATGGAAGTTTTTTGAGGGGGGACAAACATTAAAACAAGCAAATAAACCCTCACAAAAATGCTTTGAAAAGAAAAAACTGCCAGGCTCAGAAAGTATGCAGCTCAAAATCTCCTTCTTCTCAACTATAATGGAAATAGAATATGAAAACCAGTAACACCTCTGCCAAACAACCATGTCCCTTACCTAATGCTGTCATTCATATATTTATGTTCCAATTTTGATTGCAAATTGATCAGTTAATTCATCATTTATTGAGCATTTACTCACTGGCAGGCACTGTGCTCACAGAGACCAATAAAATACACTGCTTAAAAAAGTTCAAGAGCCCAAGGTACAGAATGACTTTTCAATATATATCTTGTACTTCTCTAATATGTCAAAACTCAGTAAAATTAACTCTTCTCACAAATATTTGTTGAGGACCTATAAATTATTAGGTATAATGCTAAGTACAGGGAACATACTGAAAAATAAGGCCACTCATATACCTAGAAAAGCTTTCAATGTTGGAGGAGGCTGAAAAGTAAAAGGCTAATTATGCAAAGAGTTTTGGATAACCCTATATATGTACAAAGGAAGAATAGAGAGACAATGCTGGACAGTCAATTCTAACATCAGCTAACAATACGTCCCAGCTGAAGTACTAAGCATTCTACAAATATAAAATCCTCATAATTAAAGGTAGGTGACTATGCTTACCCTCCTCTGCAAGTGCAAGAATCTAAGGATTTTTAAATTTGCCAGAGGCCATAGTGGTTAATGGTGGAATAGGTATCACAACCAAGGTCATGACTTCCAAAGATCTAGCAGGGTATATAAGAGGCCCTCTGTATAAAATTAGTCCCTTACCAATGAAGAACTTTTTTAAGGACAGAAGAGGAAAGAGTGATTTGACTGGATTTGCTTTTAGAAAGATCCCTTTGAGAATGGTATGGGTTGGGTAAAGATCCAATGAGTAACGCTTCCATTATAATCCAATAAGGATTATGTATTTCAAAGCTCTCTGTTAATATTTTAAAAAAACAAAAAAGAAATGTTTAGGACAGAAATGATTAGATGCATAAAAAGATAATCATTATAAAGAAGAAACCTTAATAATTTAAGGTTTACTGGATACAGCTGTAACTAGAGATTAGTAAATGATAACTTGAAACAACTAGATAAATGGAGGGGTCATTCCCCAAAATGAGGGTAAAGGGTAATAAGGCTTAGAAAAAAGATGAGTTTAGTTTTACACAAGTTGAATTAGAAATAAAAGATGAAATCAACTGTAATACAAGTTGAGTATTCCTCATCAGAAATGCTTGGAACTAGAAGTATTTTAGATTTTTAATTTTTTCAGATTTGGGGATATTTGCATTATACTTAATAACCCAAATAAGAAAATACAAAATGTCATGTCAGTGCTGAACCAATACGTTGTGTCAGCACTCAGAAATTAAAAATTTTAGAGCCTTCCAGATTTATAATTTTCAAGATTCGAGAGGCTTTACCTGTACCTGAAGGTTATACACTGTGATCTGAAGTATGGAATAATGTTGGGTATCTTCAGAACCACTTAGAGAAAAAAATAAACTATTTGCGAAAGTCTTCTCATTAAATTTGAAATTGGTCCATTTTTTCCCTAAGTTTTTGTATATCTTACATATTTCTATATCTCAGTGTTATAATACTATCCCAAAGACATGCTTTTTCGTCATGTAAACTGTGGTTAATTTTTTTAAGTTACACAATTCCATGGGCACAGTACAAAATGAACTGTTGCCTACAATATTATAATAGCTGATTATTCCCTGTAACTGCCACATTTGTCAACAACTATTTGTTATATTTTAAATTTTATTTTAAAACTTACATCCTGTGAACTCATGTTAACTATGCAAGCCCAAAACAGCCATAGGTATTTGCTACCATAATAACTTTCCTTATACAGTAAGGCCTTAAGGAAAAATATACTAGTATTGTAGTTGACCAAAGTAATGCCCAACATCACAACCACATGTATCACTACATTAACATCACCCTTCATCCCTGCAACCCTGCCAAAAAAGGTAAAGCTACTCAGCTTTGTTGGCAGATGAAATATATTTTAAAATCAATTCTCTATTATTTGCGAGTTCTTTATTTTATAATCATATTGTCAGGAAGGCCCTTAGAATTTTAAAATCCAAACTCCTTATTTTATTACAGCTGAATAACAGAAAAATTTTTGATCAGAGCTAAGTCCACACAGCTAGTTTAATACCACAGGCAGTATTAATACCTGGGTCTAGTCAAGACACAGCTCTTTCTGCTTTATCTCCAGCATAGTATTCAAATGACATTCAGACATTCATCTTTTTTCCTCTCTTTACTGTTAGATTCTCCCTCTTGTGTCTTCTTTCTAAGAAGAAATACAAAGGGGTAAAGAGAAGGAATAATAAATAATAAATTCCATCAACTTTTGTAGGGCAATTTAGTGTCTTAAAAACAAAAGTGTTAAGGCTATGGAGAAAAAGCAAGTTAAATTGAATCTACTCCCTATAGTAAGAATTTTCATTACATCTCAAATGTCTGTACTAATCCTGACTCCCATCTCCTGTAGGTAAGGCTGACTTCTATCTTGGTGTTCCTATGGAGTACAATCAATGTTGGGTCTTCCTTAATTTATTTTATGCTAACAGCAAATTATATTTATCATTGACCATTATAAATTTTTATTTTTCTGTAATCATGATTCTACAAGATTATAAAATACAATAAAAATGACATATATTTTCTTTAATTCTTAAACTCTTTCTCAAAAGCTATAAAAAGGTATTTAATACTTTCACTGAAACCTATATACTACTAATACAGAAATATTTTTTAAAAGATCACTCCTATTCCTTCTTTATTCCCCATATCATACATTTGGATAATTATACCTTTCTTCCATCCCAGATGCATACAACATGTTTTATAGAAATACAAGGTTTTTTGGTTTTGGTTTTTTTTTTTTTTTTTTTTTTTTTTT
>NW_003852420.1:1670894-1676907 GCF_000181295.1 Otolemur garnettii
GTTGATTTGCAGGCTTAGAATATCTTTTGTGATTATTTTGAGGCAAGCTTTGTTAAATCAAATGAACAAGGACTTGGGTCTCCTAATGAGTGTGGTTTCACCAAGTGTGTATTCTCTAATCTTCCTTTTTTTTTTTTTTTTGATTTTGTTTTTTTTTTTCCTTTTCTTTTTTTTTTATTTGAGACAGAAGCTCATTTTGTCGACCCAGAGTGTTTTTGGCCAGAGCTAGGTTTGAACCCACCACCTCTAGCATATGGGGCTGGTGCTCTATTCCTTTGAGCCACAGGCGCCGGCCCAGAAATACGAGGTTTTTAAACTAGGATATTTTATGGAATTATAACTTGTTTTCCTCACTTATTAAAATATCAACAAATAAAAAAAGAACCAATTTTTTAAAGAGTTCCATAATGCTCGTCTGCCACCATTCTCCCTTTTGATGTATATGAAAGTTATTCTTAGCTTTTTGCTACTACAAGCAAAGAGGTAATAAACATGTTTGCACAATTCACTATATCAAACTGAAACAAAGTCAGGCACTCACAGATACACATACTCAATATTTACTCTATCCTGTATTAATAAGAAAGCTCTCAAAAAACTCAATACATAAGAGGGACTTTCAATCAAGAAATCTTTGGAGAAAGAATGAAAATACCAGT
The DNA here is from genome assembly GCF_000181295.1 of Otolemur garnettii. Taxonomy (NCBI): domain Eukaryota; kingdom Metazoa; phylum Chordata; class Mammalia; order Primates; family Galagidae; genus Otolemur; species Otolemur garnettii. The sequence continues at coordinate 1,671,554 of NW_003852420.1, forward strand.
TTGACTATAGATAATATGTTCAAAATTAATTCTATTCTCCATCATAAAAGTCTTTAAGATGGAAAAACTCAAGAATGAAGAACAAGTTTCCAAATTCATATTATTGTCCCTGTAAAACTGAAACAATTAAGGTTCAAAAGGTTCTTCTGTCTTCCAAAGAAAAGCTGCCTAATAGAAAAGCTGATTATACACTAAAGAAAATTAAAAATAAATAAAAATTTATCTTTAGCACACAAATCAATGCATAACATGCTTTTTATGTAACACAAATAAACATTTAATTTCAAAAATTGAGATTAATTTGTCATTTAGGATCAGGGTTTATACCAACACCAAATCCAACATTTAGCAAAAAATCAACATAAAATCAGTATCTCTGATATTAGAACAATTTACTACTTTAAAATTTTTATTTTCACATATACACATATATACATACATATAAGGTCTATTAAAATCTCAAGGAAAACCGAAAATCATGTGATTTACACACCATAAATGACATAGTTATTTAAGTGTAAAATATAAACCTCAGTTCCATCAAGCTGTTCATAGATATCACGATGGAAAAAAATGATCACAGCATGCACAGAAATCATTATACTTCAGCTTGAAAAACTAGTATTTTTTATAAAATCCCACAGTGGTTGGTTTTGAGTACTAAAGAATTTTAAAATGCAAGGGAAGTACCTAACAAAGCTCTAGTGATAAATAAATGAACTATACTTTTTAGGTTTTGGCAGATGCTATATATTTTCATTCATCCTTGAAGGCATTGCTGAAATACAAGCAAGAGGGCCATATTTACAGAGGACAAAGAGATGGTTCTGCATGTGAGGAGGGTTTCTGGTAACTGCACACAGCAGAGACAAAATAGTCACAGGACTGAAGTACCAACTGTTTTCCACATTAGAAGACGACCAGCATTCATCAAGACTCACAAAATTCAAGCCATTCCTTAATTTATTATTTTCTCAGTTCTCTATGTTCACTTTAGGAAGGTGAACACCTTGCCTTCTCTCAAATAGTATTTCTTTTTCCTTCTTCAAAACAGATTCTTCCCAAAGGAACCTTCGATGGATCTCTCTTGACTCAAAATGGACTGGAAGACAAGATGGAATAAAGGGGCTCTTTTTTTAGTGCCCAAGCTAGAAAAAAAAAAAAAGAAGAAGAAGAGGAGAAAATAATACAAAATTCTCTCTTAAGAGCAACATTTTCATTGAAACAAAAAACCAAAAAACTCTACCAGTATGTGTTTTCATTTCACTTACTTTACTTCAGCCAGTTTAATGTTGAGTTATCTTTGTTTACTTACACTTAATGAAATTGTTATAGGTGTTAAGTTCCAACTACTCTAAGTTTTCAAAAACAACTTCCCCCATGTAATTGTGCATACTTCTTATATTACCATTTAACAAGCACAACAGAATTATGAGCTATCAGGAATATAACTGAAGATACCATTTTTAAAATCTCAAATAATAGAATTTCTAGGAAACTTCTAAGAAATTCCCTGACACACAGTTAACAAAATAAATAAAGAAATCCTTCTGCAATATTTTTAAGCTGCGATGGGACTAGAGCTATCTTGAAAGCCATTCTCTGAGCTCTTGGCACTTAAGTTTCTGGTATTCTAGGGAAAAATCAAGAACTTAAGACTTGAGGAGTTCCAGTTAATTAACTACTTAATTAAAATGCACAGCAGTGCTAAACATCTTCATGCCTGAGAAATAAATCAGAGTGTCACATGGTTAAATAGCCAATTAAGATAACCAAAGAAAAGATAATCAACAATTACAAATAAGATTTTAAGCATATATTCAAAATATTTAAAATTTAATACAATCCATTAAATTTCCATTGGTTTCTAAGTTTGAAAGCTAATACTATTGTGTCAGCATGCTGTGTACCTAAGTGTTCCTGGTGAATCTTATTACCATATAAATGAGTCTATAATTCAAGAACTCTGCTACATCTTATTATTCATGACAGGAAAAGTTGCACAGTAACAGAAAAATTAAAAGATAGAAAGATGCTAATATTTGTCCTAATTTTTCTATCAGCTTTGAAAAAGAAAACCATCACTCCACCCCAATTCTCCCATTTCTCATGCCCCCCACTACCCATTCCTTCCCAAATAAAAACTATTATCCAATAAAAACACAGCAACCAAGTAAAATATATAAGAAGAATACCTGTAAGATTTTCTTTCCATAACTTGTCCCAGGCAAAGATCCTCAGGCACTCTCTCCCATGCCATCCTCCACCACTTCTTCAACCATTAGAGATGCATCCTGAATGATGGTGGAGGGTTCAGAAGTTTATAGTAGATGTGGCATTTTGAGACCAAGGATCATATCCATCTCCTCACAAAAAAAGGATAGGGCCCTTCAAGCAGTCCAGAACACCATTTCACACCTCTGTGATTATACTCACATATTACTATTTGATATTGAGCAATTCCTACTCTCAACCAAAAAAAAAAAAAACCAAAAGGAACAAAAAAAACCCAAAACCCATCATGCTAAAATACCATTGAATCTTGAATGTGTTGTTCTTTAGCACTCATTACTTTAATTCATTTATATGCTGACTGATCAAAAAAGGATGTTGGACTGATGCTATTTATTAATAAAGCAATACCCAGAATGTAAAGATATCCTTACATTAAGGTACTGTCCACATTTATATCATCTCTCATAACATCCAGATAAAAATGAGGGAATTATTGGCCCTCTCTACCCCTATACTCTGGGTAAAATATGTTCAGAGAAAAATGTGGAAGTATACTTCTATGAGAGTGTAGGAATAGTAAAGGAAGGAGACAGTTGCTAAGAACAGAAAAATACATGTTATAAAGAAAAGTATAAACTTGAGAATATTTGTAAGTCAAAGTGGTTTTCAGCAGGTAACCACTGCTATCCTCATGAAGTCTTCTTCTGTGATGTAATTTTTAGTTCTTTTTTCAATTAAAATATGCTCCTTACAAAACATTATCTGTTAAGAAAAAAGAAGTGAATTCCTCTCTCTTTTTTCCATCCTTTTACCATCTTTCCTTTCCTCTTTCTCACTATGTGTCCTTGGTAGAATTCTCAGGCACTGCTCTGCTACTCGTCCCAGGCTCAACACATATGCCAGAAGCTTTTTCCAGAATCATGCCAGAAGCCTTTTCCCAAAATGTAACCATTATTATATCATGCCCCATCTTTCTTTTGCATATTTGAACATACATCTTATTTTGACTGTTACATACTGTTCTCAAAACTTGCTTCTTCACTTAATGTATCTTGTCCACCTTTTCACAGGATTATATGTCAATTTCATTCATCTTCTAAACTGTTCATCTAATACATGGTATCTGGGTACTGTGCTCTATTACATCTTCATTTTCTCCCCTCCTCAACATTGAAATTCCTGGTTCCATGCCCCATTGTCACTTAAACATTTGCTCATTATTTTCTATCTCCATCTTTTTATCTTTAGGTTCTATGATATTTCTTTCTTCAATGTCACTGCTAAATCATTAATTCAGTTTTCAGTACTTTGTTTTTTTTTTTAATTTTAACAAATAGATTTTTAGTTTCTGAGAATTCCATATATTGCTTGCAGAACAGCCTCATTTGTTTTTTAACTATGTTATCCTCTTAAATCTCTCTGAGGATACAAATTTGACTTAGGTTCCATGTATTTCTTGCATAATTCCCATATTCCACAGGTCCATATTCCACAGGTCAGTTCTTCCCTTAAGTTCATTTTTTTTTAATTTATTTTTTAAGTTCATTTTGTATCATTAGTTTTCTGGCTTGGGTTTCTTCTACAGATTTAGGGGTCTCTCCCTCTCTGAAGGCATTGTCTTCAAATAGGAGAGCTGATTTCAGAGTCAATGTAAAAGGGTGGGACATAGCAAGAGGCATGTTTTAATTTGAAGTGTGTGATCATAAAGCAGAGTGTGGGGCTGGAACCCCAAGACTGCCAAAATAAGGAAGGCTTTTCTTTGGAGGTAGTATGTTTCAGTGTATTATACACATGTGAAACCATCTTTCCTTTCCTCTTTCTCACTATGTGTCCTTGGTAGAATTCTCGGGCACTGCTCTGCTACTCTTCCCAGGCTCAACACACATGCCAGAAGCTTTTTCCAGAATCATCGTCTGCAGAACAGAAGCCATGACTGTATCCTTGAGCAAATAACCCTTGCTGACAATTATCCAGCATGAATGAGGAAGGGCTACACGCAATTTTTAAATTAATTAGTCTGATGATCACCAACCCTTCTTCTCTCCAATTCTTTGAAACTGTTAATAAGAACGTAGTTTCCTAAAAATCACTAAATCTCAAGAGTTTTTCACTTTCAATTGTGATTTTCTCTCTTCTTGTTTCTCTGCTCCTCTCATTCCATCTGCTTTGTATAATCAAGGAATTTCCCCCCAAATTGTGCCAATATCAGAAGTTATAGGCTTTTTTATTCTCTAAGTATATTTTTAGTCCCTTCAAACAGTATGGGGAAGGTTGGGAGAGTTGATTTCCCTTCTTTTAACTAATGTCCTCAAATTTTTACCACATTATTTCCATTTGCATTTCTTCATAAACATAAAGAACTATCACATATCCATTCCTGTAACTCTAGGCATAGAAATTCTTTGCATAGTATACTCTGCATAATATCCCCCTTCATATGACTACCACATGCTATAGAATAGGCTATCTTCAATAATCTAGAATTTTATTTCCCAGCTGTCATTTTTTTCCATGTCTTCCATTTTATTAGGAATATTTTCTCTAAAGTTATATTACACTTTAAAGTACATTATTAACAATTCTTGGTATTGGACTTGTAAGTTTCACTAATTGGGTTTTGGTTTACTGCTTCCTTTGGGGGGATCCATTTTTAATACATACCTATCTTTTTTGGTCCAGAATTTTGTAGTCACCTTCATTTTGCTAAGTTCCTCCAAACAATATATTCACTCATTTAAACCTATTAAATGTTATAATTTATACTCCTTTAGAAAGAACACATTTTGCCTAGGTCATAACTTCTATCTCAGAATTCTAAAGGAATTTTTGCCTGGGTCATAACTTCTATCTCAGAATTCTTAAGGAATTTTTCCACTATTACTCACATCTAGTGCTGCATGTGAAAAATCAAATGCCAGTCTGATTCTTTTTTGTTTGTTTCTTATTAAATGATGACTGTGTACATTAATGCAAACATGGGGTACAGTGTAGTGTTTTCATATACAATTTGAAATATTTTCATCAAACTAGTTAACACAGATTTTGTCATTTACTTAGTTATTGTGTTAAGACATTTATACTCTAATTTTAGAAAGATTCACTTATACCCTTGTAAGACA
>NW_003852420.1:1679816-1708603 GCF_000181295.1 Otolemur garnettii
TGGCCAAAGGTTTGTCTATTTTATTAACCTTTTCAAAAAACCAACTTTTTGATTTATTGATCTGTTCTATAATCCTTTTGTTTTCTATTTCATTCAATTCTGCTCTAATTTTGGTTATTTCTTTTCTTCTGCTGGGTTTGAGATTGGACTATTCTTCCTTTTCCAGTTGCTTGAGATGTCCCATTAAGTTGTTAACTTCCTCTCTTTCCGTTCTCTTTCGAAAGGCTTGCAGAGCTATAAATTTCCCTCTTAGCACTGCCTTTGCAGTACCCCAGAGTTTCTGACAACTCGTGTCTTCATTATCATTCTGTTCTGCCAGTCTGATTCTTTCAGAGTACACCTCTATTTCTCTATCTGGAAATTTGATTTTCTTTTGATCCTTGAAATTCAAAAGTTTTACTAAATATTTGAATTTACCAGAAAACTGACTTTAGTGTGTTTTATATTAAGGCTTTTTTCAGCTCAAGTAAATTTTATCCTGCCATTTTATTATCTAATGCTGCTTCTGCTATGCACATTATATTTTTTGCTTCTGGAACTCTTATTCACACATACTGATCTGCTGGACCTATATTCTATAAGTCTCAAATTTTTCTCTCCTAATGCTTAACTCTTTCTGCCCTACTTTCTGAGGGATATCTCAATTTGACTATCAATATTGCTGCCTCCATGTTTTAAAAATATTATTTTAAGATAAATATACAAAGACATTGTTTATAAACCAATGTATTTGCTACCTACCCTATAGAAGAAAAACATTATCTAGAAACAGAAATACCTTACTTTTCCTCCAAGAGATTCAATCTAAGTTTGGTATCTATCATTTCCATGGATTTCTTTATAAGTTTTTATATATGTGTATAATCTTAAAACTACATATGCACTGCATGCATAATACTGCTTTGGATTTTTAAACCTTGCATAAATATCACACTTTATATATTCTGCAACTTGTTTTCTATACCCAACATTACATCTGTAAGTGTATTCATTGACTATGTGTTTTATAATTCATTGATTCATTACGGTCTCTAGTTTAAAGTCCTTACATAAATATACAACTGTTCATTTATCCATTTTCCATTTCTTAGGGCTTCTAATTTTTTACTCTTACAAATTATATTGCTATGCATATCCTTATTCTTATTGTCTTTGGACTTATGTGTGAGTTTCTTTAACCATTTATGTACTCCATACCCCATCAATAAAATCTCATGAGTGGGCCAGCATCACAAACAGCTTAAAAAATAAAAGTGAAAGACGAGAGAAGAGAAGATTAAAGAGAAAAAGGAAAGAAGTAACAAGGTACAAGGAGAGATCAAAATATACTGCATGTAAAAAAGACAAATTTTGCTTCCTAAAAATTTGCTTTCAGTGTATCATGGCCAAAACAGATATATACAAGTATGTGTGAGTATGTACATATGTATATATTCCTGTGTCAGTGGAGAAATGCACATTCAAATTTACTAAATATTGCCAGATTACTCCTGAAAGTGGTTGTTTATATTTCTGCCAGCTGTCTAAAATTTCTCACTGTTCCACATGCTCACCAACAGTGTATATAGTCAGGCTTTTATTCGTAAGGTGATATTTTTCTGAAAATCAATTTCAAAATCTTTGTTTTGGGCTTATTTTGCCATTTACTATTTCTGAACTGACATTTGTTTTCTCTTAGTATTTGATGCCTTAGTTCTATGATCTCTACCATTCATTATCTTACAGAAGTCTGCTGTCAGTTTAATTTCTACAGCTTTGTAGATAATCTGGTTTGGGCTGCTTTTAAGTTCTCTTTGTTTTAAGTATTATCTAGTTATTTGTCTTCCTCTGCATTCATCATACTTCTTAAGTCTAAGGATTCATATCTTTTAATTTTGGAAAATTCTCATTCTTAACACAGTCAATGTTTTTCAAGTTTAATCATTACACTTTGTAATCTCTATAAAGTTCTATTACATTCTTTTTCAAATACTCCTGGGTATTTCTTGGCAGTATTTTGTTTTGTTCATATTTTTGTTTACCCTTTAATTCTTTAAACATCTTATCTATATATATTTCCATATTCTCACCTCCTAATTTCAATATCTGCCATTCACAACGGTCTAATTCTGCTGGTTGTTTTTCCTACTCATCTTTACTCATAATTGCCCATTTTCTCATATTGTTTATAAACATGGATATGACAAGTACTTCAGGCATACCTTGAAGGAGCACCCCTCTAAGTGTATTAACTGTTGTTTCTCTTAGGTGTTTTATAGTACTGCCAAAATTTATTTGACTATTTTTAAATTTTCTCTGCCTACTGCTTCTTGAAGTAGACAGGTGGTATAAACTACAATCCCATACCCTCATGAAAGTAAGCTAATGATTACAAATTTTTAATGGTGACTTTTCAGTCTCAGACCCAAAATGCCAAGAGAAGTAAACCCTGATGTCTCTCTGCTAGAAGATAAATTTAATTTTCTAGCCTTCCTTTCACTGAAGCCTTATCTTGAATCTTGGCTTTATGCAAGTGTGACATTATGAGATATGTTTTCAGTCACAGTTACTCTTTCATACCTCCCATAGCCCTTGTAATAATTTGGGTGTACTTTAGGCCTCAGAAAATAGAATCTCTCCTTTTGACTGCCTCCTGCTCTCCTTTCACCTGCTCCTTCTTCTCTCCAAGGCAGAAATCTTCCCCAACCTTTCTACCTTAGAGCCAGCCATAACTGGCTCTCACCTAACTTGTCTGATTATAGGTCATTTAAGACCTTCAATTCCAGGAGAGATTTTTCGTCATACACTGAAGAAAGAAATACTATACAAACAGACCAAGGCCTTGTTGGATTTTCCCACTACCAGCCAGGTGCAATGGCTCATGTCTGTAATCCTAGCACTCTGGGAGGCCAAGGAGAGTGAATCACCTGAGTTCAAGACCAGCCTCAACAAGAGTGAGATGAGAACTCCATTTCCCTGAGACAAGAGGATGGCTTGAGCCCAAGAGTTTGAGGTTTCTGTGAGCTATGATGCCATGGCACTCTACCAAGGGCAAGAAAGTAAAACTGCCTCAAAAATATATATATTAAAATCAGACACTTTTTGTACAATCATGTATCTACACAGTTGTTCATGCTTCACTCATACCTATCCAATTAAATATTCATATAAGGCCCAAGAGGACAAGATATGGACAGCTTCTGGATAGCTGAACACACAGAGGTTCCTTGAGGGTGGCACAACTGCAGAGGGTATAGAACTCTGTGTCCTTTCCCATGCCCTGCCCTAAGCGTCTCTTCATCTATATCCTTTGTAGTATCTTTTATTATAAACTTATAAACATTGATTCCAATAAATCAAATCCAAAAAGGGGGTAAGGAGATCCCGAATTTATAGGAGAAGCACAGGCAAAAATAACATGTGGCATGTGATGAGCATCCGAAATGGAGGACAGTTTTGTAGGACTCAGTCTTCAACTTGCAGAATCTGATGCTATCTCCTGGTAGGATCAGAATTGAATTGGAGGACACCCAACTAGCATCTTTTACAGAACTGATGCTTTCTTGCTGGTGAGGAGAAATCCTCACATATTCTGGGGTCACAAAAGTCTTCTGTAGTAATCATTAAGTAAGATAATATAACCACTCCAGGTTTCTCACTTCAGACTTCTTATATAGTGGAAGGCCTAAAGATCTCTCCTCAAACCCATGTGACTCTTAACTGGTAGTCTCCAGATCAGCAAAGATTCTGAGGAAAGCTTTGGAATCAATTTAGCACCCTGAATTCTAGTACCTTCTATATTTTTGACATTTTGGCAATTACACTTTTAATTGTCAATAACTTTTTATCATTTCTAAGTACAATGTCTTTTCAATTCTAACTAGGAATTTTCAGTTTACTATTTTCTATATTAACTATTTTGAATATTTGATTTGTTTGTTTTAGCATAGATGCTCTCTTTCACTGTTAATTTTCTTCAAATATGTAGTGTTTATCCATTATCTTTATTGTTTTAAAGATGGCTGGTGCCTGTCACTGCTTTATTTTCCTAAGGAGTCTCCCCCTCACCTTCAAGTCCATAATGGAAGGCTATGGAACTTGGTGGGTAGGTTTTGCTCTTAGAATAGTAAAGAGAAAAGAGCACTAGATTTTTCTTCAAGATTCATGATTCCACAGTCTTCTCATAACTCTGGTATTGCTCACAGGGCCATTTCTCTGCCCTAGTCTTATCATCTGTAAGGTAAGTGAATTTCTGAATTATTAAATAATCAAGTCTACTTTTCTACTCAGAACTCAGACAGTTTTCCCTGTCTTCATTTTGAGCTATTCAGTTCTAATGATTTTCAGTAATCTAATCCTGTCAGCCTTTTATCTTTCTAGAAAACCTGACAATTTCCTGGTTTATTGACTGGTTTATCCTTTCCTGTTTTTCCAGAGCTGCTATGGATTTTTTTCTCACCCCTACATTTTTTTCTCATTGCAACTTGAACTCAATTTGCTATCATATATTTGCCATAAATCTGTATTAATTCTTAGTACTTCTCATGACATCATAGACATTATATCCTCAAACGAAAGTTCTCCCCTCCAAAACAGCAAGAACAACAGAGAACTAAGGCCTTTAACTTTGTTAAAGGGGCCTCATATATTCACTATCAAATATCGAGAATTTTCTGCTTATCAAGCAAAAAGAAATTTAAAAAGCTCCGTTTAATTCCTACTTCTGGTTCATCTACTAAAGCAAAAAAAATTTTAAGACAGACGTTAGTGATTTTTTTTTTCCTTTCTGATTTATGGTTTATTTTAGTTTTTTGTTTTGTTTCTGAGATAGGGTCGACTCTGTCCTGTTACCTAGGAAGGAGTGCAATGACACAATCATAAATACATTCTTTATTAGAAAAGTAACTAATCACATTGTAGAAAATTTGCAATCTACACAGTTTCAAGATGAGGTAAAGTAAATAAGTTTGAATGTGCAATTAATATAGTGATAAATAAGGAAATTTGATTAAGAATCTGAAAACATAAAAATTACATGAGTTCTACTAATTTTTTTCCCTTCATGTAAGTCTAAATGGCACTAAAACTAAAAGAACAAAGTATATTTTGATTTAATTTTCTACTCTGACAAAATGTTTTCAACTTCTCTCTGATACTGGATAGCAAATTCTTTCTTTGTGTAAAGAAAATACACTCTAGGACAGTATGCACACTATAATGATGTTATATAATAACATTTATTATATGATGCCACATAATAACATTTTGGTCAATAATGAGACCACATAGACAACAGCAATCTCATAAGATTATAATGAAGCTGAAAAATTCCTATCACCTAGTAATGTCATAGCTGTCATAATGTCACAGCACAATTACTTTTTAAAAAAAAAAATTAGTATATCCTAAGTGTACAGTGTTTATAAAGCCTATGGTATACAATAATGTCCTAGTGTTTATATTCACTCACTACCCATTCACTGACTTACCCAGAGCAACTTCCAGTCCTTCAAACTCCATTCATTCATGTTAAATACTCCATACAGGTATACCACTGTTTTATCTTTTATGCTCTATTTTTACTGTACCTTTTCTATGTTTACATAGACAAATATATAATTTGTATTATCTATGCTGTACCCATGCTGTACAGGTTTATAGCCTATGAGCAAGAGGCTATATGATATAGCCTCAGCATATGGTAGACTATACCATATTGGTTTGTGTTAAGTACACTCTGTTATATTTACACAACAAAACTTCCTAACTACACATTTCTCAGAAATTATGAGAAATGCCAGTATGTAACAATTTGGTATCCCAATAATTATCCTATTAAAAGGTTCCCTTGATACTCCTCCACTCCTACCTTTTTCCTGAAATCATGGAAGTAAAAAAACATTGTGCCAAAATTTCCATCTGGATATTCTAAAGAATACATTTAAGGCACACTATAAATCAATGATTCCTGTTTCAATAGTCAGACTTAATTTTTTAAAAAATGGCACTAATCTCAGTATTTAGAGAGATAAAAGGCAATTGTTATTTCAGTATTGGTTACACAACAATATAAAAAAATACTGTCTATACAGATTTTCAAATTTATTTCCTTTTAACGTTTTTACTGGGATGTTTTACGCTATTAAAAAACCAAACTTCTATGGACAACCAATTTTCTCTTCTCTATTTATATGCAAGCCTAATTATAACCAACATTTGTAAACTGAAGGAATAAGCCACTTACAGGAATACCATATTCAATTCTTCTATAAATTAAATAATAATCCCAAATTTACTTAGGATTTACTTTTTTTGTTTGTTTGTTTGTTTGTTTTTGAGACATAGTCACACTTTTTCACCCTTGGTAGAGTGCTGTTGCATCATAGCTTCACAGAAACCTCAAACCCTTGGGCTGGAGTGATCCTCTTGCCTCAGCCTCCCAAGTAGCTGGGACTTGAGGTGCCTGCCACAATTCCTAGCCATTTTTTAGAGACAGGGTCTCGCTCCTGCTCAGGCTGGTTTAGAACTTGAGAGCTCAAGCAGTCCACCTACCTTGGCAATACAAAACTAAACAATATACAAAAACTAAAAAATATAAAAACTAAAACTACTACAAAAACTAAAAAAAATATACAATTGGTAACATGATTATTTTCAATACCCCAATCAAGTTTTGGTTTTGTTTTTATTTCTTTAACATTTTGGTATGTTAATATACTACAGCAAATGCCTGACTGATAAAGTGAGGGCTCTTTCTCGACTTCAATGACCAGCATTTTATATTGGTCAGTTAACTAATTTCACAATGTTCTAAGATGCTGTAAACTAAAATAAAATCCTAAACCCCCTGCCAACTAAATGGACCCCCTCTGGCCCAAGAAAAACCTTAAAACTGAAGTGAAGAGAGGTCAGACATGTCTCATTACACCTCCTCCCAGTAGAAGTTTAGGTACAACCATTGAACAGCATTAATGTTAAAACAAAGATAACACTGACAAAACAGATTTTATAACAATAAAAGACTAAATTATTAACAGGATCTAAGGCCATGAAGACCAAAGGTTAAAGCACCTTTGGCAGGGGCCATCAATTTGTTTAACATATCACTTAAGTTGATATACTGTGGCTTGTCTCTTTTTAAAAGATGTCCTTATGTTAGCTTAAAACATTCTGAGCCTTTATACAAACCTTTATTTCTTTAAGCAATAATCACAAGTCAGGCTCGGCACACATAGTACAGTGGTTATGACACCAACCACATGCACCAAGGCTGGTGGGTTAGAACCCGGCCCAGAACAGCAAAACAACGACAATTGCAACAAAAAAATAGCCAGGCATTGTGGCGGGTGCCTGTAGTCCCAGCTACTTGGGAGGCTGAAGCAAGAGAATCTCTTAAGCCCAAGAGTTTGAGGTTTGATGTGAGCTGTGACACCACCGCACTCTACTGAGGGTGACATAGTGAGACTCTGTCTCAAAAAAATCATAATAATAATTACAAAGAAGCTTTAAACCCACCTACATACAGCCTATTAATTGCCCCCCCCTGCCTTTTGAGATATCCTGCCTTTTCAGGATAAATACGTACCTTCCATTGATTTATGATTTTACCTGCAAATCGTGTCTCCCTAAAATGTATGAAACCAAACTGTACCAGTAGTGTGCAACTACTACGGCCCAGGAACTGCATGCAGACTATGTGAGAACAGTTTTGTTAATGCATTGCGTCAGGTATTGCAAAAATTATACATGGACCTTTTTTTTGTTGTTCATCAGCTTTGATCAGTGTCTGTGGATTTAATGTGTGGCCCAAGACAACTCTTATTCTTCCAATGTGAGGCAGAGAAGAAAAAAGGCTGAACACCCCTGAATGTAAACCCACCACTTCAGGACCACTTGCTTAAGACTTCCCAGTCATGGTTCCTTAGTCCATAGTCAGACACATTAGCTCAGAACAAACCTCTTCAAATTATTTTACAGAGTTTGGGGGTCTTTTTTCTATTAAGAATATCAACTGACTTCAAATGCACTCCTGAAGCCTTTCTATAGAATAAACTGATAGAACTGTAGGGTCTCTAGGTTAGTTTACCATTAATATGAAATTTTTTGCCTTTTACCTTGAGAATCATTTAGTTTCAATGTAAAAAAATTTGTAATGATAAGCAATTAAATTATTTAATATTCCACCACCTCTAATCAAGTAGAAATGCTGCTCTAAAAAAGTGATACTTTTATTGTGTAGCTTCATACACTCTCTGATAAAAATGCACACATACCTTAGTACTCCAGTTTGACTAGCAAGTTCGTAGAGCATGCTGATAAAATTTGCAAAATATAGTGTAAGTTCAATATGTGGTTCATCCTACCAATGTTAAAAAAAATAAAACAGTAACCAGTAAAAAAAAATCTAAGGAAGAATATTTTTGAAAAAACTTTCAATAGATCTTAAGTGCAAATTTGGAACACAGAATTACAACAAAATGAAAATGAATGAATGGCTACTGATTTTTAATTGTATAAATTTGTATTTATTATACATATACTGCGGGGAAGCCTCCTTCCTCACAATGTAAATGATTATGATAAGTTTACTAACCACAATAACTTCCCTTTTTCTAATAACTGTGTTTTAAATAAAATCAAAAATCATGACATAACAAATTATAACCCATAAAAATTATACAATGTAAGCATAAAATACCACATCTTTTTAAAATTTGAATATAATTAGTATATACCATAAATTCATTAGCAAAACTTTGTAGAAACAAAAGACAGTGTTAACAAAGACTAAGTTAAGAGGATACGTCTGGGTTCAAATCTTGATTTTGCCACTCAACAGCAGTATGATCTGGGCAAGTCCTCTAACTACTCTGTGTCTCTATTTCCTTACTTATAAGATGAAATAACTGTACTTATTCATGGGATTGTTGTAATGATTAAATTAATTACTATTTATAAAACACTTAGAACTATATCTAGCACACACTAAGTGCCTTATAAGTATTTGTTTAATAAACAGAAAAATCTTTCTTAATTCCAAAGGAATGTTTGTTTCCTTTGTCATTAACCTTCATCAATCCTCAGCTCTACAGTTACTAACTTTCAATACATACACACACAGACACACATGCATGTGGTTTTCTTCACATAAATTAGCAAAATCCTCATTTCAGACTCAGAAATGAAATATCCATTCTTGTGAGCTGGATAAATTTTTAGCTATTGATCAAAAAAGATGTATCTCTTGTTGAGATCATCAAATAAATCTTTAATATTTACCAACATGAAATATTTAGTACCAGCTGTATAATTCCATGAAAGAAGACTTTATCACTTACTAAACATGATTTGGTTAAAATGTTCTTATAGGATTTTTTGTAAAAACCTCATAATGAGGTCTAAATTCCCATTAAGACTTCTACTTGGGACAAATAATGCCAAAACTAGTAAACACTAGAAACTTATTTTTATGGTTCATAATTTGCCCATATTTTGAAGGAGTGCATAATATAACAATATAAAAAAGGCTCTTATACATCTCAAACTACCTTTAAAGATAACCAGCTACTCATATATAATACTCTTTAAAATAAAAGTTATGCTTTGGCCATTTGAAAGGCTTAAATTATTCATGCTCCATGCACTTAAGTAATGACAAGAATCTCAAGGAGAAAAAAAAGATTAATTCTGTCTAAGAACAGTTTTTAAAAAAAATATTTAAAATTGCAAAGCTAAAACAATGTACTGGATTAGCAAATTAACAGTTAATTCTATAATTATTACAGGTTAAGTAATAAACGTATTTACTAAGCACAGAATCCTGGGCCCTATCCTATACCTAACATACTGATTCCAAATCTGTATTTTCATAAACATTAAAGTTCAAGTATGTTAAGCAAAAATGTATTGAGAAAGCAATATATTCCAGGCATTGTGCTAGGAACTGGAGTCTGTTAAAAGATTAGTCACAGTAAAGCTCTTGGAAAGACATGTAAAATTCAAAAGGCAGAAATTGTGTCTTATTCATTATTGAATCACTGCTGTGTGCTTTATGAATGACATGTTTCAAAAATAGATTTGTAACGAACCATTTTATCTGTACTATTTTACCCCTCTATTTTCCTGAATAATAAATTTAAGAGTTAAAACACATAAATTGCTATTAAGATCAGCAATAGAGCAAAATTCAGAATAAAAAATTCCCATGAGTTCAGAATTGATATCCCATTTTAAAATTATCAATAAGCATTTGAAAATAACTCAATAAATGGCAACCTGTCAGATGACACTTTAATAACTGGACTATAATATTTTATATATGTTTAGTCACCTTCTTACAGGCATCACACATTGTAGGTTAATAAATATTCTCACTATATAAATGAAAGAATTGAGAATACCATGATTGCACAAGACTATATACTAAAGTAAAAGTTAAGTCTTAACCTTCAGGTTAATGTTCACTTACTAGGCTACTTGTCCTCAAAATAAAATGATCCTAAACAATAAAATTATTATCATATTAATTAATACATAAATAAATGTCACTGAAGTAAAAAACAAAACTGCACTGCATTAAAGTCAAGGCCAAGAATGCCTACTATAAGCATTATTATTAAACACTACACTGAAGACCTAAGCTAATGCAAAAGAAAAAGAAAAAGAAGGTACAAATATTAAGAAAATATAAAAACATCATTTGCAAAAGACTTTATTGTCTACCTACAAAATCCAAGAATATGTCTTAAAAGACTGTGAAGACTTAGAGAGTTCAATTATTCAAAAATTAATACTTACCCATACCTGATCAATAACCAATTAGAAAATGAAATGGGTAAAAGAGATCCCATTTATAATTTCTTAAAACAAATAAATACCTAGCAATAGGCTTAACCAAAATTAACAAGACCAATATGAAGAAAAGAACCTAGCCCTGATTTGATCCTATAATTCTTCTAGTAGGTATATATCCAGAAGACCAAAAATCACACTACAACAAAGATATTTGTACAAGACTGAAGCCCAATTCATAATTGCTAAGTTATGGAAGAAGCCCAAGTGCCCACTGACCCACAAATGGATTAATAAATTGTGGTATATGTACAGCATGGAATACTATGCAGCCCTAAAGAAAGATGGAGACTTTACCTCCTTCATGTTTACATGGATGGAGCTGGAAAATATTCTTCTTGGCAAAGTATCCCAAGAATGGAAGAAAAGTATCCAATCCCTATTACGAAACCTAATTTATAGCTTTCATAGGAAAGCTATAACCCAATTATAGCCCAAGAATATGGGGAAAGGGGAGGAGGAGAGAGGGAAGGAGGGTGGAGGGAGGGTGATTGGTGGGATCATACCTATGGTTCATCCTATAAGGGTACCTGTGAGTCTTTCTAAATGTAGAATATAAATGTCTTAACACGATAACTAAGAAAATGACATAAAGGCTATGTTAACCAGCTTGATGAAAATATTTCAAATTATATATAAAAACAGCATATTGTACCCCATGACCATATTAATGTACACAGCTATGATTTAATAAAATAAAAAAAAATAACCTAGCCCTGGCCAACTGCAATAAATATAATAAAATAAAAGTGTAAACTTATGTATAAAATCCACACACATATTAAAAAAAGACAATGGGTTAAATGGAAAAAAACTCTGCAATACATATAACTAAAGGTAATTTTTTTAATGTACAATGAACTCTTAAGAATTTAATAATAAAAAGATCATCTTTTAAAATTAATAAATGCAAGAATGGAAAAAAACACCACATGCTCTCACTTATAAGTGGGAGCTAAATGATGGGTCTGTACATGACAGAATGGTAACAGACAATGGAAACTAAGAAGGAAGGAGTATGGGAAGGGGTCAGGGATAAAAATTTACCTCTTGGGTATGATGTACATTATTCTGGTGAGGGGTACACTGAAAGCCCTGACTTCAACATTATACATCCCTCCACTTAACAGAAAACATTTGTACCCCCTTAATCTATTAAAATAAAATGAACAAATCATCAAATGAACATGAAATGTGCTTAGAACAGTGCCTAGCCCATGGTAAGTATTTGATAAATGTTAGGAGTCACTATAAAAAAAACAGAAAAACAAATGGTTGACTATATTATAATAGGTTCAACATCATTCAAGATTATAACACCACCAAAACACAGTGGCGGAAATAAAATTCAGTTGATAAAAATCCAATATTGGTGCTGCAAAATACACATTTGCCTACGCTGAAAGTGGAAATATAATGTTAATTCACTATCTTTAAAGTGAAAACTAAAATTTTCTGGCAATTTGAAATGACCAAACCCTTTGGCCTACCCATTCCAAGGCTAGAAATTATTCATAAAGATATAAACATATTTAAGAACACAAAAACAAATATATAAAGACATTCTATAAAGTATTAGTTGATATTGATAAAAATTGATAAAATTTTTAAAATTAAAATGCCTATCAATAAGGGATTAAATAAAATCAAAGTACTTCCATACAATAATAACTATGAAGCCTTTAAAAATAAATGAAGTAGATCAATAGAATTTCTTAAGGAAGTTTTTCCATGATAATTATAAAGTGGGAACAAATATAGATGAGAACAAAAGAGTAAAGAGGATTAAAGCATGATTCTCTGTGCATAAAAGAATAACTTCTACATACACATTCACATAAATACAAAAATTTTCTAGAATACACACCAAATACTCAGATTTGGAGAATAAGCTTGGGAGAAAAACTTATTTTTCATGTAATACCCTTCTGTACCATTTGACTCTTTCTCCATGTGTATCTATCACATTTGTTAATTTTTGGAAAGTTATATTTTTGGATAAGAACACTCAAAACTGGACAAGATTTTTCTAACAGAATATGAATATAACTCTACAAATGTGTTATGAATAGAATCTAAAGTCAGTTTAGAAAAGTGTATCAAAATAGCCCCAAAAACTTTGAAACAGAAGGATAAGAGTAGATCTTCCCCAAAGAAATGATCTAAATATAAAAAGAAACTATACAAATTTTAACAGTGGCATACTGACACAAGAACCGACAAAGAGATCACAAATGGAATAATGAAACAGAACAGAGTCCAGAAATAATTTCATGCATACATGGAAATTTTAATATATGACTAAAATATTTTAAATAAGCGAAGATAACTACATATACATTTGCTTAAAAAAAAAAAAAAAACTAAGACAACTTATCTACTTCCTACCATACAAAAAGAAATTCCACACAGATAACAAACTCAAAGTAAAAATACCAAGCTTTTGAGGAGACTTAAAACATACTTTCTTTTTTTAAGTGTTAGAATGAGAAAAGTGTTACTTAATTTAGTAAGACCAAAAATGTAAAGACTTTTTAAAAAAAATTTACATGTGACTAAAAATTAAAAAGTGTGCTAATAACAAGACAGCACAGGCCATGCACGGTGCCTCATGCCTATAATCCTAGCACTCCAGAGGCCAATGAAGGATCGCTTGAGGTCAGGAGTTTGAGACATGCCTGAGCAAGAGTGAGACCCTGTCCCTATGAAAAGTAGAAAAAATTATCTAGGAGTGGTGGTTGATAGGCTAAGGCAATAGGATTGCTTGAGCCCATAAGTTTGAGGTTGCAGTGAGCTATGATAACACCATTGTACTCTACACAGCCCAATAGAGTAAGACTCTGCTTCAAAAAAATAAAAAAAAAAAAAGCATAAATGATAATAATTACAAAAGGTAGCATTTAGAGAGCATTTACTACAGATGACAGCCAATTCTATGCCATCCATAATTGCTGATTCATTTAATCCTCACAATAATCTCTGAGGTGTTATCACCACTAATCTCATTTTACCAATGAAGAGACTGAGGTACAGAAACTAAGCAACATCCCCAAAGTGGCAGAGCTATATAATTCAGTCTGGCTGTCCGGTTTAAGCCTGTATTCTGAACAGCCATACCATGTTCAACAGTATATTTACATAGTATTCAAAAATCCAACTTAAAAATATTGTAATATTTACAAAGTTAGAACACAAACATAGGTAGTGCAACAGAAAAAAGGCAAAGATCATTGACAAAAGAAATTTAAATGTCTAAGAAATAAGAAATTTTAAAGAAATACAAGTAGCAACAGCAAGGCATTACTAGTAGGGATAGTAAGGCATTACTAGTTTCTAACCCCACTAACAAAAAATTTCAAGGATTGTATCTTTTGCTAGCAAAGTTATGAGAAAACAGGTACTCAGACAATACTAATATGTGTACAAATTATTTCAGTCACTCTAGAGGTTAATTCAGAAGTTTTACCAATGTCTTAATGTAAACTGCCTGTGACTCAACAATTTTATTTTTAGAAATCTGTCTCACAAGAAATCCATACACAGGGATTGTAAACATAGCCACTGCAACCTTTTGAATTATGGGGAAAAAAACTAAGGGTCTATCAGGACAAAATAATTTATGGTAAATAAATTTACATAAATATAGTATAACATACATAGACATTTAGAAAATAACAAGTTCATCAAAATATAGTTTTAAGTGAGAAAAAGCAAGTTCCAAAGCCCCATAACAGTTTTTACACTAAAAAATAACAAAGTATTATATTTAAGTACATGTACAACAGTGTATTTGTAAAAGCATAAGAGGTAGCATGACTAAGAGTACAGACTTTAAAGCCTGAGTGGCTGGATTAACCATACAATTAGCTAACCTCCCTGGGCCTAAGTTCCTCGTAGTAGCACTACTTACTTCATAGGATTTTTAGATCTTCAGAAAAACTCTCTATCATCTGTTAATTCTTAGAACTATACCTGACATGAAATTGCATTAAATAAAAAAATGCATAAAGATTAGGAAAGATAATCACCTAATTAAGTATCTACCTTAGTTGGGGACTAAGAGAAGAAGAGTTTGGAATTGGGGACTAGGAGAAGAGAATATCATTTTTTAACTATTTGTTTTCATACCGTTTGAATGCTTTATAATAAACACAATTTAATGTTTCTTTGTTTTGTAAAAATATAAACACACAGAGGTATAAATGTACCACCTCTAGTGCTTTCCAATATTTGAATATCATATCACATAATATAAATTAATGCCTAGAATATAAATTTGATTTATAATATGTTTTAATATATCTTTTTAAAATATTGTTTAATTAAAACTAACAACATTTAAAGGTAAGATGTATATTATTTACTTCTAACTAGAGATCATTTAAGAAATAATTAGTCTTGGGCAGCGCCTGTGGCTCAAAAGGGTAGGGCACTGGCCCCATATGCTGGAAGTGGTGGGTTAAAAAAAAAAAAGAAATAATTAGTCTTAAATGTTAATTTACAGATGAAATTCAGATATCAGCACATTTAAGCAATTTTTCCTTGTCAAATCCAATCCATATACATACTAAGATACTATATACTGTACTTACTTTTAAATATAGCATGTCAGAAATAGTATCAGAGGAATTTAGCATGATCTCACTCTCAGAGATACGTGAAATATTTAGAAGAATGTTACAACCCGATTTAGGAAAAAGACATGTTTTTATGAAACATGAAAAACTTTTATTTACCCAGTCATAGCATTCCATTAAAATGACGAAACAGTCTAACAGTCTTTAGTATCCCAGGCAGGGGCTATTAGCAAGTAACGTACAGCCAAAACTAAATGGAGAGTGTTATATTCACTATGCCTTGTGAAGTGACAAGCAAATCTTGGATAACCTGACATCTAAATTTGGGTATATGGAAGAAAATAAGAGAAAGATTTATCTGTGCCTATCTCTCTTCCTAAATGTTTGTTACCCTTCATCTATTTAATCCGGTTCCCAAAGGTACACAGAGACTCCTGGTAATGACCACTGAACTACTAAAGAGAAAGTTAAAAAAAATTCTTCATTTAGCAGATTAAATTTGGGGAATAGGCCATAATGGTAACAACTGTGTCAACAATAACATGAAGAAAGAAAAAGAAAAGGAAAAGCATGGGATGGAGAGAAAGAAGATAATCCATTTCTGTAAAACTGTTTTTGATTAAAAATAAAATTTGCAGGGCAGTGCCTGTGGTTCAAAAGGGTCGGACACCGGCCCCATATGCCAGAGGTGGCGGGTTCAAATCCAGCCCTGGCCAAAAAATTAAATCAATAAATCAATAAATAAAATTTACAGTGGTCCTTTTACCAACTAAACCCTAAGTGAAACCAACAATTAGAAATACCAGACTAACATCTCCAGAAAAATCAAGTTACAATATTTTGCAAGTTAAAATCTGCAAAGAATCCAGAAAAGTAGAAGGGAAGAGGAGAGAGAGGGGAAGGGAGGAGAGGGGAAAGAGGATATGGGAGGAAGGAGGGTATTTGGGGGGACCTTGCCTAATATGCATGATGCAATGGTACATTTCAAAACTATTAAGAAATGAATATAATTGAGATGAATGTGTTACTTAGTTCAATGTAAACATTTCACATTGCATATTGAAGCAGTACCCTGAACTCCATAAATGCATCAATGTACAAAGTTATGATTTAATAAAAATAATTTTTAAAAATCTGCAAAGAAAAAAGTACTGTTCCATAGCTCCATTCTCCCACTTTGCCAATCAGTGTTTTCGTAGAATAGCTCAGATTAATGTATTTAATCAATTAATTAGAAATAGAACACTGATCTACATTTAGCTACCTATCTTATATTAAGGGAAAAACTCACTGGTGCTCACTCACCAATAGGACATATTGATAAATTACACTGCCAGAAATCAAAAAAGGGAAGACTATCTAATACAAAACTATTTTAGAATAAGAACTTTTTTTTTATTGTTATTGTTGTTATTTTAATATGATACTCAAAAAAGGGTATGTCCAATGACTTTCCCAAAGTATTTCTGTAGCTTATCTTTATTTCTTTTTTTTTTTATTTTTTATTTTTTATTAAGTCACAGCTGTGTTCATTAATACTATCATGGGGTACAATGGATTGTTTCTATATACAATTTGGAATACTTTCATCCAACTGGTTAACATAGCCTTCATGTCATTTTCTTAGTTGTTGTGTTAAGATGTTTATATTCTACATTTAGTAAGATTCACATGTACCCTTATAGGATAAATCATAAGCGTGATCCTAGCAATCACCCTCTTCCACCCATCCTCCCCCCTCCCCTCCCTTTCCCCTTTCCCCATATGCGTGGGCTAAAATTGGGTTATAGTTTTCCTAGAACAAGAATCTTAATAGTCATAAAGACACATTAGACATCTCATTCAATTACCACCCAGTGAAGGGACTGCATTTTACTACGTCTAAGTGCCTTTTGATCTAGAACCTCTCTGAATACATCCTCACATCATCTCTTTTTAAACTAAAATATAATTATTTTAATAAATTCAAATAACCAGTATTTCAATTAAGCTAGGTACCATTAGGGAAGGAAACCCCAAATATTAAAAGACATGAAAATCTAAATTTCAAAACAAATTTAACATACTATGTATCTTCAATTGTAAGATGATTTCCCCCCCTAACATTTTAACATCTCTAAAATCAGCAGGTATCTTACAATTAAAGGCATTTATTATACTTGCCATTGAACAAGTGGTGGTAGTGACAGTTTTCTCTACCTGTGTACCTAAGAACTCGGTTATTGTTTCAGTGATATAAATGACCACCTGCAACCTCTCAACATTTCAGGCAACAAACATATGGAGAAAGAATGTGAGTCCTGGTAATTGGCTAAAAACTTTCTTTAACACTACCTGGTAAGATCAAGAAATTGCTAGCAGGCCAGGCTCAATGGCTCACTTCTGTAATCCTAGCACTCTGGAAGGCCGAGGCAGGTACACTGCCTGAGCTCACAGGTTCAAGACCAGCCTGAGCCAGGGCAAGACCTCGTCTCCAAAAATAGCCAGGCATTGTGCCGGGCACCTATAGTCCCAGCTACTTGGGAGGCTGAGGCAAGAGAATCGCTTAAATTTGAGGTTGTTGTGGAGGTGTGATGCCACAGCACTCTACAAATGGCGACAAAGTGAGACTTGTCTCAAAAAAAAGCTGCTAGCATTATAACTTACTGAATTTTATCAGAGGTTTAGAAAATCCCAGGTGGAGTGCAGGGAATTGGATCAGTAATACTAGCACTCTAGGAGGCCAAGGCAGGAGGATCTTTGAACTCAAGAGTTCAAGACCAGCCTAAATGAGACCCCATCTCTATTAAAAATAAAAAAATTAGCTGGGTGATATGCAGGCACCTGTAGCAGGAGGATCACTTGAAGCCAGGTGTTTGAAGTCACTGTGAACTAAGTTGACGCCATGGCACTCTAGTCTGGGCAACAGAGAAAAAAAGTGTAGAGGAGGGGGAAGAGTACATTTTTCAGGAATGCTATATCACCAACTTTCCTAACTGAACAGAAGAGATATTGAGTGGAAAAACAAAGACACCAACTATGAGTAAGAACAAATGATAGACCAGAGTTAGACCCTGAATGCAAAGATATTTTAGGAATACCTTAACCAATTATTACACTTATATTTTCAATGTATGTTCAAAGGTGATATATGATAATCAAGTATATAATTTGATAAATATTTAATAAAGTTATTTATTTTATATGTATTAAATATAAAAAAATTATATGTATTAAGAGAGTTTTATTTTATATTTTATTTGTATTTTATATTTAATGAAAAAAATCAAATTTTATTGAAAGAAAGCATTATGTAACAGTTTAATTGGCAGTGCTTTTCTTTCCTTCCTCCTTAATGGTATATAAAATAATTGTGTATCTTACAGTGATTCAATAAAACATAGTAGTTCAAGGAAACTATGTCTATTCTATTGGTTTAAGCCACTTAATTTGAAGGTTTTATTGTTACACCAGCTATTGCTAGCCAAACTGACACAGGTGATTTTCATATGGTAGAATAGTAAGCTACAAGCTTTCATTCTCCCATAGAAACATTAAAAAAAAGAAAAAGAAAACTGCCTCATATTTGTTGGAGCACTAAAAAATGAAGAGCAGGAAAGTTTTTGTAGCATTTTTACCTGCCTTTGGCCTACCCACTTGCTGACACAACAGCAGCCTTGCTTTTGAAACAATAGCAGCTTGTGATTATGCATGTCTGTTCTAGTCTGTCTTGGGGATATCTAAAGCACTGAACACACCATTCATCTCTATTTATTCTAACACAAAACTCAGGCAAAAAAAAAAAAAAAAGCAGCAAGCATTACTCATAAAAGTTGCAAAGGAATCACAGACTCACAGACACACCCAAGACACTTTAAAGAGCCTAGGAGAAGATGAGGTGAGACTCTTGGGGAAATAAGTATATACAAAAGCAACTGTGTCTGCAATGGAATTTAGAAAGTCACTTGCATGTCCAAGCAAGATCCATGTTCAGTAAAAACCTGAAAGACCTTAGGCTTACAATAAGGAAGATCCTTATATTCAAAGAAGTCTACCTAAATGATGAAGGAATATACCTAGCACAAAGCTAATTGTAAAGATTGGGTGAACTCCTGAGGAAATCTCTATAAAAACATGAGAGAACACAAGTTAAAGGAACAGACTTCAGTGATCACACATTACAGACTGGTCACTGCAAAAATAGTTTTTCCAAGTTCTGGAGAAATGAGCTACTATTGCCTTCAACAATCAATCAATAAACAAAATAAAAAACAGCAAACCCTGGAGAAAGGGAAATCTGAGTTCCAGAGTTACCACATTATAATAGTCAAATGCCTCAATTTTCAACATAAAATCACAAGGCATACACAAAAAGACAGGGAAGAAAAAAAAAAAACTCATTCAGAGGAACGAAATAAATTAATGAATTGAAAATCCCACAGGAAGCCCAGACATTGAACTTACTAGACAAACTTTAAAACAACCATCTTCAAAAAGAAATCAGGAAAACAATATACAATATATACACCAAATGAATAATCAACAAAGAGAGAAATCTGAAAAACAACCAGCCAGAAACTCCGGAGCTAAAAAGTATAAAAACTGCAATAAAAAGTTCATGAGCGGGTTCAACAACAGATTTAGCAGAAAGAAATGACAATCAAAAGATATCACTACTAAACAATCAACTAAACACAAAAGGAATCAGTAATAGAAAAAATGAGGGAAGGAAAAGCTTCAAAACATACAGAAAACAAGCAGCAAACAGCAGAGAAGTTTTTTCTTGTCAGTGGTTAACTAAAAATGTAAATAAACTCTGCAATCAACAGATAAAAACTGGCAGCATGAATTTTTTTAATAAAACAATCCAACTATAAATTATCTACAAAAGACTTATTTTAGATATAAAGATACAAATCAAGTAAGTTGAAAATGAAAGGATGAAAAAGATAGTATATGCAATTAATAACCAAAAGAGAGTAGAGGAGGCTATATGTCCATATTGGTATCATACAAAATGGACTTTATATTAAAAATTCTGCTAAGAAATAAAGGATATTATATGATGATAAAATGATCAATTAATCAAGAAAAAAATTGTAAATATGTATGCACAAGCAACAGAGCCCCAAAATATACATGTATGAAGTAAGTATATATAAATACAACTGAAGAGAGAAATATTTCTACAATAATTGTTTTAAATAACCCACTTTTGATAATGAATAAATACCTAAATGTAAGATTAAACAAAGATTAACTAAAGCATTTGAACACTAAAAACCAAATGGACCCAATAGACATATATAGAACGCTCCATTCAAGAATAGCATCGAGATTACATTTTTCTCAAGTGCACATGAAGAATTCTCCAGAATACATCATATGTTAAGCCACAAATAAGTTTCAATAAATTCTAAAAGACTGAAATGTCACAAAAAAAATCTTTCCTAATCATCATGGAATGAAACTAGAAATATGTAATAGAAGGAAAAATGGAAAATTAATGTGTGGAAATTAAGCAACTCTCATGAAAAATGGGGGGGATCAGAAAATACATTAAGACAAATGAAAACACAACATATCAAAATGTATGGCATGCAGTGAAAACAGTGCTAAGAGAAAATTTGAAGCTATCAGTAAGTTCTCAAACCAAACTTAAACAATCACAAAAACAAAACTAAAAGAAACAGACTAAACCCAAATCTACAGAAGAAAGAAAATAATAAAAATCACATATTAAAAAAAAAGCAAATAGTACACACCCCTATTATGAAACTAATTTATACCTTTTATATGAAAGCTATAACCAAATAGCCTAAGAATATGGGGAGGGGGGAGGGAGAAGGGAGGGGAGAATGGGTGGAGGGAGGGGGTTTGGAGGGATCACTTCTGAGGTTTATCTTATAGGAGTACAAGTGAATCTTTCTAAGAGTAGAATGTGAACATTTTAAAGCAAAAACTGAGAAAATGACATGAAGGCTGTGTTGACTAGTTTGATGGAAGTATTTCAGATTGCATGTGAAAACCCCACACTGTACCCCAGAAGTGCATTAATGTACATAGTTACCATTCAATAAAAAAAATAAATAAATAAAAATAAATAAATAAAAAAAGCAAATAGAAAAACAGAGAAAATCAACAAAAATACTTTGTTCTTTAAAAAGATCAACAGTATTGACAAACCCTTTGCCATACTAAGAAAAACAGTACTCAAATTACTAAAATCAGAAATAAAAGGGGAGACATTACTACTGACTCTATAAAAATAAAAAGGATAAGAGAATACTATGAAAAATTATATACCAAAAAACTGGATCACCTGGAAGAAACAGATAAATCCCTAAAAATACACAATCTACCAAAACTCACTCACCAAGAAATAGGAAACCTGAATAGTCTTGTAACTAGTAAAGAGATTGACTCTATAATCAGAAACTTTCCAACGGACACACAAAAAAGAACCCAGGACTACATGGCTTCACTGGAGCATTATACCAAAACATTTAAACAAGAATTAACACCAATCCTCTCAAACTCCTACAAAAAACTTGAAGAAAAGAGAACAACTTCCTAATTCATTCTATATAGCCTGCATTAGCCTGATACCAAAGGCAGAAAAAGACACTACAAGAAAATTACAGACCAATATCTTTTGAGTTACAATGCAAAAATTCTCAACAAAATACTAGCAAACTGAATTCAGCTTTATCTTAAAAGGTGGAATTTAATTCCAGAATACAAGTAGGGTTTCAACAAACACAATCGATGAATATAATACCCCAAAATAAAGAATGAAAGATATAAAGCACACAATCATCTCAACTGATAACAAGAAAGGCATTTGAAAAAATGCAACACTATCCCATGATTTAAAATGCTCAATAAAGGGGGAGGAGCAAGATGGCGGCCGAGTAAAGGCTTCCTTGCAACTGGACACAGGGAGACTGGGGAGAGAAGACTCCAGGCATCTCTGGCTGGTGGCTTCTGCCCAGAAACATCCCTTTAGAGACACAGGGAGTCAGCGAGGGACTTCTTGGACCCCATAAGGAGGACAAAAGCAGTGGAGAACTGGCAAGTGGTTACTTCTCTTCATTCAGTCTAATCCTGCCAGCAGCTGTAAGTACAGCAGCAGTGAGGTTGCAAACTGGAAAGGCCTTACCCATGAGCCCTTTTGTTTTTGTCTTAGACTTGGCACTCAGTTGAACTCCTTGGGAGAACGTGGGTGAGAGTGCAGAGGACTTTAAGCATTGTCTAGGGCCCTGGAATATGCCCGCTGAGCCGGACAGAGCTAATAGTGTTTGGCTGTGGGTGTAGAGACATTGTGGGAGAACTGCCGGACAAGCTCCACCCTCAGAGTCACAGAGGGAGGGTGGAGAACTTCTGCAAGTAATCTAGTGACTGAGTAGCCTAAAGGCAGAGACTGAGATGCCTTACAGCCTTGGCCCTCAGGGGCATACAGTGAGACCAAATTTGGCACACTGGGTAAGCAGATAGCCACTTCAGGAGTGATCTCAGTTTTTTAAAAAGTTCTTTCCTGGGAAAGCTTCTGCTTAGCCAAGGTTAATACTTTAAAGTGTTTTTTAAGCAGGCTGAGGAGAGATTTAGGCTCAGCACCCTGAGGGGTTTGAGAAATCAGCAGAGGTCTCCAGTCTTCATCTCGAATAACTGTATCAGTATTGGGATTAACATCTCATACCCCAGAAAATCACCTGTGGCCCAGACAATATTCAGCAAGATATATATATACTGCTTTGTTTTTGGTTTAGGTTTTTTTTTTCTTTTTGTTTTTACTCTCTTTTCTTTCTTCATTTTCCTACTTTAAATATAATTTCCCATTATTGCCTTCTTTAACAATTAGAACTTCATTTTTGCTAGTGTTTTTACCCCTATTATTGGGTCTTCCCACCAATTTTATCCTGTAAACTTTTCTCTTTGCTTGTTTTGGTCTGATTTATAGCATCTTTCCTCTCTGCTTGGTGGAGGTGGGGTACTGTGTCTGAAGAGGCTGGCAAAACCTATTGACCTCAAGGGAACCACCCAACACAATACCCACTGAGGCTAGGGGGTTTTAAGGTTGTGTCAAAGTACCCTACTGTACACCTATATTGCTCCTGTCTCCCTTTTCTGTGCCTCTCTTCTTTTTTGTCAATATTAGCTCTTACGCCCTCTCTTTTGTCTTCTTTCTTTTTTTTTTTTTTTAAATCTTCTTTCCCTTCTTGCTCTTCAATCTTCTCATCCTTCTGATCCTGTACCAAAAGGAATCATCAAAATCCTAGGCCAGAGGCATGGTAATGTAAAGAGCAAGAGGAAGTGGAAGGAAAATTAGGGCAAGGAAACAGAAAAAAGAAAACACTCATGAGGAAGAATCAGCAGAAAAATCCTAAGAACATGAAAAACTAGTCCAGAGCAGCCCCACCAAGGGACCGTGAGGTAGCTACTACAGAGGATTCTACCTATAAAGAAATATTATAAATGACAGAAAGGGACTTTAGAATACAGATGATGAAAACAATGAAGGAAACCACTGATAAAGTGGAAAATAACCAAAAGGAAATCCAAAAACAGAATCAAATGACAGATGAACAATATGAAGAACATAGAAAGGATGTAGCAGAGCTGAAGGAACTGAAGCAAGCAATTAGGGAACTTAAAGATGCAGTAGAGAGTATCAGCAACAGATTAGACCATGTAGAAGAAAGAATCTCAGAGGTAGAGGGCAAAGCTCTTGAGATAACTCAGAGATAGTTAAACAGGCAGAAAAGAAGAGAGAGAAAGCAGAATGTTCACTGACAGAATTATGGGACTTTATGAAGCGTTCAAACATAGGAGTTATAGGTATCCCAGAAGAGAAAGAAGAATGCCCCAGGGGAATGGAAGCCATACCAGAGAATATTATAAATGAAAAGTTCTCAAATATCACCAAAGATTCTGACACTCTCCTTTCAGAGAGATATCGGACCCCAGGTGGCCTCAACTCTAACCAAGCTTCTCCAAGATATATTATGATGAACCTGTCCAAAGTCAAGACAAAAGAAAAGACTCTTCAAGCTGCCAGGAATAAGCACCAGTTGACCTATAGGGGCAAATCCATCAGGGCAACTCCAGACTTCTCTAATGAAACTCTTCAGGCAAGAAGACGATGGTTATCTACCTTTAATCTACTTAAACAGAATAATTTCCAGCCCAGAATTCTATATCCTGCTAAGCTAAGCTTTAAAATTGACAGAGAAATCAAATCATTTACTGATATGCAAACACTGAGGAAATTCACAAGACCAGCTCAACAGGAAATGGATCAACAGCAAAGTAAGAACTCAGAAATTGAAGGACAGAACCTAACTTCAACAACATGCAAAAGATAAAACTAAGCAAAGAACTTTCACAAAATAAGATGAATAGAACACTACCACACTTATCAATTATCTCAATAGATGTTAATGGCTTGACTCCCCACTGAAGAGGTATAGATTGGCTGATTGGATTTTTTTAAAAAAGCCATCCATTTGCTGTCTGCAGGAAACATACCCAGCATCAAAAGACAAATTAAAACTCAAGAGTTAAGGGTTGGAAGACAATTTTTCAGACAAACAGAATTTAGAAGAAAAGAGGAGTTGCAATCTTATTTTTAGACACGTGTGGATTTAAAGCAACTAAACTCAAAAAAGACAAAGATGGTCACTTCATATTGGTGAAGGAAAAAATACAAGAAGATGTTTCAATTCTAAATATTTATGCACCCAACTTAAATGCTTCCAGATTCTTGAAACAGACCTTACCCAGTCTGAGCAATATGATATCCTCTAACACCATAATAACAGGGAACTTTAATACTTCTCTTACAGAGCTGGACAGATCCTTTAAACAGAAATTAAACAAAGATATAAGGGATTTAAATGAGATCCTAGAACAATTGTGGTTGATAGATGCATAGAGAATACTCCATCCCAAAGATAAAGAATATACATCCTTCTCATTGCCCCATGGAACATTCTCCAAAATTAATCATATCCTAGGGCACAAAACAAACCTCAACAGAATCAAAAGAATTGAAATTTTACCTTGTATCTTCTCAGACCACAAGGCACTAAAGGTGGAACTCAACTCCAACAAAAACGTTCAACCCCACACAAAGACATGGAAATTAAACAACCTTCTGTTGAATGACTGTTGGGTGCAGGAAGAAATAAAAGAGGAAATCATTAACTTCCTTGAGCACAACAATGAAGACACAAGCTACCAAAACTTGTGGGATACTGCAAAAGCAGTTCTGAGAGGAAAATTTATCACTTTAGATGCCTACATTAGAAAAACAAAACGAAAGCGCAACAATAAACTCATAAGCCATCTTATGGAATTAAAAAAAAGAACAATCTAAGTCTAAACTCAGCAGAAGAAAAGAAATATCCAAAATTAAATCAGGGATCAATGAAACTGAAAACAAAAGAATCATTCAGAAAATTAATAAAACACAGGGTTGGTTTTTTGAAAAAATAAATAAAAGAGATAAACCTTTGGCCAGACTAACTAGAAATAGAAAAGTAAAATCTCTAGCAACCTCAATCAGAAATAACAAAGGGGAAATAACAACTAATGCCACAGAGATATAAAAGATCATTTCTGAATACTACCAGAAACTCTAAATGGATCAATATTTGGAATCACACCCTCTGCCTAGACTTAGCCAGGAAGATATAGAGCTCCTGAACAGACCAATTTCAAGCACTGAGATCAAAGAAACAATAAAAGATCTTCCAACAAAAAAATGCCCTGGTCCAGATGGCTTCACACCAGAATTCTCTCAAACCTTCAAAGAAGAGTTTATTCCCATACTGCAATAATTATTCCAAAAAACTGAGGAGGAAGGACTCTTCCCCAACACATTCTATGAAGCAAACATCACCCTGATACCAAAACCAGGAAAAGACCCAACCAAAAAGGAGAATTTCAGACCAATTTAACTAATGAATATAGATTCAAATATTCTCAACAAAATCCTAAACAAGAGATTACAGCTTATCATCAAAAAAATCATACATCATGATCAAGTAGGTTTCATCCCAGGGGTGCAAGGCTAGTTTAACATATGTAAGTTCATAAACATTATTAACTGTATTAACAGAAGCAAACACAAAGACCATATGATCCTCTCAATAGATGCAGAAAAAGCATTCGATAAAATCCTGTATCCTTTTCTAATTAGAACACTGAAGAGTATAGCATAGATGGCATATTTCTTACACTGATCAAAGCTATCTATGACAAACCCATAGCTAATATTTTACTGAATGGAGTAAAACTGAAAGCTTTTCCTCTTAAAACTGAAACCAGACAAGGTTGTCCTGTCACCATTACTATTCAACACAGTGCTGGAAGTTCTAGCCAATATAATTAGGCTAGACAAGGAAATAAAGGGCATCCAAATGGGAGCAGAAGAGGTCAAACTCTCCCTCTTTGCTGATGATACGATCTTATACTTAGAGAACCCCAAAGACTCAACCACAAGACTCCTGGAAGTCACAAAAAAATACAGTAATGTCTCAGGATATAAAATCAATGTCCACAAGTCAGTAGTCTTTGTATACACCAATAACAGCCAAGATGAAAGGCTAATTAAGGATACAATCCCCTTCACCATAGCTTCAAAGAAAATGAAATACCTAGGAATATACCTAACAAAAGAGTTGAAGGATCTCTATAAAGAAAATTATGAAGGAAATAGCAGAGGATATTAACAAATGGAAGAACATACCATGCTTATGGCTAGGAAGAATCAACATTACTAAAATGTCTATACTTCCCAAAGCAATGTACAGATTCAATGCCATCCCTATTAAAATACCAATATCGTACTTTCAAGACTTAGAAAAAATGATTCTGCATTTTGTATGGAACCAGAAAAAAATCCATATAGCTAACACAGTTCTTAGTAATAAAACAAGGTAGCGGGCATCAGCATATCAGATTTTAGGTTGTACTACAAAGCCACAGTGGTCAAGACAACATGGTACTGGCACAAAAATAGACATAGACATTTGGAATCGAATAGAAAACCAGGAAATGAAACTAACATCTTAAAACCATCCGATCCTTGATAAACCAAAGAAGAACATACACTGGGGGAAAGAATCCCTATTCAATAAATGGTGCTGGGAGAACTGGATATCCACATGTAAATACTGAAACTGGACCCACACCTTTCTCCACTCACAAAAATTGATTCAAGATGGATAAAGGACTTAAATTTAACGCATGAAATGATAAAAATCCTCAAACAAAGCATAAGAAAGACACTGGAAGATATTGGCCTGGGGAAAGACTTCATGAAGAAGACTGCCTTGGCAATTGCAACAAGAGGAATAAACAAGTAGGACTTAATTAAACTGAAAAGCTTCTGTACAGCTAAGGAGACAACAACCACAGCAAATATACAGCCTACACAATGGGAAAGGATATTTGCATATTTTGAGGTCAAAAGCTTGATAACTATGATCTATAGAGAACTCAAATTAATCCACATTTAAAAAGCCAACAATCCCATATATCAATAGGTAAGAGACATGAGCAGAACCTTCTCCAAGGAAGACAGACAAATGGCGAACAAACACGAAAAAATGCTCATCATCCCTAATTATTACAGAAATGCAAATCAAACCCTGAGGTACCATCTAACCCCAGCAAGAATGGCCCATATCACAAAAATCTCAAAACTGTAGATGCTGGCATGGATGTGGAGAGAAGGGAACACTTTTACACTGCTGGTGGGACTGCAAACTAATACAACCTTTTTGGAAGGAAGTATGGAGAACCCTCAAAGAACTCAAGCTAGTACTCCCATTTGATCCTGCAATCACATTGCTGGGCATCTGCCCAGAAGAAAAAAAATCCTTTTCTCATAAGGACACTTGCACTAGACTGTTTATTGCAGCTCAATTTACAATCACCAAAATGTGGAAACAGCCTAAATGCCCACCAACCCAGGAATGGATTAACAAGCTGTGGTATATGTACACCATGGAATACTATTCAGCCATTAAAAAAAAAATGGAGACTTTACAGCCTTTATATTAACCTGGATGGAAGTGAAACATATTATTTTTAGTAAAGCATCACAAGAATGGAGAAGTATGAATCTTATGTACTCAATTTTGATATGAGGACAATTAATGACACAGTGGGGGTGAGGAAGGGAAAAGCAGAGAGAGAAAAGAGTGAGGAGTGAGGGAAAGGAAGAGCAGAGACAGGGAAGGAGGGAAGCGGGTAGGGTCTTGGTGTGGGACACACCTTTTAGGGGCAAGACACAATTGTAAGAGGAACTGTACCTAACTAATGCAATTAGTGTAACCTGGTTTCTTGTACCCTCAATGAATCCAACAATTAAAAAAAAGTAATTAGGGCGGC
>NW_003852420.1:1708715-1718532 GCF_000181295.1 Otolemur garnettii
ATTAAATTTTTAAAAATGCTCAATAAGCACAAACGGAAATTTTTCAACATAATAGAGATAAATGAAAAAATTCACCAGCTAACATATCAATGGTGAACGATCCAAAGCATCTGCCATAACAACAGGAACAAAACAATGTCTGCTCTGACTTGTAGTCAACATGGTATTGGAAATTTGAGCCAAGGTAACTGGGCAAGAAAAAGACTTAAATGTCATCCAAACTTGAAAGGATTATTTCTTTTCACAAATTACATGATCATATATGCAAAAAAAATGAGAGATTATTAGCTTGAATTCAGAAAGGTACAGAATACAAAAATTAATAAATAATGTCAGTTATATTTCTATATACTATCAATGAACATGGATAAGAAAATTAAGAAAACAATTCTATTACAATAGCATCATAAAGTATAAAGTAATAATAAACTCAACCAAGGATGTAAAAGATTATATACTGAAAGAAATTAATGATAACATAAATATAACTGGAAAAACATCTCATGTTCATAAATTGGAAGACTATATACAGTGAAGATGACAACACTACTCAGAATGATCTACAGCTTCAATGCAATCTATATCAACATCCCAACAGTATTTTTTACAAAAAGAAAAACCAATTTTAAGACTCATATGTAATCTCAAGAGACTCCAAATAGCTATACAATCTTGAAAAAGTTTTAGGACTAACACTTCCAGAACTTACAGACCTTATATGGCACCACTGGAAATCAAGAGAAATATAAACAAAAGTAAATATACAATATTAAATCACTAACGCACAAAATTAACTATAGTACATATTGTACTACTATAATAATTTCATAGCCACCTCCTACTGCTATTGCAGCGAGCTCAAGCACTGTTAGGATTATCCTATGTGACACTAATCACTCTGCATGAGCAGTTGTCTCTCCAGTAAATTGTATAGAACAGTTAAACAAGACCTAGCATAGTTCTTACGTATTTTTCATTGGGTCCAGTACAATACCATAAACCTTGAATAATGTCATGGGACCCATACAAAATGCCACTAGTAATGCTGGAAGTGCTTCTAAGAAACAGAGAAAAGTCATGATATTACAAGAAAAAGTTGAATTGCTTGATGTGTACGGTAGGTTGAGGTCTGCAACTATAACTGCTGCCATTTCAAGGAAAATGAATCCAGTGTAAGGATCATTTTAAAAAAGAAAAAAAAATTTTAAAAGAAAAAGGAAATTTGAAGCTATCACTACAGCTATGCCTCAGACACAAAAACTTTGCACTACAAAATACTTTCTATCTCGTATTCAGTACTTTCAATACTTTTTATCTCCTATTGAAAATTCAGCTTTTTCAAAATTGCTATTTTAAAAGCAAAAATTGCTATTTTTAAAAGCACACCTATACACTCTAATATAATTCAAGAAAAAGCCTAAGGAAGGTGAAAGATCTAAAGCTGGAGAACTTATGCCAGCAAAGAATAATTTTGATAATTTTAGAAAGAAATTTGTCTTTAAAAATGTCAAGACAACAGGAGAAGCTGATCAGGAGGCAGCACACTAGTTCCCCGGTGCCATGAAAAAAATCATTGAGAAGAAAGGATACCTACCCAAACTTTAATTCAAATGAAAGCGTCCTATTCTAGTCACTCGGCACCTATAGCTCAGCGGCTAGGGCACCAGCCACATAAACTGGAGCTGGCGGGTTCGAATCCAGCCCGGGGCTTGCCAAACAAGGACACCTACAACCAAAAATAGCTGGGCATCGTGGTGGGTGCCTGTAGTCTCAGCTACTCGGGAGGCTGAGGCAAGAGAACGGCTTGAGCCCAAGAGTTAGAGGTTGCTGTGAGCTATGACCCCATGGCACTGTACCGAGGGCAACAAAGTGACTTTGTCGCCAAAAAAAAAAAAAAAAAAGTATCCTATTCTAGAAAAATAATGCCAGAAAAGACATTTATCATTAATGAAAATAAGCAGACACCAGAATTTAAGCCAGGAAGGGACAGGTTAGCTTTACCGTTTGGGGCAAATACAGTTGGATATATGATTAAGACTGCCCTCACCTATAATCTGCTAATATCCAAGGCTTGAAGGGAAAAGATAAATACCATCCACCAGCCTTTTGATTGTATAAAAGAAGGCATGGACAACAAGAACCCCTTTTATGGATTAGGCTCATTGATGTTTTATCCCTAAATTCAGGAAGCACCATACCAGTAAGGGAATGCTCTTAAAGTTCTTTTTATATCCCTAGCCACCCAGAGTTCACTGAAGAGGTTTACTTGCCCTCCAACACAAGATCTCTAATTCAGCCACTAGATCAGGGGGTCATAAGAACCTTTAGGGCTCATTACACATATTATTATATGAAAAGAACTGCCAGCTCTAGAGAAGAGAACCCTAAGAGAGAGAACATCATGAACGTATATAAGGATTACACCACTGAAAATGTCATCCTTATTATAGAAAAGGTCAGGAAAGGCATCAAACCAGAAACAATAAATTCCCTCTAGAGAAAACTGTCCAGATCTTTTATATGATTTCACAAGATCTCCAACAGAGCCAATCAAGAAAATCATTAAAGAAATTGTGGATATGGCACTTTTTTTTTTAAAGTGGAGAATGAAGGGTTTCAAGATATGGGTCTTAGAGAAATTCAAGAGCCAAAAGACAATGCACCAGAGGAAGTAACAGAAAACAACTTGGTAGAGATGAGTGTTTCTGAACCAGTGTTAGACAATAAGATGTAGAAGCAGCAGAGACAGAAAATAAACTGACATTAGACAATACCTGGTAGAACGGTTCCAATTACTCAAGACTGCTTTCGACTTCTTTTACAACATGAAACCTTCCATTAATAAGATATGGGAACTGAAATTAAATCAAACAATGAAGATTTACAAGGAAACTACACAGAAACCTTTTCAGAGAAATAAAAAGGCAAAAAAGGCAAAAATTATGATGTATTTCTGTTACATTACTCCAAGTGTGCCTGCCTCTCCTGCCTCCCTTCTACCTCCCCTCTATCTTTTTGGCCTCTGCCACCAATGGGACAGGAAGACCAATTCCTCAGCCTATTCAATGTGAAGACAAGAAGGATAAAGACCTATATGATGCTCTCCTTCCACTCAATGAATAGTAAATGTATTTTCTCTTCCTTAATGATTTTCTTAATAACATTTTATTTTCTCTATCTTCCTCTGTTGTAAGAATACAGTACATAATACACATAACATGTGAAATATGTGTTAATCAAATATTTATGTTATTGGTAAGGCTTCAGCTTCTAGTCAACAATTTATTAGCAGTTAAGTTTTAGAGGAATTAAAAGTTACACATGAAATTTCAGCTGCACAGGAATTGGTTTGCCTAACCTGTATGATGTCCAAGGATCAACTTCAATCAAAAGGACCAAGAGGGAAATGAAGCAGAGGAAAAGTAAAACTATAAAGTGTTTCATACATTCTCACGTAATTCATATTTTTCTTTTCTCCATCTACAAATATATGACTAAACCAGTGTTCACACCTTCACACAGAATATCATCACACACAAATTTTTAATGTTTTTATACTTAGAGTAAATTCCACTTATTTTCAAAATTCTTAGAAGTTAGTCTAATTCTTCCATGAAAAACCAAATTCTTCATCTATAATGAAGGTCTTCTTTGAAGCAAACCATCTAATTAACTCAGTAAAAGGCTTAAACAGGATGTGATACTAAGACACAGGATGGGTGCAGTGGCTCACACCTGTAATCCTAGCACTCTGGGAGGGCAAGGCCCGTGGACTGCCTGAACTCATGAGTTTGAGACCAGCCTGAGCAAGATCAAGACCTCCATCTCTAAAAGGAAAAAAACTACCCAGCCATTGTGGTGGGCACCTATAATCCCAGCTACTCAAGAGGCTAAGGCAGGAGGATCACTTAAGCCCAGGAGTTTGAGGTTGCAGTAAGTTATGATGATGCCACTGTCACCAGGACAAGAGAATGAGACTCTCTCTCAAAAAAGGGAAGAGACAGGAAAAAGAAAAGAAAAAGGAAGATAATGTGTCCGGATGCAAAGACCAAGAAAGTACTATAATACAAGGACAAAGAGGAAAAGAAGGGCCCAAAGATAAAGGAGGCCATTTTAAAATTTCAGTCTTTATCCTACTCTTTATTTTTCATTTTCAAAGCAAAAAATGGACTCAGTGCCCGTAGCACAATGGTTACAGAGCCAGCCACATACACCGAGGGTAGCAGGTTCAAACCCAGCCTGGGCTAGCTAAACAACTGTAACAAAAAAAAATAGCCAGGCATTATAGCGGGCACCTGTAGTCCCAGCTACTTGGGAGGCTGAGACAAGAGAATAACTTAAGCCCAAGAGTTTGAGGTTGCTGTGAGCTGTGACACCAGGGCACTCTACCAAGGGCAACATAGTGAGACTTTGTCTCTAAAAAAAAACCAAAAAATGTCTGATTCTAATATAAGTTCTAATTGTGTAACATCTTTGCACATAATGGAAGCTTTACAAATAACTGGTAAAGAATAAGCTAGAATGGTCTTAGTTATTTGAAGCAAACACAGATTTCTGGTTTTTTAATTAAATTCACATTAAGATCATTCATGAGGGGAAAACAAAATCAATACCCACTCAAAATGAAAGATTTGTATCTAAGAAGCTGAGCTGTTTTGCTCTGATTCCCCTTCTGCTTCTACTGATTATTTTACTTTTAAAGTACAGTGCTCAACCTGAATATAAAAAAGGATCAATATAGAGAAATTAAATAGGAAATATTCTTTTCCAATTTTTATTACCCTATTCAATTCCATCCTGTTTTTAACACCATTTTCCTAACCATTCAGACATCTTAAATTGCACCACATCTTTCAACTAACAACTAGCAAACATTTAATAAAACAATGTAGTTAATATAATTTATAAATCTGTGGCAGTATCCACTTCACCACAGCTATTAAAATTTTTTAAAGTTCTTTACCATTACAGTCCCTCACCACTCTCCATGAAACATTCAACAATATAAGTAATTATGTTCTTATTTCCTCATTCAAAAACAGTTATTACAAATTTACCAATTACTTTATAAAAGTACTGCAGTAATGCACTGGGATTGAAAGATGATTAAGATATACTTTCTTTGAGGATTTCTAATATCACTTTTCAATTTGGGACATAGAGAAAATGAACACAAAATTCAACACCTATATTGAATTACAGTTCAAAATGAACATACTGAGAGACTGAGAGATACTGACTTAACTATTACTGCTTTGGTCATCCACCACATCTTGCAGAATTAATTTAAGAGCAGAAATGAATTCTACCAAGAATGGGAGTAAATAAGGCTAAATTCTTAAGCTGCCATGCTAATATTTTTAAAATGTAAGAAACAAAACATTACAAACATACCGCTAATCAACCAAAACATGTCAAAGTATTTCTATATACCTCAAAAATTAAAAATTGTCTTAGACTTCCAAAGACTACATAGTTCACATTTTATAGCTGTTTTTCAAAGATCTAAACCAAATCAGATTTCATATATAAATATGCATATTCAATACAAAATATGAAGTTTCTTTCTAAATAATCAATTGCTTAAAATATTTTGTCATACCTGAGTAAAATAATTTTACAGTTTTCACCTAACTCATATCATTTATTATTTTATTCCCACATTGCTGTTCCACCTAAACATTAAAAGTAATAACTCAAAGTCAATCTAAACTTATAGTTATAGCTATTTTCCCTGATACAATCTAGTCAGAGAAAATTAGTACAAGCCTGACAATGTTTGTTAGTGCTTGTTCCATCCAAAGAGAGTAACAACATTGCTTCTCTGGGTAATGTTCTAAAGGAACCTTAGCATATAAGTCGCAAAGGAAAAGAGAACATACACCGCTTAAACCCAAGAACTGGAACTGTTGCCTCTACAAAGAAGCAATGTCATCTTCTATCATATCTATCCATCCATCCACTTAGATATCACTTTCTCTTTTTACCATATTCTATGGCTACTATTCAGTAATTCTATGTATTTGCACAAGAGCTATACTTTTAAATATACAAACACACAAACCTCCTTTGTAGACTGCTAACCACTGAAGCATGCTCACTTAATATACATGTGATAAGAGAGGAAAAGAAGGGGGAGAGGAGGGAAGAAAGGGGGAAAAAAGGAGGGAAGGAGGAAAATTCAAAATGATAGCCAAAAATTAAAGGAAAAGAACTTTTTGGTCAATTTTGGTGAATTGAGAATGAACTCTGAAAACTGGTAAAGAAAATCTAGAATTTAGTCTGCCTTTCCTGTATAAACCATACTGCATGGTAACAAGACTTGATAAGAGAGTTCTCTCTTTATAGTAAGGTCATCCAACAAATGAAAGAATAATGAAATTCAAAGAACGCTATTTGCCACCCCTAATAAAATCATGAATCTAAGAAACAATCATCAATGGCTGCTATGACTATTAGGAAACTTTCCCCTAGACCAGCAGTTCTCAACCTGTGGGTCACGACCCCTTTTTAAACAATAAAAATACACTGTGGCATTAGAAAGGTTGAGAACCACTGCCCTAGACAAATAAGGCTGACAATATTTGAGCCTGTGAACTAAAATAAAATCCTAAGCCTCCCAGCTGAATGACCAAGGGGCTCCAAAAAAAAAAAAAAAACCTAAAACTGAGTTGATGGCCATGATAAAGGAGGTCAGA
This sequence comes from Otolemur garnettii, assembly GCF_000181295.1. Lineage (NCBI taxonomy): Eukaryota > Metazoa > Chordata > Mammalia > Primates > Galagidae > Otolemur > Otolemur garnettii. The sequence goes on from NW_003852420.1 coordinate 1,715,414, forward strand.
TATGTTTGATCATGCCCCACTCCCTTCTAGGAGATATCTTTTGTAATAATAACATGCTAAATGATTAACAGACCTATATAAGACAAAATTAAACCACAGCTACAGACCATCAATTTACTTAACAGATCACTTGAGTTTCAGTAAATGTCTGGTGGCCTTTAGACAAAGCTTCATTTCTTTAACCAATTACAAATCTGTCTCTTTTTTCTTTTTTTTTTTTTTTTTTTAGTAAGATGAAATCTCACTCTGTTGCTCAGGCTAGAGTGCCATGGTGTCAGCCTAGCTCCCAACAACCTCAAACTCCTGGGTTCAAGCAATCCTGACTCAGCTTCCTGAATACAGGAACCTGCCACAATCCCCCAGCTAATATTTTTCTGTTTTCAGGAAAGGTGGGGTCTCACTCTTGTTCAGGCTGGCCTTGAACTAGTGAGCTCAAAGGATCCTCTCACCTTGGCCTCCCAGAGTACTAAGATTACAGGTGTGAGACCAATTCCATCTAGCACCAATTACAAATCTTTAAACCTACCTACAATATATAACCCTCTCCCCCAATTTTGAAATTTGAAATGTCTCACCTTTCCAGGCAAAACCATGGTACCATATATCCCTCAAAGTATGACTTCCACAGTGTACCCTCCATGTATTGACTTATAGTCTTACTTGTAATTCCTGGCTCCACAAATGCATAAAACTAAACTGTAACCCAGAGACCCAGATAATGCAGGTACATTTTGCCAGGCCATGTGCTCTAGGTCCATCACACATCTGGCTCAGAATAAACCAGATTAAATTAACCAAACTTAAATTATTTTGCAGAGTTTGTGTCTTTGGGTCTCTTTCAAGGGACTAATTTTATTACCACTAAGAGAGACAATCTGAGATTATGTGCCTTATGATATGATGCAAAAGGATACACAATAATCTACAAAGTATTCTTCAAAAAAATTTTAAACCCAACTCTGAATTTAAACCCAGCCTCTGGATTTAACTATAAACTCCTAAAAAACAGCAGGGACAGAGGAACGTATTAAGTGACACCACAGAGATATAGTCAGCAAAATTCAAAATATGAAAAATTCAGCAGGATGAACAAATATAGTTAATTCAACAAATAAATTATAAGAGAAGGGGAAAAAGACAACAAGAGAGAAGTAACTATAGATTAGAAGTCCCTTGAGAAACATTAAATGCAATATGTGAGCTTTGTTTAGATCTTGACTCAAATAAATCAACTGTACAACAAAAAACCCCTTTGTGAGACAAGGGCAAAAACAAGAACCAATTGGATATATAATTACTTTAAGAAATCATAAATTTTATATGTGATAATAGTATTGTGGTTATCATATTAAAACAAAAATACATCCCTATCTTTTAGAGGTGTACATCTATCCAAACATACATACATATCCTTACAGATAAAATTGCTGTAATATATTTAATTTGCTTCAAAACAGTATGAGTGAAAGATGCAGGAAGCACTAATATAGATGAAATAAAAATGACCATTTATTTTCTTTTGAAACTGAGTGATGGACTCATGAAGTTCATTATACTAAAGACACATATTGCTGAACAATGGAAATATGTTGTGTCGCTAAGTGAGTTTGTTGCTGTATGAAAATCACAGAGTGTACTTACACAAATTTAGATTGGTACAGCCTACTGCAACCTAGGCTACATGGTACACCATTTGCTCCAAGACTACAAACCTGCACAGCACGTTACTGTATTTAACACTTTAGGCAAATGTAACACAATGCTAAGTATCTATGTATCCAAACACATGTAAACATAGAAAAGGTACAGTAAAAATACAGTATTATAATCTCATAAGACCAACATCATATATGTGGTCTGCTGTTACTCAAAACATATGTGGGGCATAACTGTACTTTATCTCTGTTTTGTTTTTTTTTTACTAAATCATAGCTGTGTACATTAATGCAATCATGTGGTACAATGTGCTGGTTTATATACAATTTGAAATGTTTTCATCGAACTGGTTAACATATCCTTCATGGCATTTTCTTAGTTATTGTGTTAAGACATTTATATTCTACACCTAGCAAATTTTACATGTACCCTTGTAAGATGCACCATCGGTGTGGTCCCACCAATTACTCTCCCTCTACCTATTCTCCCCCCTCCCCTCCCCTTTCCCCTTCTTCTTGGGCTATAATTGGGTTATAGCTTTCAAAAGAAAGCTATGAATTGGTTTCATAGTTAAGACTGAGAACATTGGATACTTTTTCTTTTATTCTTGAAATGCTTTCTTCAAAAGGATATGTTCCAGCTCCATCCATGTAAACCTGTAGGAGGTAAAGCAGGGGTCCTCAAACTTTTTAAACAGGGGGCCAGTTCACTGTCCCACAGACCGTTGGAGGGCCAGACCACGGCCCCGGGAAAAGTTGGCTGCTAAGCAGGACGGGCAGCAGCAGCAAAAACACCTGGCGGGCCGGATAAATGTCCTCGGTGGGCCACATGTGGCCCATGGGCCATAGTTTGAGGACGCCTCAAACGCCTGAGGTAAAGTCCCCATCTTTCTTGAAGGCTGCAAAATATTCCATGGTGTACATATACCACAATCAATTGATCCATTCATGGATCAATGGGCACTTGGGCTTCTTCCATGACTTAGCAATTATGAATTAGGCTGCAATAAAAATTATGGTACATATAACTTTGTTATAATGTGATTTTTTGGTCTTCTGTATATATACCCAGTAGAAGAACTGTAGGATTGAATAGTAGGTCTGTTTTTAGATCTCTAAGTGATCTCCAAACATCTTTCCAAAAGGCACATATTATTTTGCATTCCCATCAAAAATGTAGAAGTATTCCCTTTTTTCCACATGCACACCAACATCTCTGGTTTTGGAAATTTGTAATGTGAGCTAATCTTACTGGAGTTAGATGATATCTCAAACTAGTTTTGATTTGCATTTGTCTCATAATTAAGGATGATGAGCATTTTTTCATGTGTCTGTAGGCCATGCACCTGTCTTCTTCAGAGAAGTTTCTTTTCAAGTCCCTTGCCCACCCTGAGATGGGATCACTTGTTCTTTTCTTGCTAGTATGTTTGAGTTCTCTGTGAATTCTGGTTATTAAATCTTTGT
>NW_003852420.1:1718552-1720215 GCF_000181295.1 Otolemur garnettii
CCTGCAAATATCTTCTCCCATTCTGAGGACTATCTGCTTGCTTTACTTACTGTGTTCTTGGCTGTGCAGAAGCTTTTTAGTTTGATCAGGTCCCAGTAGTGTATTTTTGATGTTGCTTCAATTGCCCAGGGGGTCCTCCTCATAAAATATTTGCCCAGGCCAATTTCTTCAAGAGTTTTCCCTGCAATTTCTTCTAGCATTTTTATAGTTTCATGTCTTAAGTTTAAATCTTTAATTCAGTGAAAGTCTACCTTAGTTAACGGTGAGAGGTGTGGATCCAGTTTCAGTATTCTACAGGTCACAGGCCAGTTCACCGAGTATCATTTCTTAAATAGGGAATCTCTTCCCCACTGAATGTTTTTAAACTGGCTTGTCAAAGATCAGATAATGGTAAGTAGCTGGGTTCATCTCTTGGTTCTTTATTCTGTTCCATACATCTACTTCTCTGTTTTTGTGCCAGTACCATGCTGTTTTATCACTATCGATTTATAGTATAATCTGAGGTTTGGTAGCATAATTCCTTCTGCTTTGTTTTTATTCCTGAGTAATGTCTTGGCTATTCAAAGTATTTTTTGATTCCATATAAAATGAAGTATTATTTTTTTGAGAACTTTAAAGTATGGCAATGGAACTTTAATAGGGATTGCATTAAAATTGTGTATTGCTTTGGGCACTATGGACATTTTAACAGTTGATTCTTCCCAGCCATGAGCATGGTATATTTTTCCATTTGTTAACATTGTCAGTTATTTCTTTTCTTAGAATTTCATAGTTCTCTTTATAGAGATATTTCACATCCTTTATTAGGTAAACTCCCAAATATTTGATCTTCTTTGGCACTGCTGTGAACAGAATACAGTCCTTGATTGTTTTTTCAGCTTGACTATTGTTGGTATATATAAAGGCTACAGAGTTATGAGTGATTTTGTAACCTGAGACACTACTGTATTCCTTGACCACTTCTAAGAGTTTTATAGTAGAATCCCTGGTGTTTTCCAAATATGCAATCATATCATCTGTGAAGAGTGAAAGTTTGATCTCTTCTGACCTTATATGGATACCCTTGATCGCCTTTTCTTCCCTAATTGCAATGGCTAAGACTTCCATTACAATGTTAAAAAGCAGTGGAGACAATGGGAAACCTTGCCTGGTTCCTGGAGTGGAAAAGATTTCAATTTAACTCCATTCAATACAATATTGGCTGTGGGTTTGTTGTAGATGGCCTCTATCAGTTTAAGAAATGTCTCTTCTATACCAATTTTCTTCAGTGTTCTGATCATGAAGGGATGCTGGAAATTATCAAAAGCTTTTTCTGCATCAATTGAATCATATGCTTTTTGTTTTTTGTTTATGTGAAAAATTATATTTATAGATTTACGTATTTTGAACCAGCCTTGAGTCCCTGGGATAAAACCCAGTTGGTCATGGTATATAATTTGTTTCATGTGTTGCTGGATTCTATTTGTTAGGATCTTGTTGAATATTTTTGCATCAATATTCATTAGTGATATTGGTCTATAATTTTCTTTTCTTGTTAGGTCTTTTCCTGGTTTGGGGATCAAGGTGATGTTTCTTTCATAGAATGTGTTGGATAGTATTCATGCTTTTTCTATACTTTGGAAAAGGTTGAGTAATATAGGTACTAGTTCCTCTTTAAAGGTTT
>NW_003852420.1:1721154-1757227 GCF_000181295.1 Otolemur garnettii
TGGGAGACTGAGGCAGGAGACTCACTTGAGCCCAGAAGTTGGAGGTTGCTGTGAGCGTGATGCCATGGCACTCTACCCAGGGGGATAGCTTGAGGCTCCGCCTCAAAAAAAAAAAAAAGAAAATTTGCTGTGGTTAGACTTGTGACCTAAGATGTGATCAATTTTGGAGGATGTTCCATGGGCTGATGAGAAGAACGTATACTCAGTTTTGTTAGAATGAAATGTTCTGTAGATATCTGTTAAATTCAAATGTTGAATGGTTAAGTTTAAATCTAAAATTTCTTTGCTTAGCTCCTTATTGGAGGATCTATCCAACACTGACAAAGGAGTGTTAAAATCTCCAACTATTATGGAGCTGGAGGAAATCAAGTTGCTCATGTCTGTTAGAGTCTCTTATAAACTGAGGCATATTCTGGTTGGGTACATAAATGTTAATAATTGAAATCTCATCATATTGAGTGTTATTACCCTTAACAAATATGAAGTGACCATCCTTATCTTTCCTTACTTTTGTTGGTTTAAAGCCTAGTATACCTGTAAATAAAATTGCAACACTTGCTTTTATCTGATTTTCATTTATCTGAAATATAGATAACCATCCCTTCACTCTGAGTCTATATTTATCTTTTAAGGTAAGATGAGATTGTTGTATGCAGCAGATATCTGAGTTTTTATATCCAGTCAGCCAACCTGTGCCTCTTTAGAGGACAATTTAAGCCATTCATATTAATTGAAATTATTGATAAGCCTGGTAAAATTTGGGGTATCAAGTTTTTCAAAAGTCCAGTGGACATTTTTAATCCTTTTGCCTCTGTGGAAGTTGGAATGTGATGAAAAGTTTCTGAGTGAGTTTACTTTTGTGGTGGAGGATTACACTGATCATTATGGAGGATAGGTCTGAGAATATCCTGGAGAGCTGGTTTAGTTATAGCAAATTTCTTCAACATGTGAATGTTAGTAAAGTATTTAATTTCTCCATCATAAATGAAACTCAGTTTAGCTGGATACAGGATCCTGGGTGGAAATTATTTTGTTTTAGGAGATTAAAAGTTGATGACCATCCTCTTCTAGCTTGAAAGGTTTAAGCAAAGAGATGTGCAGTCATTCTAATATTCTTCCCCTTGTAGGTTATGGTTTTTTTCCATCTGGCTGCTTGTAGAATTTTCTCCTTCATATTAACATTAGTAAAGTTAATTATGATGTGTCTAGGGGTTGTCTTACTTGGATTGATTCGTGCTGGGGTCCTGAAACTGTCTGCTATCTAAATTTCAGAATCTCTTGGCATGTCTGGAAAGTTCTCCTTCATAATCTCACAAAAAAGAGCCTCTGTGCTTTGCAAAGCAAATTTGTCGCCTTCAGGAATTCCTATAAGGCGAATATTAGTTTTCTTCTAATTATCCCAGAGCTCTCTGAGAGAATGATTCATTTTTGCTCTCCATTTCTCTTCCTATTTGAGCATTTGGGAGCATTCAAAAGCTTTGTTTTCAATGTCAGAAATCCTTTCTTCTGCTGCTCCATTCTGTTACTGAGGGATTCTACTGTACTTCTCAGATCTTTGAGGGCTGCAAATTCTTGTCTCAATGTGTCAAAAATCTTTGGTGATTTTGTCTTTCGATTCATTGAATTCTTGAGATAACTTTTGAATTGCTCCTTGAATTTCTAATTCCAACTTTACCTCCATTCTACTAATCATATTTGCAATCCAAACTCTGAATTGGATTTCTGACATCTCATCCGTTTGTATATGAATGGGATCTTCAGGTGTGTCGCCATATGGTTCCTTGGGGAAGGTGATCTACTCTGGTTATTCATGTTACCAGAGTTTTTCTGTTGATTCCGCCCCATGATTACTTTACACCATTTGGCTATATGAGCAGATAAGGTGAAGTTGGGTTGGGGGCTCCTGGAGTAGTGATTAACCAGCCCTTTACCCAAGAGCTAGTGTCTGTACCTTTTCTCCTACAGCTTTGCAAAGGACCCATATAGTGCTATGGCCTGAGACACTGGGGACTTACTTGGTTTGGTGGGGCTAAGTGCCTCTGTCTTGTTTTCACCTGGTCTCTGTTCTACTCTAGTAAATTAGTTACTCTGGGTTGAAGTCTCAGCTGTGGAGAAATAGCAGCAATTAAATCACCCCACCCTTCACGGGCAACAACTGGAAAAGGAAAATCAAACCTACCCACAACCACTACCCAGGGTACTACTTTGGATAGTCCTCGAGTGATTGGTCCAGTCTGAAAGATCCAATCAATTGTCAGCACTCAGTTTCAAGTGAGGGTGTTCAAAAGGTCTCCGGCAACTATATAGCCGGGGTCTGTTGGTAGCTCAAGTATGACACGTTCTGGTGCTCCATGGAATCAGAAGGGCTCCCCCTCCCCCAGCAAATGAATTTGTCTGGGAAGGTTGATGCCTCCTTCCCCATCTTGCACCTCTGTCCTACCCGGTCACTGGTAACCCTACAGGGCTATGACCCAGGTCTCTTCAATAAGCAGATGTTCCAGGGATTTGAGCCTGCCTGAATCACAGAGAGATTTTATGTCTCGTCAGCCAGGCCTCCACACTCTGCCACCAGCCGGCAGTGGAAGCTGAGGCCTGACAACCTCAGGTGGTTAATGGAAGCTGGGGCAGTTCACTCAGTTCCAGCCTCACCGCTGATTGATGCTGCTGACACTTATATTTGGCAGAATTTGTGATTCTGTCCTGGCTATAATCCCCTGCAGACCAGGTACTGTTTGAGTTCACAGAAACTGCAACTCTGCCAGAGTCTGTGCTGCTGCCCAGAGCTGCAGTCTGTGTTGGGGCAGGTGTGGTTAGAGCTCACACTTAGCTCAGAGTTCCAGCCTCGGCCTGCCTGCCTTTGTCTCAGCTACAATCACCTGAGGGCTGGGTGTTTCTTAGGCTCACTAAAGTTCTCCTGGCTCAGCCCCGCCCTGGGAGTATGCCATCTCTGGGCTTGCGTCTTCAATTCTCCATCTCTCCAAGCTCAACCCAAACCAGTACCACCTCAGGCATACCCTTTACTCATGGGGCCTGTGTTACCATCCTAGATCTATTCCACCAGTGTCTACCACCAAAGATGCCTGGCTTTCTCTGGTTGCCCAGAGAGACAGAGAGTGTCCTTCCAAAATATCCCCAGGGCTGTGAGCCCTATTGTTCCCTCTGCTGCCACTGCTGCCACTGTTGCCGCTGCTGCTCTGTGCCAAGGGGTTCCACCTTTCCCCTTCCCCTACTACTTCAGTCCACCGTTTCTCCTTACCCCTGTACCGCAGAATCAGCAGAGACCTGCAACAGCCCACGCCCTGTCCACACCTCTCAAGAAAATGCCCAAGAATCTGGACTCCATGGGGGACAGGCTTCCAGACCTCAGGGTGAGAGTGGAGGAGAGTGCTGGGAGTTCAGAATTGCAGGTAGAGAATATATACAGTTTTATGCCTGGCAGGAGAGTGCCATGGGGCCCTAGCAGGGGAAGGAGGTCCGGTTTTTAAAGGGTCTCTCCTGTGGGATAAAATGGGAGGACGTTTGAATTCTACTCGCTTGTTTGTAGAAAGTATACTGGGAGCTGTCCTCATGGGGGAGGGGACTCCAGTCCGCTTGGCAATGGATTTTGTACCTATTGTTTGTATCCTTGGGGTCGCAGTTCACCTCAGCAGGGTTGATGTGCATTCTTCAACTTTCTCTCTTGGCTCAGCTTCAAACCATCAGCTTACTTGCTAAACTTCTATCCTTTAACTCTCCTTCTGGACAGAAGCCTCTGTGGAAAGCCGGTTCCAGTTGGCCATCTTGCCTCTGCCCCTGTACTTTATCTTTGTATATATTTTTAAAGTGCCCATTATTAAAAGGTTGAGGGGAAAAAAGAATTGTCCCTTGTAGACTATTAACTACTGAGGCATTCTTATTTAACACGAATGAGTGCACCTACAAATAAGGCACCATTCCAGGTGCTAGAATATAGTATAATAAGAGAGACAAACATTCTAAAAATTCCTACAATATAGTAACTGGCAAATGAAATTATTATAAAAGAAATTATTACAGGGGGAAAAGTAATTAGAAACATATAATTCCAGAGATTTGCTAATAATACTTGACAAATATGAACATGAACAACAAGCAAAAGTTAATTACTTACAAACAAAAGAAGAAATTCCTGAAACCCAAACATGAAGAGGCACATGGTCCCAGGTCAGACAAGGCACACAACTCTTCCTCCCTGTTTTCTAGCCCTGATTTCATTACACAGCATTCCCTTCCCTCTCAATGATGTGTCAATTAAACCACTATTAAAAAAACATGCATTTATTGAACACACTAGGTAGGCAGGTCTTGATGTTCACATCCCAATCTGATTATCCAAAGACCCCAGTAGAACTTGGGATAGAGCTGCTACCCCACTATCCCACAGTTACATGTTTCCAGGCAGCTTATGGTAGATTCTAAAAGAACCCACATCTTTTCACTCCCAACCCCACATGCTTTGCGTTTCTAGAAAAACAAAGTTCTGCCTAAAGCTGAACCCTCAGGTAAATGTGTTTTCTACACAGATACCGAAGTCTAATTTGGCTGCTGTTCCCCAAAGATTTTGTTCATGGGCATTCCATACTAGTCTTCACTTTCTGGACTCGTGGTACCCTGTATAGTTGCATCAACTTAGACCACAACCTGTGAAACTGGTATGTTCCAAATGCACTTCACAAAGTTCTTTTTTTCTCAACTGTTAAATGCCCTAAAAAGTACCATTTGACTAAACTTCACATCCAGATCTTTAACACCAATAAGCATTAACTCAAAAGTACTCACATTAAACGTTCATTGAATCTATTAATGTTTTTAGAAACTTTTTCAGGTACACTTTTAACCCTTAAAACTTCATTTATATTTTAACACAATCTAGACTCTCATCAAATCATAGAGACTTTGAGAAAGTAAACTTTGTCATGCAAATACCTTACATAATATAATACCCCTTTATACTAAATACATCTTTTTCTCTACAATGATAAAAAATGCTACTTGGTTTTTCTCTACTTTCCTAATACACTCTTTCAACTATATCTAATCCTCAAAATAACTTAAGGAGATCATTATAAAATGAACATAATCAAAGCAAAGTCAAAAGTCCACATCAAAGCACCAAATCACTATTACATGTAGCAACTGCACTATCACTATTACATGTAGCAACTGCACCAAGAACTGCAGCAAATTAGTAAAAACAAACAAAAGAGGACCTGTAAAAAAGGATCATATTATAAGGATGTTATATTTCAAAACAAAAATTATGTTAATAAACTTTCCTTAACTTAAAAAACACATGACTGCTAAAAATAATTAAATGACAACCACACAAAATATAAAAATGTCATCTCTTTACTGAATGCCAGTTATTTATTTTTGTCATCAACTATTCTGCAGAAGTCACAAATAAATGGGAAGTATATCTACCTAAAAAATGTTCTGAGAAACTTACCATCATTTTGGTTCTTGCCCTTCATCTCCTCCTTCCACGACAGAATGGTGTTCAGGGGAACAAAGTCCCTTACGTATTCTTTACGTCTCTCCTCTAAGGTCATCTTCAGTAAACGTTCTTGCAAAATAAAAGCAGAATCTCCATTTGTATTTAACTTTTAATCACAGCAATTATTTTATACTTTAAACATTATCCACATTAAACTAAGCAAAGTCTTGGTATGGTCCTGAGGAAAAGCAAAATGCAAACACAATGACTCTACGTTTGAGTTTTAAAAGATGTCAAATCCCGTATTGGGGCGGAGGATCATCAAAGCCTGATGAAGACTCTCTTGCGACAATTCAACAAATAGTAATTCATTTACTCTTTCAATCAACATCTACTGACAATCTACCACGTGCAGGTACAAAGTTGATCTTTAACTCTGAGGAGAACTCAGGACAAAAGAGGAAATGGATAAGATACAGAATAGTATTTTTATAAATAAAACACAAAATGCTAAGGCGTGTGTTACAAATCATGAGAGCACCAAAAAAGCAGGCATCAAGATAATTTCTCAATTTTATGATGTCATCAATAATACATAAAAGTGTACTTTCAATTTAATTATAACTTTGTGGAGATAATAAGCATTTCCTTAAATATACATCTTAATTATACGATTAAGAAATTTTAAAAAAAGAGCTGTATCTTAGTATAATAGTGGATGTCATAAGGAATTTTTTTAATAAAGAACATACCAGATATTTCACATTAAACCATTAACACCATCTTCCCAACAACTCATAAAATTGATAGTACTATTATCCCTATTTTACCGATAGGAAAATGAAGCACAATTAATTGTTTGCCCAAAGAAAGTAACCTTTCAAACAGCAAGCCAAGATTAAAATACAAACATATATCTTCATTAGTCAAAAACTACAACCTATGCTATTAACCACTACAGTATACTACATTCTCAGGAAAAGTGCCTCAAAAAAGATGGTATATATGCTGGTTCATGAAGGATAGGCAGAATTTTGCCATAAAGAGGTAAAAAGTAAGGATATTTCAGACCAACAGAACAATGTCAACAAAGGAAATATTAATACAATAGTTTAATGAAGTTATAAGATACATGCATGGTATGAGAAGAGGAGTAGGCACATAAGTGGAATAGTACTTAGAAACATAAGGCAAAACAAAACCGTACAGGGACTTGTATGCCATACTGAGCAGTTACCTTTGTCCTATAGAGCAGACTACTAACACTGAAAGTTGATTATGCATATCACTGAAGGTATAGAAAATGATCCACTAGAATGCAGAAAAATGTAAAAAAAATTTATATTTATGTTTAACCTAAAAAAAAGGAAGAAATTAATATTTGCATCCTCACTCAGTCTATATGTCAGTTATCATACATCATATACTTCACTACAGGTTTCCACAATGTAGAGAGACTGATAATTGTACTCTCATATTCTTCAATTCTCTCTGAGCATATGACAAGGTGAACGTAGTTTGTAGTTTAGGTGAATGGACTTAAGGATAGCATGCACCTCTCTAAGTTGACCACTCAAGGGACTGAAACAAACTGGTCAACATACAGAGGTCGTCAACCTAAGAACTACTGTACTGATACGTACATATGGTTCATGTCTGATCTATGAAAATTAGGTCAACTTAAGGAGGCAGTCAATGTAAGGAGGTGGTTAACTATGGAGGTTCTACTGTAATCACTTTTAAAAAGTTTTTCACAGAAACAAACAACATATGCATTAACGTAAGCACAAGTGAATGAGAAATGGAGAACCAAATTTTTCCCACTCCTAGAACTAGCTCTTCTTCAGCCACATTACCAGAAAATAAATAAATAAATATTTTAATCAGAGATGAAATGTTCAAATCATGTTACTCAACTGTCAACAAATTGAGTTTAAGGTGCCTATGAGACATTCAGGAGCTTAAAAACATGGATCTGGAACTCAGAAGAGAGAGCTAGTCTAGAGATTTCAGACACTATAACCTAAATTTCTGGTCCTAGAAGAAAGAAGGAAAGGAAGGGAAGAAGTAAAGAAAGTAGAGGATCAAACTTCAAAAAACAACACTTAAGGAGTGGCACATACAGAAGACAATGAAATAAAACTTAGTTATCACCACAAGTACAGGTTCCAATGATGTGGAAAACAAGTAGAAACAAAGGGGCTGAAAAAGTAGAAAAAGAGAAATACTAACTGCTATAGAAGGGTCAAGAAGAGATAAATTATTTACCCATTAATCTGCCTCATCAAATGAGTCACCAATAGCACTGGAAAAATCACAGTGTGGTTAACAGAACTGTTCAGGTTCTAAACTAAATCATTATGCAAATCTGTATGACACAGGGTCAGTTAATCCCTGTATAATTCAGTTTCCCTTTGAGGTAAGTAGATAGGTATTATTTCCAATTTATAAATGAAGAGATTAAGACAAAGAGGTCAAATAACTTACCTAAGTTCCCACAGGGAGATAAGCAATATACGTGGAATTCAAACCCAGATACTTGGTATTCAAAGTTCTTGGCCCAACAATATACTACCTCATATAGTTTCCTATCTTATAGGGCTGTTGTGAGACAATTAAGTGACATAACCCATATGAGGTACCAAGAATAGTGTTGTGCACAAAAACAGGACTTACATAACTATTCTTATATTCATCATTGTTACTACTAAATGACTTTAAGAACATTAGGTTTCGGGAGGTGCCTATGGCTCAAAGGTGTAGGGCGCTGGCCCCATATACAGGAGGTGGCAGGTTCAACTTAGCCCCAGCCAAAAACTGCAAAAAAAAAAAAAAAAAATTTAGGTTTCATTAGACTATAACTAAAATCTGGACACTGTGAGGGAATGGGTGAAAGAAAGGGGATAACAACAAGTCCAAGATGAAGCCCGGTGGAAGAAAAGCTACTTTAAGATAGAAGAGACTTGAACACTGTTACAGGCAGTGGAAAGAAAGCCACTGACACGAAGAAATTAAACAAACCCAAGAGTGAATAAATGATGGCACAAGATCTCAAAGAATACAGGAGATGGGATAAAGAGCACAAAGAGGTTAATCTTACAAATGAGTAAGAAAAGTGATTCTTCTAAGATAAGAACAAAGCCATATTTTCTGCATGAATTAAAAAGGCAATGCTATCTGTTTAGTTTAGAGGGATGGGTCTTGGTGGAATAGGAAACTTGAAGGGAATGATAAATTTGGAATTATCATCCAAAGGAAGAAAAAGAAGAGGACTAGCAGTTGCCAAAGCACTACTATAAAAACTCAGGTCATGAATATGGAATTATTACAGAGTTACTTAGCAGGTTAGAAAGACATTATGATGCAAAGTATAGGTTCTATAAATGCCAAAGGTACAAAGAGGAATCCAACATGACCTCTGCCCTTCCATTTATTTAAAAGTTTAAGTGTGAACACTTAGAACAAAAACAAAATCAATTGTAAAACAACAAAATAAAACACTGAGATAAATTTAAGTTGCAATATACATAATGAAAATGCACATGAGTGGTTCTGAATTACGGCTCAAATTATTAGGTCAATAATGTTATTATTTAACATATATGGACTTAAGAACTCCTTAATTATTTATTTAAACAATGAAACATACTGAAGGCCACAGACATATATCCAGTTTCTTTGGCTTTACATAAAACTTTTCTTTAAAGAATGCTTCACGTTTGCAATGAATTCTTTCTCTGTGAAGCAGGCATATTAACAGGAAGACCTACATATTAGATGGTATATTGAGTTAAAAATATGTTTATAGAATACTTTGACATTTCAATGACATGGGTAAGCTTTCCTTTTTAAAGGACAGCTATAAAAATACTATACCATCAGCTCTCTAGTGGATGAAAAGAAAAAGGTCATGCATCCCATCAGCTTCTCTAATACTAATGAATGTACTAGAAGCCCCTAGCTCTTCTTTGGTAATATAGTATTTTGTATTAAGTATTCCAAGAATAGACATCCTGATAATACACATTCATTAAAGTTTTCAAATCACAGTGATAGTAACCTTTTCCTTTAACATTAAACAGCATGCACAAATACCTTAGTTTTGGATAAAAGAAAAATAGCTTAATTTTCAATAATTACTCTGCTGTCTTCTTTAATTGTGCATTTGCTTCTTTATTTAGAAAATATTAATTCGATTATATTTTCCCATTAGAAGAAATAGAAGGAAAAAATAGACATTAAAAAAAAAGATTATAAAATGCCTACTGTAACAATCCAGCTGGGCAGATGTTAAATGAAGGAACCATAATAACACTGTTATTTTATGATTGTTACTTTACTGTTTTTCAACTAGGACAGAAACATAGTCCTTATAGTTCTTAAGTACTCACTATAATTTCATCAATGCTTCCTGTTACTGAAAACAATGACTACAGTCTTCCACTATGTTGCCTTCACTATCATCAATAATACTAAGATAACACTTCAGTAAAAATGAGCATAAATGATTTTTTACTGCTCACAAGGTGAATATTTGCTTGCTGAAAGTGTGTTGAAGCTAAAGTAACTGCTACTGCAAAGACAAAGCAAAATTCTCTTACACTAAATATCAGGCTATTTTATTTTCAACAGCATGTGTTTTGTGGAGACAAGAACTGTTAGCTCTCTATATACCAGTAATCATTAAAAATATAATATTTTAATATTGTAAAGACCATTTTAATTATGTTGTCCAATTATGTTAAATCTTCCTGCAAGTTATTTAGAAAAAAAAAATTCCTCCCTCATCTCTTTCTTCATACATTTTTGGAAGTAGGCCCAATATAGAGGATTTTTTTTCCACATTAATTCTTTCTTACCTCCACTGGCTGGCCAGGATTTGCGATAAAAATCTACAGGTTTTAAAGAACTATTATCAAAGTAATCACCCT
Source organism: Otolemur garnettii (assembly GCF_000181295.1). Classification (NCBI taxonomy): domain Eukaryota; kingdom Metazoa; phylum Chordata; class Mammalia; order Primates; family Galagidae; genus Otolemur; species Otolemur garnettii. The sequence goes on from NW_003852420.1 coordinate 1,731,541, forward strand.
TAACCTAGTCATACTTTTATCCTTCTTCTGTAAAGATAAAGGGACATTCAGCAGAAACACACACTACTCTCACTCAACCTCACCTTTGACTTGACGTACAGGTTTAGTGTACCTTAGCACTATCAATGCAAGTACTTTTTGATACATTTCTATAAAAAGCTAAAGAATTTAAGAAAAGAGGGGTGAAAGGGGGAGGAAATGCCAGTCAAGTTTTACACCACAATATTTTCTAACTGTGATGGGGGTGAAGGGGAAGAGACAAAGATGGGGGGTACTAGATTACAAACTTGTGTCTTAGAGCAATCAGTGCCACAGTCATCGTAGCCTATTTGGATGAATCCTGATATGCACAAAATTCAGGATGAGTTCATTCACAGAGTGACATTAATCACACTATCTTACTCTCAGCAACTTCAGCCCATGAATGGGGATGGAATATAGAGAAACACACTGTTGGCAGAAAAGCCCATTCATTCAGACTCTTCTGAAGGCACTTATCCTCATAGACAAAACACTTGTTTTAGCTTTCCCCTGGAGTTTCAGGTTTCAAAAGTCACACTGCGGCAGCGAACTAGGGAGACCCAGAAAAGGGGTGAACACCTGAAGACAAGGACACTTTGCCAGTTTCGGAGGAGGGAGGGGGAAGCAATAGGGTGCAGGGGGTGCGCAGCTGTAGGCTGGGTGCCCACCGTGCGGCACGTGTCCGTGGGACAACCCAGCCGGGCGTGTCAAAGTCCCAGCTGGGGTTCAGAGCAACTTGTGCCGCGCCCCGGGATGCCGCACCGGGATCCACGCTGCGAGCGAGGCGAAGGGAGCCCTGCCTGGGGAGAAGGTGACCCGGCGCGCAGGGTGGCGGAGAGGGGCGTGCGCCCACACGTGCGCGAGCTGCAGGTGCCCGGGGGCGGCGCGTGCACGCCGGGGAGCGCGCGCCCGCGCACACCCGGACACCGGAGGGAGGCGGCACCGGCCGGGAGGACTCGAGGAGGGAGCTCGGGCGGAGGGCGCCGCGACACACACAGCCTGACCCCCCCCGCCCCCACCCCACCCCCATCGCCCGCACCCCCAGGACTCGACGGGCCGGTTACCTTTCTCCTCTCTCCACACCTTTTTCTTCTTGTTGCTGGGATACATGTTGCCGTGGGGGTGGATGGCTTTAAGCTGCAAGTTCCCCAGGCTCACGGGCAAACAGGGTGTGTGTGGAGTGGGAGGGGTGGGAGGGGGCACTCGGGAGGGAAAAAGTGAAAGAGGTTCCGCGTCCCGCGCTACTCGCCGCTCTCCAGTCGCTGCCCTCCTCCCTCAGCCGGCTCTCAGCTCCGGCTCCCACCCGCCTCAACCCGGCGGCCGCCGCCACAGCAGCACCTCAAAGCCTGTCAACTAGGTCACGCCTCGCGCTAACCTAACACCGCGCAGGCCCCGCCTCCCAGCCGCTAGGCAGCGACGACTCCCATTGGCTGCACTGCCCGCCACTCTCTGCGTTCTAATCACGGCCCTCCCCCACTTTGGCCCTAGAGCGCACGCGCAGACGCAAGCTCGGCCCGACGCCGAGGACGTTAGGGAGCTGAAGGGGGCGGTGCCAGGGAGCTTGGGGGCTAAAGAAGCCTCGCCACGGGGGCGGGGCGTGGAGCTGACGCCTGAGAGAGGACGGTGCAAAGTGCTTCCTGCCCGCCTCCACGCGTTGGATGAACCAGAGGGCGTGGTCTGTAGGTGCGCCAGGTGACCGTGGAGTAAGCTAGAAAACAAGAGAGTTAGTTCCCTCCGGGCCGAAGGATGTACCAGTGGAAGGAGACCGCGGGTCAGCACTATTGGAATTCTCCATACTCAACTCTAAACGCCGCGTCTGGGCACATTTTATCCGATAATCTTAAGTTTTCGTCTTAGTGTAAGGTGACCACACATCCCACTTTTGGAGGGACAGTCCCGATTTTTAACAATTTATCCCTCGTCCAACTGTGTTTTTAAAAAGTCCCGATTTTTAGAAAGAATACATGACAAGCTAGGGAGTGGCGGGACAACGGGAAGGGAATATATGGCTGCTGAAAAGGTTACTGTAACTCTATTTGGGAATGAAGAGGTTAATATACTTCATTTGGAAATGAAAAGGCTAAGGTAAACTCCCTACTCCCCTCCTGGGCAAGGTAGCCCAGGTGGACCGGCACCCTACTCCTTTGAGCCACAGGCACTGCCGTATACATAATTTTTTTAATGTATTATATTTGTAAATTGTACTTATGTTGAAATTTAAAAATATATATATTACAATACTATTTTTGTGTTCTATGAAAATTTCTGTTGCTCCATATAGACCAAATTTTTAATTAAGAACCACACCCCCTCCCCTCTACCTTTCACCCTCTCACCCACCCTCACCCCCATCAATGGTGTCCCGCTTTACCAATGTTAAAATCTGGTCACCTTACCTTAGTGGGAAGATAAATAAAACCAAAAAAAGGAAAGTTTTGAGTGGTTCCAGACCATAGGCAAGCGGCTCATCAACCTTGGGGTAAAAAAGTACAAATTTCATTGAAATTCCAGGCTACTCAAGAGTCCTTATAGCCAGGAAGTTGTGGGCAATGAAAACGTTATATTGGAAAAAGAAGTCTACCAGAAAACAAATCCAAATAGGTGCTAAACAGAGCAGGTGGTCTTATAAGTCTATTCCTGCGAGAAAAATGCTTCAAGTCAAAGTGCTGGTCCAAACAGCTGTCTTGATTCTGGTTAATAAAAGTGTTACAATCTATAGATGTTATGAAAATCCAGTTCCAGTAAAGTTCATAAGAGTAGAGTTAGAATTTAGAAGTTTAGTATCCTCTTCCTCTGCCCCAGATTATTGCATTTCTAAATATCAGATCATCTACAAAGCTCATAGAGGATGTGGTAAATCCACATGTATTATGCAATTCAGATGCTGTGTTATATGTATTGGGCAAATAATTATGTGGAACACATTGGATTTTGTTTTGTTTTGTTTCTTAGAAAGGGTCTCACTTCGTCGCCCTAACTAGAGCACAGTGTCATCATCATAACTCACTGCAACCTCAAATTCATGGCCTCAAATGATCCTTCTGCCTCAGCCACTGGAGTAGCTGGGACTGCAGGTGCACACTGCAACCACCTGGCTATTTTCGCAAATTTTTATAGAGATGGGATCTTGGGGGTCTCACCATGTTGCTCAGGCTGGTCTCAAACTCCTGGCCTCAAACAGTCTTCCCACCTCAGCCTCCCAAAGTGCTAGGGTTATAAATGTAAGCTACCATGCCTGGTCTGGAACAGGTTGTTGTTGTTTTAATAATATAAGAGAAAAGGAAGAAGCAGGGAGGCCCACTAAGCATTATAAAGAATGGAATATTTTGAGTAATAGGATACACTCTCATAAGGATGATTCATAACATAATAAATAATTTTTATTATTTCTGCTTCTGTTTTTCTTTTACTGCTGTGAAATATATAAAAATTTATTTCATTGGGAGAAATAGAGAAGCCTTCAAGAAGGGAGTGACATTTGAGCTAGTAATAAAAATATACACTCATTTACTAGTCATGGAAGTAGAAGGAAGGCTTTCCCAAGATATAATCAATAAAAATTGGTAATGATAAAGACTTTGGGAGAAAAGGAAGAAAAGAATATGAGAGTTTCATGGCATGGTTAAAAAGGAGAATAGCAATACTAATATTAGGCAGTAAAGGAGTGGTTGCATTTTATGGGAGAGATACTAACTTCTTATTTAGAAATACAAAATCGAAGGTGTTTACAAGAAAGTCCATCATACTGCCCTTTAATAGGGAATCTGTTTATACTCCAGCCTAGAGCTGGTCCTTCCACATGTGCTCTCTTTAGAACCTTACACTATTGATTATCCCTTCTATCATATCAACTCAAAGAACTGGAACTTCTGTTACGCTAAAGCACTGGTATTTAAAGGACATTTGTTTCAATATTTAGTATTAATCACTCTAATAAAATACTATTACCATTCAAAAGTGTTACTTATGGTAGAACATCCATAGTTGACCATCTCCCTGCATTGACCACCTCCTTCAATTGACCTAATTTTCATAGACAGGACATGCACCACATATATGTATCATCAGCACAGTAGGCCTAGTTCCTTATGTTGACCACCTCTGTCCATTGATCAGTTTGTTAAAGTCCCCTGGGTGGTCAACTTACAATATGCTACAGTAATTAATGCCTCAAAAGTACCTGAAATGTAATAGGTACCAAACTGAGTTCATGATTCTTCTCCCATGCTTAGAATTCTTCCAGTTTTTATTTCTTTAAATGGTTCCATCACTCATTCAGTTGGTGTCACTATAGAAACCTAAGCAGCATCCCTCCGCTTCTCTCTCCTATCAAATGAATTGTTACACTCTTCAATTTTATCTTCTATTGAAGTCTGGAATTACTTTACTTCCCAAAAGCACTGTGGAGTAAGCTCAGTCTGAATTTAACTGACTACTGCAAAAAACTTCTTAAATGGATTTCATGTCAACTTTTCACCTCTTCTGTCCATTCTATACTGCATCTAGAGTTATCTTGTCAAATATGATCATGTTATCTCAGTGTAAATCATTTAATGACTTTTATGTTGGTCTTTGCAATAGACTGAATTGTGTCCTGCCAAAATTCAAATGTTGAAGGCTTAAGCCCCAAATGTAACTAAATCTGGAGATAATTTCTTTAGAAAGTAATTAAGGTTAAATGAAGTCACATGTGTGTGGCTTTAAAAGAAGAGAGTAATCCTTCTGTCCCCACCTTTTCCCTGCTATGTAAGAATGCAGAGAGAAAGCAGCCCTAGGTAAGCCAGGAAAAGAGCCCACACAGGAATCTGACTTTGCTGGCACCCTAATCTCAGATCCAGCCTCTCTAATTGTGAGAAAATTTATGTCCTTTAAGCCATCCAGTCTGTAGTATTTTATGATAGGACCCTAAGCTCATTGATAGAGTCTTCTTATAATTGAAACATTAAGAATAGAGCCTTGGGCAGCACCTGTGGCTCACTGAGTAGGGCGCCAGCCCCATATACCGAGGGTGGCAGGTTGGAACCCAGCCCCAGCCAAACTGCAACAACAACAACAACAACAACAACAACAAATAGCCGGGCATTGTGGTAGGCACCTGTAGTCCCAGCTACTTGGGGGCTGAGGCAAGAGAATCGCCTAAGCCTAAGAGGTGGAGGTTGCTGTGAGCTGTGACACCACGGCACTCTACCGAGGGCAACAAAGTAAGACACTGTCTTTAAAAAAAAAAAAGAAGAAGAATAGAGCCTTGTCTTATACTCCCACCTTCACTCCATAAACTCTGGTTCCAGCCTTACTAAACTGAGAGCTTTACATTTTTTTGAGCGTTTTGTTCTCACCATATGACCTTTTAACATGTTTGTTGCTATACCTGAGAATATTCTGATTCTTCAGATTTGAGTTTACACATCAATCCCTAGTAAGCCTTTACTAACTCTGACCTCCCCCTCAGTTTCCTTTGATATCCTTCAGTGCTCATTTATTTTTCTATAAAGAATTTTTATAGTTTATACATTTATTTTGTGATTATTAACATCTACCTTTCACTCAGACTTATAAACTTCCTGAGGACAGAAAATATACCTTTTTGCTCACCATCCCCAGAAAATGATAGCACATAATAGGCTCTCCATAAATATTTATTGACTGAATAAAAAATATAAATTAATGTTAAGTGAGCAACCATATAACAATTTTGCCAAATTAAGAAACAGCACATGCCAACAGGAGGAATTCCCTCCTAGGGGAGGCCATATTTTTAATGTAAAGACTAAGAAAACAACTAACAAATGAAATTATCAAAGCTTTTTGGAGAGTTAACAGTTCATCTTTAGTATATAGTAGCTATTTGCTATATATGTTAATAAGTGAGAGAGTGATAGAAGAAGAATGAGACATTTGTTCAGAAGGATAGAAAAAATAATTATAATTCAATATTCAGAGAAAAAAACCAGTGATGTATTTTCAAGAAAGTGAAAATGGCCAGGCACAGTGGCTCACACCTGTAATCCTAGCACTTGGGAGGAAGAGGCAAGTGGATCACCTGAGCTCAGGAGTTTGAAACCAGCCTGAGCAAGAGCGAGAGACTATCTCTAAAACAATACCCAGGTGTTGTCATGGCCTCCTGTAGTCCCAGCTTCATGGGAGGCTGATGCAAAAGAATTGCTTAAGCCCAAGAGTTTGAGGTTGCCATGAGCTGTGATGCCATGGCATTTTACCTGGGGTGACAAAATGAGACTCTGTCTCAAAAAAGAAAAAAGAAAGAAAGTGATTGTGGTACAAAATGACAAATGTCTCACAGAAATCAAGTAAGATGAAAGCTGGTAAAAGATAATTGCATTTATACTCCGTGTAAATTGGTGAAAATAAATAAAGTATTTGAAGAATCAGTTGAAAGCAACAAGTCAGAAACAGTATTATGGACTATTCTTTTGAGATGTTCAGGGGCAAAGGGCAAGTTAAAGAGATAGTACTTGAAAGGATGTCAGAGTCAAGAAAAGTTTTTCTGAGAGAGGTGAAATGAGTGTTTAAATTATGAAGAACAGTGACAAGAAAAGACTCACCCACATACACACACACACAAACATACACACACACACACACACACACACACACACACCCCAAGAGAAAAGAAAGGTCAATGTTAAATAGACCAAAATACCAGAGAAAGTATAAGTGGATAGCATCAAAGTGAGAGTAGACTTGGGCTTAGAATATAGGAAGAACATTTCATCTTTATGGATAAAATAAAAATAGAATGAATAGGTGGAAAGTCAAAGAAAAATTTAAATTAAAAAAAAATAAAGTCAAAAATAAACATTGGTCATATGGCCTCCATTTCAGTGAGAGATTATCTGCTAAGAAGTGCTGGTAATTCTGGATCCAGATGGGGACTGAGAAAAAGATTACTTGGGGCTCGGCGCCTGTGGCTCAAGCGGCTAAGGCGCCAGCCACATACACCTAAGGTGGCGGGTTCAAATCCCCAGCCCGGGCCCGCCAAACAACAATGATGGCTGCAACCAAAATATGGCCAGGCGTTGTGGGGGGTGCCTGTAGTCCCAGCTACTTGGGAGGCTGAGGCAGGAGACTCGCTTGAGCCCAGGAGTTGGAGGTTGCTGTGAGTGTGATGCCATGGCACTCTACCCAGGGGGATAGCTTGAGGCTTCGTCTCAAAAAAAAAAAAAAAAAAAGGAACATGTGGAAAATATTTAATGGATGATATTTTAGTTTAAATAAATTCTGTTTAGGTAATTTTAAGAAGTGTAGAAGTTAGGAAAGTTCCATTTTGAAATACCTTGGTGAAAGAAAAGACATTAGTGACTGTTGTAGACTGAATAATGGTCTCCAAATACCCAGATCCTTATCCATAGAACCTGTGACTGTTACCTTATATGGAAAAAGGGACTTTGCAGATGAGATTAAGAATCTTGAGATGGGGAGATTATCCTGGATTAGGTTGGTTATATATAATCATAAGTGTTCTTAGAAGAGGGTGACCGAGGAAGATTAAACTACAGAGAAGGAGAAGGCAAGTGATGACTGAACAGAGCTTGGAATACTGTGATTACAAGTCAAGAGATGCTGGCAGTCACCAGAAGCTAGAAAATACCAGGCAAATAACCAGGCTCCAGAAGGAATTCACTTTGTCCTTGATAGTAGCCCTGTAAAGATCACTTTGGATTTCTGGTCTCTAGAACTGTTAAAGAATACATTTCTGTTATTTTAACTCTAAATTTCTGCTAATTTGTTGCTGCAACAATAAGAAACTAACAAAGAGACTAAACTTATAAATTCAAGACCATAAAATTCTATTTCTGAAGTAATTACCTGGGTAGACTGTAAAAGTTGGATATATTTTAGACATGATTTCTCAGCTAGCTTTATTCTTTTGGTAGTTTTAATATTTCTATTCTTTTTTCCTAAATATTCATTTTGATTTCTGGAAGTTTTGAGGGGACTCACTTGTGAAATGTCCATATTGTTTAATGTGGTAAAGAAGGTGTTTTTAAGCAACCTTTGCTTGCCTCTGTCCTAGTAAATCCTCAGCAGTTCCTAACACAAACAGAGAATAAAGAATTTCATCTAGATTGGGAACAAAGTATCCTTGGATCATGTTTCTGGTCCTTCCTAGCCTAGAGATGTTAGATTAAGGGTTGATGCAGGTCAGAGTATATTCTTAATTGTGTAGCTTGAACCTCTAGAGGTAACATAAAATTAAGAATTTCCAGACTTTGAACACAATTACACATTAGTGTGAACATATACAAGCTGAAGTCCTGGTCTCGTCATTTTGAATCAGAGAGCAGCCTCTACCTATTTCAAGTCTACCCCTTATCTCCAGCCAGAGGAATAGCAGACTGACTTAAAGTTTCTTCCCATAGCCTGCCCTCTCCCCCAGCTGTCTTCATATCAGCTTGAAAGGAACTTCCTGGCAGCTCATTGGCCCAAGAGTAGGGAAATGGTTGCTTAGCAACCAAATCTTGACACCCACCCCCCCACAGACCTAAGAAGAGGAAGCTCTTGGGCCAGTCACCTAGTTCTGCCTGTGTTACAACAAAGAGCAGCTGCTTAGAAGATGAAGCCCTTGTCCATGTTAATAGAGATACTGATAATCCTTGGGATCACAATTAAAAGTAAGTTTTTCTATCCTATAGTTCTTTATGAGGATCTTTTCACTCTGCCAGCACTAAGGGCAGAGACTAATTAGAAAATCAGAAGTAACTTCACTATATTCCCAATTAGCACCGTTTTTGTACAAGTACTTTTAAATACCCAATAAGGATAGAGAGCAGTGATACTCTCACTTGGGACAATGCTGGGAAGGGTATGTATGTGAGAAAGAGAAAACAAATCTATGAGAAAGGCTCTACAGTGATTTTTATAAAATATGGATATTTGGTGTTTTTACATCTACAATATCATGAAGGTCTAGTTTCAGGACTTTAAAAGGAAAGCTATAAGATTCACAGAATGGGAAAGTGCTATAAATTTATATTCTTTTCTTTCTCCCTCTGCTCTAGAGAGCAAAATATTTATATTCTTTTTAAATCCTTACACAACAATTCTACTTTCAAGGTTTCAATGTTTCTTTACTAGTTACTGCCTAAAATTGGAAGTTATTTTTCATTTTTGGTTCTTTAGCTATTCTTGAGTTAATTTTTACACAATCCTCATATAGTTTGCTAACTATGAATTCAACTTAGAAAATGCTCATTTGAATTTAACCCAGGAATGTAAGGTTGATATCATCCAAAAATTAATCAATAAAACACATTATATCTATAGAATACAAGACAAAGACCACATGACCTTCCCAATCAATGCAGAAAAAGGCTTTTAATAAATATCAACATACCATGTGATAAAAATAAGCAATGAAGTAGGAATAGAAGGAAACATTCTCAACTGAATAAAAAGTATTCTCAAAAAACCCAAAACTAGTATATGTAATTGTGAGTGCTTTCCCCCTAATATTAAGAATAAGACAAGGATGTCCACTCTTGACATATCTATTTAATACTATGCTGGAACATCTGTGGCAATTAGACAAGAAAAAGAAATAAAAGAAATCAGGACTGGAAAGGGAGAAGTAAAACTGTCCCTATTTAGAGATGACATGATCTTGTATACATAAAATCCTAAGGAGCCCTACAAAACTATTAGCACTAATAAATGAGCTCAGCATGACTATAGGATAAAAATGTCAATATACAAAAGCCAATTCTCTTTCTATACAGTAGCAATGAGCAGATCAAACCAAACATGAAGTTAAGAAAATAATTTTATTTATAATATCAAAAAGTAAGGTATTTAGAAACAAGTTTCACAAAAGAAGTATAAAACTTATACTCTAAAAATGACAAAAGTTGTTAAAAGTAGTTAAAGAAGACTACAAAAAAAAAAGTATTTCCAATTTTTATTGATTGGAAAATTAATATTGATAAGATTGAAGTGCTCTCAAAATTAATCCATAGACTCAACATAATCTCTCTCAAAACCCCAGCTGACTACTTTAAGAAACTCACAAATGACATTAAAATTTACATACAAATAAATGTTTTTTAATTTAAATTGGAGGACTCACACTTCACAAATTCAAAACTTACTACAGAGCTACAGTAATCAAGACAATATGGTGCTGATTGGAGGATAGACATGCAAACCAATGGAATACACTTGGGAATTTACAAATAAATGCTCACATTTATGGTCCATTGCTTTGGCAAAGGTGCCATGACAACTCAATGTGAGGGGAGATAATCCCTTCAATGAATGCTACTGGGACAACTGGATAGCCATATGCAAAAGAATGAATTAGGACCCCCTTCCTCACCCCATATACACAGAGTAATTTAAAGTGGATCAAAGATCTAACAATAGTAGCTAAAAGCTTTAAAACTCTTAGAGGAAATTATAAGCATATATCTTCCTGGCCTTGGATTAGGAAATGATTTCTTAGCTATGCCAGGAAAAGCACAAGCAAAAAAAGAAAAAATACATAAACTGCATATCAAAATTTAAAACTTCTTCAAAGGGTACCGTCAAGAAACTGAAAAGATAACCCACAGAACAAGAGAAAAAAAAATTGCAACTCATATATCCAATGGCAGTTCAGTATTCAGAATATATGAAGAACATTTACCACTCATTAATAGAATGACAAACAACTGTGTTTAAAAAAAAAAGAAAGGCAAAGGAATTGAATGGATATTTCTTCAAAGAAGATGAACAAATGGCCAACCACATGAAATATGTGCCACATCATTGGTTTTTAAGGAAATGCAAACAAAAGCCTAATAAGGTATCACATTATGTTCAGTAGAATGGCTATAATAAAAAAAGAAGAAGAAAGAAAGAAAGAAAAGAAAAGAAAAATTATCAAGTTTTAGCAATGATGTGGAGAAATGGAAGCTGTCACACATTACTGGTGTGAATATAAAATGGTGTAGCCCCTGTGAAAAATAGTGTGGCAGTTCCTCAAAAAAAGGTAAATATAGATTTATATTAATTATATAATCCATTAATCACCGTCCCAGGTATATACCCAAGAGAAATGGAAACATACATTCATACAGGAATTTGTACACAGGTGTCTGTAGAACTATTATTCATTTTAGATTAAAGGTAGAAATACCCCTTCTGTCAATCAACAAATGAGTAATAAACAAATTGTGAGATATAAATACAGTTGCAATACTACTCAGTCATAAAAAATGAAGTACTGATACATGCTACAATTTGAATGAACCACAAAAACATTATACAACGTCAAAGAATGAAACAAAAGTCTGCATACTGCATGATTCTTATTATATGAAATATCTAAAACAGGTAAATCCATAAATACTTGGATTTATCTATTAATAAAGAAATACCATAAATACCTTTTATTTATCTATTTTATGAATAGGTAAAATATGGTCTATCCATACAATGGAATATAATTCAGGAAAAGAATAAAAAAGTACATTATGGATGGACCTTTACAATGTAATGCTAAGCAAAAGCAGGTAGACGTAAAAAGTCACATATTATGTGATTTATATATATATGTAATGTCTACAATAGGCAAATACACAGAGACTGAAAGTAGATTACTGGTTGCCTAAAGCTAGAAGGTGTGAGGAAATTGGGGACATGATTGCTAAGGAGTAAGGGATTTCTTTGGGGGGAATAAAAATGTTCCAAAGTTGATTGTAGTGATGCTTTCACAAATTTGTTAATATCCTAAAGCCCAATACATTGTAAGTGAAAAAAAGAAAATTTAGTGAAAGCTATGTGCCAAGAGTATTAGGGATACAAAAATATCTAAGACGCCATCCCTATCCCTGAGCAGCTTAGAGTCTCAAAGAGAAAAGCAAAAGTGAATAAATGGTAAGGTGTCATAGGTGTTAAAATAGAAATATTTACAGGTTGCTATAGTGGTACAAAAGAGGGAGAGGCCAATTCTATCAGTGTGTGGAGTGGTCAGAGAGGCTTCATAAAGAAAATAGCATAAATTGAATTTTGAAAGATCAGTGAGTGTTCACCAAGCAGGCACAGGAGAATAAGAACATTGCAGACCAGATAAAGGAAAAAAAGACCCAGAGGAATAAAAGAGAACGATCTATAAATAAATAAATAAGTTTGCTGTAGTGTCAGATATAAGGAAGAATACAGTAACTGATGAACCTGAAGTGGTAGGCAGAGACTTTGTGTGACAGTCTGTAAAGTTTGGACTCTATGCTGCAAGCAGTGGGGAGTTTACTCATTGAAGAAGATGAATAGAATTTTGCCTTAGAAAAATGACTTTGAGAGTAGAATAGTGGTTACTACAGGTAGAGAAAGGTCAGAGGATGGAGGGGGATCACCAAAGGTTGGTTAACAGATACATAAGTACAGGTAAGTAAGAGGAACACGTTCTGGTGTTCTATAGCACTATAGGATGACTATAATTAACAATTTATTGTATATTTTCAAATAACTAGAAGAGCAGATTTTGAATGTTCCCAACACAAAGAGATGATGAATATTTGAGGTGACAGTTATGCTAATTACCCTGATTTGATCATTACACACTGTATATATTTAATATGTATCAAAATATCACACCATATCCCATAAAAGTGTACTTTATTGTGTCAATTAAAAATAATAAAAGCAAAAAAAAAAGTTTAATAGCAAAAAAAAAGAAGAACAAAGAAAAAGACTTTGGCAGTAGAGTGATACATGGTGGCCACTCTAAAAGTAACTGGTAGGAGACTACTGGATGCTCCAAACAAGAAACAGTGAGGACTTAAACTATAGCAATGGCAATGGTGACTGAGAGAAACAGATGGGTAACAGGCTAGAGAGAATAGCGTCACACAAGTCCAGTGTGAGAGAGTCCCAGAAGATGGGAATAGCCAATAATGGCAAATGCCAGAGATAATGGGACTGAAGAGAAGGGTCAACAAGGGACCACTGAACTTAATAGCTGAGAAATCTTTTTTGTTCCCAGGACAGTTTTAGTAGAGACCCATGACAGAAACCTGATTTCCATTGGTAGAAGTGAACAAGAAAGTAGAGACAGTGATATGATGACAGAGCTCTTCCTGATTATAGCAATTTGCAGGGTCAGACTTTAATTTTCAACAGAGAACCAGGAATGTAATAAGTGGGGAAGAAGACATCACTATCTAAGCTAGCACTGAAAGACCTAAGGTTGATACTTAAAATCAGCCCTTAAACTCATTTTTTTTTCCTCTCCCTATCTCTCTACCCTGGCTCTCAAGGCAAAACCAACATATCTTCCTTTTTTCACCCAAATATACCTTGTAAGCTTCCATATAGAATTTTTATGCATTTTTTCCACTGTACTTTGATTGTACTTTGATTTTACCTAAATAAAAATGTTGAGTGGGGCCATAGCTGTGTAACTGTCCCTCACTTTACATTTACCTAAGGAAAATTCTTTAAAAGTTACTAAGATTAGTTTTCCCTTTTGGTAAATTTCTGAATAGAATAATTGAAGATGATGGAAAGAATGAACAGCTTATCCCTAAGTGTATCCCTAAGTGTATGTCTTAGAAAAATGGGGGAAAATCTACTAAAGTGTTTTTTCTCTATCTGCCCTACTGATCCAGCTGTTGATTTAAGGCAGTGTAAGATATATGACTGAGGGAGGCACCTGTGGCTCAATGAGTAAGGCGCCGGCCCCATATACCAAGGGTGGCGGGTTCAAACCCAGCCCCGGCCAAACTGCAACAAAAAATAGCCGGGCATTGTGGCGGGCGCCTGTAATCCCAGCTACTTGGGAGGCTGAGGCAGAAGAATCGCCTAAGCCCAGGAGTTGGAGGTTGCTGGAGCGACTCCGCTGCACTCTACCGAGGGCGAAAAAGTGAGACTTTGTCTCTACAAAAAAAATAAATAAATAAATAAAAGATATATGACTGAGTCAGAGAAAAGGCATGGTCAGGAGTATAGCTCAAGATCAGCCAGGATCCAAGGATTCTTCTATCCTTTCTACCTTTTCCTAGTACATGTGAAACAATTAGAAAAACAAAACCACAGAAAATTTATAGCAGCTATTTCCTCTGACACTTATTGACCCAGCAATACTCTATACCAGTTGAAAAGGGCAAATATTTCATCTACCTCACACTCATCAGAGGCCAGAAAGCAATTGCCTGTTAACCATATCCAGATCCCTGTCAAGTCTAGAAAGGGAGCAAATAGAGCCAAGTCCTGGACATACTGCAGAGGAGGCTGAGCCTAAGTACTACAAGCAGGCAATATCCTACTGCTTCAGAAATGTGTTTGCTATTATCAGTGATGTTTTGAATAACTTATGAAATCAAGGAGTTCTAAATTACCTTTGCTTTCATTAATTTCTTTTACATTACACTGCTAAGCAGGGAAAGAATAAACTGCAAGCGTCTGGAGCATCTTGAAGAGAAGCAAGAAAAGAGTGGATGTTAGGACTGATGGATGTGAGAGAGGATGAGAGATGGATGTTAAGGATTAGTAAAATGTGCATTTCTCTTTTATTTCCCAAAAGATACAAGTCTTTTTCTTGTATTCATTATCTTAAATTCATCTGAATGCTTTCTAATTTTTAGTTTATAATTGACAAATAATAATTGTATATTTATGGGACTCAATGTAATGTTTTGATGTGCATATATATTGTGGAATAATTAAATCCATAACCTCATATACTTACCATATTTTTCTGGAAAGAACATTTAAATGTACTATGGTATTTTAGCAATTTTGGAATATATGATACATTATTAATTAAAGGAACCATGCTGTGTATCAGACATCTAAAATATATTCCTCCTGTCTTACTGCATCTTTGTATCCTTTGACCAACACATTCCCATTTTCCATCCCTCCTTCCTAGCCTGTGGTAACCATCCTTCTACTCTCTACTTGTATGACTTTTTAGATTCCACTTATGAGATCATGAAGTATCACATATTTGTCTTTCTCTGCCTCGCTTATTTCTCTCATAATGTCCTCCAACTCACAAATGATGGAATTGCCATTGTGCCAATATACCACATTTTCTTGATCCATTCATCCATTGATGGACTCTTAAATTGCTTCCATATTGTGGCTGATGTAAATAATCCATGATGAACATAGAATGTAGATATCTTTTCAACATACTGATTTCAATTCCTTTGTATATATACCTGGAAGGAGAATTACTGGATCACATGATAATTCTATTTTCAGCTTTTTGGTGAATCTCCATGCTGTTTTGCATGATTGTACCAATTTTCATTTCCACCCACAGTACGAAGGTTCCCTTTTCTCCACATCCTTGACAACATTTGTTATCTTTCTTCTTTTTAGTAATGGTTTTTGTAGTAGGCATGAGGTGATAGTTCATTGTTATCTTAATTTGCATTTTCCTGATAATTAGTAACAATTGAATGTTTTCTCATATATCCATTGGCCCTTTGTTTGTCTTCCTTTGAGAAACATCTACTTAGGTCTTTTGTCCTTTTTCAAATCAGGTTATTTGTTTTCTTGCTATTTGTTGAGTTCCTCATTTATTTTGGATGTTAGCCCTTTATCAGATATATGGTTTGCAAATATGTTCTCCAAATATGAGGGTTTCTGGGTTGTCTCTTCACTGTTGTTGTTTCCTTTTTAGACTGGTGTAATCTCATTTGTCCATTAGCCAGATAAATGTTGTGAAGCTTTTCCTCTGTGTTTCCTTTTATTAATTTTTATAGTTTCTGGTCTTAGTTTATTTGTTTTTTTTTTTTTTTAGAAATGACCAAATTTGTAAGTAACTAGATGACATTTTCTTCCACTGTGGCCCAACACAGAAATTAAGTACCAGTTTAGGAAAATAAGATTATATTTTTGTACAGCCTTAGATCAATGTCTTCTGGATATTGTTCTTTTCTTTTTCTAAGTTGACCCATACTAACTGAACATGCTTATGAGATGCACAGTGGTATTTTGACACATATACAACGTGTAATGATCAAATCAGTATAATTAGCATATCCATCACTGCAAACGTTTATCATTTCTTTGTGTTGTAAACATTCAAAACTCCTCTCTTCTAATTTTTTGAAAATATACAATAAAACCTTGTTAACCATTTTTACCTTACAGTGTTGTAGAACACCAGAACTTATTTCTCCTATCTGGCTGCAACTTCTCCTTATCCTCCCCTCCCCTTGCCCTTCCCAGCCTTTACTCAGCACAATCCTACTCTCTACTTCTGTGAGGTCAATTACTTTAGTGCCCACATGAGTGAAAATGTGCCACATTTGTCTTTCTATGCCTGACTTACTTCACATAACATAATGACCATGTTCATCCATGTTGCTGCAAATGACAAGATTTTACTTTTCACCTTTTTTATGGCTGAAGAGTACTGATCTTCTATTTTTCTCTATCCATTCATCATTTAATGGACATTTAAGTTGATTTTATATCGTATCTATTTTGACTAGTGCTGCATAAACATGCAAGTTCAAGTATCTCTTCCATATACTGATTTCCAGTCCTCTGGATAATACCCAGTAGTGGGATTGTTGAATCATTTGATAGTTCCTTAGTTTTTTAAGAAACCTCCACACTGTTTTCCATAATTGCTATATTATGTACTAACTTACATTCTCACCAACTGTATATGAAACATTTTTTTCTCTCCATCCTTGCCAGCATTTGTTATTTTTTGTCTTTTGATAAATTTGTGTTAAAGTATTTAATACCTTTTGAGTTTATTTTGGTATATGCTGTGAAATAGTGGTTCAATAACATTCTTCTGCATGGGAATATTCAGTTTTCCCAACAGTGTTTATTGAAGATACTGTCCTTTCCTCCTTGTGTGTTCTTGGCACCTTTGTGGAAAATCAATTGACCATAAATGCATAGGTTTATTTTGGAGCTTTCTATTCTGCTCCATTGGTCAATGTGTCTGTAGGTCACATAGGTCAGTATCATGCTGTTTTGATTACTATAGCTTTGAAATCAGGTAGTGTGATGTTTCCAACTTTGTTCTTTTTGCTCGTATTTTTTTGGCTATTCAAAATCTTTTGTGCTTCCAGACAAAATTTGGGATTTTTTTTCTATTTCTGTGAAAAATGACATTGGAATGTTGGTAGAGATTACATTGACTCTGTTGATTGCTTTGAGTAGTATGGACATTTTAACAATATTTATTTTTCCAACCCATGAACACAAGATGTCTTTCCATTTATTTGTGTCATCTCAAATTTATTTCAGCAAAATTTTATAGTTTTTATCATATAGATCTGAAAGATTTATATATTAACCAATTACTACTACCCTTCAAATCTATCCAGTAATACATCATTCAGCAGAAAGAGGACAGCCCTCAGCCTGAGGAGAACTGGGAGAACAGATCTACTGTTGAGTCCGTAAATGCTCATGCATCAGCTTTATCACAGCCACAAAGAGGAACTGCATTTCCAGCCATGTCCTTTTTGTCTGCCAGGATTCACTCTTCCCAATTCTACTCCGTGTTCTGCATATAAGAGCTGATCTGTATCTCTCATTATGTATATACACCAAGAACATTCCCTGCCAGTGACAGCCTGCTACCTCCTCCTAATGGATCCTAAGATCTATTCCTTGTCATTTGAAACTGTTTTCTTAATGAATGCCAATAGCTAATTGATTACCAACCCAGTGGTCTCTCACTGTTCATTCCACTTGATCTCTGTTTGCAATTTGACACTATTCACCATCTTCTTTATCCCCTCTGCCTCTGTAGAACATTAGACTCTTTCACTGGCTTGTCTTCCTTGGTTCTCTCTTTAAATGCTGGGCTTAAAGTTTAGTGCTTGGCAATCTTGCTTTTCACATTCTATGTCTCGGATGCTCTTTCCCAAGACCCACAGCTTCATTTACACATGTGTCTAGATCTCAGACTTTCCTCCTAATCACTACACCTGCATGTCCAGCTACACGATAGTCATGAACAATGTATGCAAACGTCTTATGTTCAACATTTCTTCTCAAAGTCACTTCCTCTCCTGTGTTTTTTCTCTGTTCAAAAACCTCAATTATCTCTCCTTGCTCCCCTAGTTCTAAAGCACAAATTGTCAAAATTGTATGACAATGTACTTCTAATTCCCTTAGTACCATCTAATTCCATGTTTTTACAGATAATAAGACTGAGGCCAAACACGGTGAAATTGTTTCCCCCTTGTCATTCTGCAAACCTGAGTCTTGAATCAGAGTCTCCTAATCTTTTATATTTATTCATTCCTTTATTCATTCACCAAATCCTGTCAATTCTATATCCTCTTTGCTTCTCATATCTATGCATTTTTACTGTGCTAATTTAAAATCTCATTTTAGCATCTTTAACTACACTACTGTACTTCTAACTCCCCTCTCTCATATCTATAATATACTACTGCCAGAAATAATAATCCTATACTTGAGATCTAATCATGGTTTTCTCCTGTTCAAACAACCACTTTATACACAATAAAGTTCTGTTCATTTTATTTTTACAATAGGCTCTAATCCAATATGATATTTGTTTGTATTTTGAGACAGGGTCTTCCTCTGTCACCCAGGCTGAAGTGCAGTAGCACAATCATAGCTCACTGTAACCTCTAACTCATTCCTGGACTCAAGCTGTCCTCCTGCCCTGTTAATCTTTTTGTTTTATTTTGTCCTTTCCCTTCCCTTCTCTTCCCTTCCTTTCCCCTTCCTTCCTTCCTTTCTTTCTCCTTTCCTTTTCAAGATGAGGTCTCTCTATGTTGCCCAGCTGGTCTTGAACTCATGGGTTAAAGCTAATCTTTTACCTCATTCTTCCAAACTGTTGGGATTACATGAGCCATTGCTCTTAGCCTCAGAGTAAAGTTTTAATATCTTGTCAGCAGTCAAAATCCTGTGGAATTAGGTCCCATCTTCCTTTCTTTGTCTTAGCTATACACATATTTGTTACAATCCATTCAAATAGTTAGCACTCAGTATACTTAACTCTCTCCTGTCCATGTCTTTCTCAGTCTGTTCTACAGATGGCCTATCTGCAGGTATGCACTACTATCCTCTCTTCCATCCTATCATGACCATAATTCTATAGCATAATATTCTCTTCATCTTTTAAGGGCCTTCTCAATTTCTTCTTCATCAAATAAATAAATAAGCCCCAAAGTTTTCCAACTCCTTCCTCAGAGTACATTGTGCCTTTATTGTCCCATGCATCAAAATCTTATAATTGAGTTAGTTTTCAACTCTCTCACTAGATCAACTATGTGAATACAGAGATTGATCGTGTTTTACTTATATCTCCTATAACTCATTGCATAACTTGACACGAAGTAGATGCTCGAAAACTTGTAAGATTCAATAATAATTAACATCTATGTAACATAAAAATTTGTAAAATAAGATAATACAATTTTTTTTTTTTTGCAGTTTTTGGCCAGGACCAGGTTTGAACTCACCACCTCCAGTATATGGGGTCGGCACCCTACTACTTTGAGCCACAGACTCTGCCACAAACATTTTTATTATTCTAAATTCATAGTAGATATTAGAAAACCCTAAAGTGGACAGTTTAGGGTTTTCAAATTGAACACATTTGAAAGTGGACATTGAATCCTCTGATGGCAATGAAGTGTTTTTACCTCATATTACCTGTTTGCTCCTCTAAGTCTGTATTCTCCAAAGGACTGGTCTGGGTATCTGCCTCATAATCAGATTTATCTTGCCTCAGGCTGTTCCGGTGAACAGCCACTGGAAAGCTAGAAAATACAATCAATCATCTAAATTTTTTTTAATTGTTTGGAATTCAATTAAACTCAGCTGTGAGTTTGTCGTAGATGGCTTCAATTAGTTTAAAAAATGTACCACCTATGCCTATATTCTTTTTTTTTTTTTTCTGAGACAGAGTCTCAAGCTGTCACCCTGGGTAGACTGCCGTGGCATCACAGCTCACAGCAAACTCTAACCCTTGCTCTTAAGCAATTCTCTTGCCTCAGCCTTGTAACTAGCTGGAACTACAGGCAACCGCCACAATGCGTGAATATTTTTATTGTTGTTGTTGTAGTTGTCATTGTTGTTTAGCAGACCTGGGCTGAGTTCAAACCCACCAGCCCTAGTGTATGTGGCTGGCACACTACCACTGAGCACGGGCACCAAGTGTTTTTAAGTGTTTTAATTAGAAAAGGATGCTGAATTTTATTGAATGCTTTTTCTGCATCGATTGAGAGGATCATATGGTCTTTGTTTTTGCTTCTGTTGATATGGTGAATTATGTTTATGGACTTGTGTATGTTAAAACAGCCTTGCATCCCTGGGATGAAACCTACTTGATTGTGATGAATGATTTTTTTTAATGTGTAGCTATAATCTATTGGCTAGGATTTTATTGAGAATTTTTGCATCTATATTCATTAGTGAATTTGGTCTGAAGTTCTCATTTTTAATTGAGTCTTTTCCTGGTTTTGTTTGCTTTGTAGAATGTGTTAGGGAAAATTCCTTCATCCTCAATTTTTTGGAATAATTACTGCAGTATGGGAATAAGCTCTTCTTTGAAGGTACAATATTCTGGTGTGAAACCATCTAGACCAGGGCATTTTTTTGTTGGAAGATGTTTTATTGTTTCTTTGATCTCAGTGCTTGAAATTGGTCTGTTCAGGAGTTCTATTTCTTCCTGGCTCAGTCTAGGGAGAGGGTGTGATTACAAATATTGGTCCATTTTCTTCACATTGTCAAATTTCTGGGCATAGAATTTCTTGTAGTATTCACAGATAATCTCTTATATCTCTGTGGCATCTGTTGTTATTTCCCCTTTATCATTTCTGACTGAGGTTAATAGAGATTTTACTTTTCTATTTCTAGTTAGTCTGGCCAAATTTTTATCTATTTTCTCAAAAAACAAACTCCTTGTTTCATTAAGTTCCTGAATGATTCTTTTGTTTTTAATTTCCTTAATCTCTGATTTAATTTTGGTTATTTCTTTTCTTTTGCTGGATTTGGGATTAGATTTTTCTTCTTTTTTCTATTCCATAAGATGGTTCGTAAACTTGTTGATGCACTTTCTTTCAGGTTTTGAAATGTAGGTATCTAATGCAATAAATTTCCCTGTTAAGACTGTTTTTGCTGTATCCCACAGGCTTTGGTAACTTGTGTCTTCATTGTTCTTATGTTTGAGGAATTTAATGATTTCCTCTTTTATCTCTTCCTGCACCCAACTATCATTCAGCATAAGGTTGTGTCCATGTCTTTGTGTGAGGATGAATGTTTTTGATGGAGTTGAGTTCCACTTTTATTGCCTTGTGTTCTGAGAAGATACAAAGTGTAACTTCTATTCTCTTAATAACTTCTATTCTCTTTACTCTGAGGTTTGATTTGTATCCTCAGATGTGGTCTATTTTGGAGTAGGTACCATGGACTGATGAGAAAAATGTATATTCTGTAGCTTTGGGTTGGTGTGTTCTGTATATGTCTATTAATCCAATTTGTTCTAGGGTTATATTTAAGTCCTTTGTATCCTTGTTTAGTTTCTGTTTAGAGTATCTTTCCAGTTCTGTCAGAGGGGTATTAAAGTCACTGGCTATTATGGTGTTATGGGACATCATATTGCTCAAACCCATCAAGGTCTGTTTTATAAATCTGGGAGCATTTAAGTTGGGTGCACAAATATTTAAAATCAAAATGTCTTCTCATTGTATTGTTCCTTTGACCAGTATAAAGAGTCCACCTTTATCTTTCTTAACTTTAGTTTCTTTAAATCCATTTGTATGTGACAATAGATTGCAACTGCTCCTTTCTTCTGATTTCCATTTGCTTGAAATACTATTTTCTATCCCTTAACCATGAGTTTTGATTTGTCCTTCAAGTCTAGGTGTGTTTCCTAGAGACAGCATAGAGATGGTTTGTTTTTATCCAATCAGCCAGCCTGTGCCTCTTCAGTGGTAAATTCAATCCATTGACGTTTATTGAGAGAATTGATAAGTGTAGTGGATAAAGTATGTTGAGATCTTTAGTAAAACTTGGGGAGTTTTCATTTGTGATAGTCTCCAGTAGGGCTTCCATTCCTTTGGTACAATCTTCTTCCCCCTTAGGGATCCCTATTATTCAAATGTTTGAATGCTTCATGGAATCTCATAGTTCTCTAAGCAATTATTCTGCTTTGTCTCTCTCCTTTCTGCCTCTTTGAATTACCTGGGTTAACTCAAAAACTTTATCCTCTAGCTCTAGGGTTCTTTCTTCTACATGGTCTACACTATTTTTGATACTTTCTACTGGATCTTTACATTCCCTGATTGTTTCCTTCATTTCCTTAATCTCCACCATATCCTTTCTATATTCTCCATATCTCTCATCTGACCTTTAGTTCCGTCTTTCTATTTTCTCATCCATTCCTTTTATTGTCTTTATCATGCATATTTTAAATTCCCTTTCTGTCATATCCATTAATTCTTTAAGGGGGAGTCTTTGGTAGTAGCTGCCTCATGGTCCATTGGAGGAGTTGCTCTGTTTTGCTTTTTCATGTTATCCAAATTTTTCTATTGGTTTCTCCTCATGTGTTCTTTCTACTTGTTCACCTCTTTGTCCTCCTTTGTCCTTCTTGCTTCCTCCTTTGCTTCAAATTACCTTGTCTCAGAGCAGACTGAGTATAGCCAACCTCTTCCTTGTGACCAAGAACAGAGGAGTCCTTGCTTTTATTGGCACTAAAACTGGAAGTTAAGAATAGAACCAACCAGGTGGTGCCTGTAGCTCAAGGAGTAGGATGCTGGCCCCTATACCAGGGGTGGCGGGTTCAAACCTAGCCCCAGCCAAAACTGCAAAAAAAAAAAGAAAGAAAGAAAGACAGAAAAAAGAATAGAATCAACCAAACAAATTAGCAAAAACAAAACACAAAAAGCAAGCTCAAAAAGTCAAAAACTGCAGCATCTTCAGCAATACAGAAGACAAAAAAATAAAGAGTAAAGAATGTAAAAGAAACAATAATAAAAACAAAGAACATACTAAAAAAAAAGTATATATAACAGAAGGGACCAACTTTAATAGGAACATATATGTTACAATAAGCCACTGGGATGCCAAGTGGTCCTCTGGTTTTTGGTGAACACCTCAATGGTCCTTATTCCTAGCTCAATAGCCTGATTGTTTCTGCAGTATTCAGACCCCATGGAACTGGGATCTTAAAGCTCTCCAGAGTCCTTCCATGTCAGGTGTCACACTGCCCACCCCCTACAGTTCCTTTGGGATGCAGGAGTCCCACAGCCCAAGAGTGGAGCTCTGATCCTGGCAGGTGGGATTAAGATGGCATGCTTTAGGCCCCTGCTTAGACCTTCTCATGACCTTCCCACATGGCAACCTCCTGGCCACCAAGACCTTCCCCAAATTCCTGACTCACCAGCCACAAAAGTGATGGCAAAACCACTCCAGCTGGTATTCAAATCTGGTTTCTGTATGCTGTTTGAGTTTTCCCACTCTCCCTAGTTTTCCTCTCAGCATGCAGCTTCTTCCCAAACCCAAAAACTCTGGAAAGGCTTCTACCTGTACCAGACCTCTATGAGGGGGGCCAACCAATCCTGTTGGGTGGCAATCACCTGCCTAAAGTGTCAGATTTCCAGCACTCTGGATCACACCCCCTGCATCCTACTCACCACACCAGTTATGGCTGAGTTCTCCCTTTTTTTCCAGTCCTATTAGGAGAGCTCAGCTGAACAATCCTTCTGTTCCACCATCTTGCTCTGCCTCCGAGATATAGCCATCTAAATATTTTTAAATGTAGTATACATATATTTGCCTTCATATAGAACAAAGAGCCAGTGATTGAATTATTTGTTTTGCAAACAGTTGTTTGGCAATATAATGCTTACATAAAATCCAATAGTGGAACTGTATCATTTTTTTTTTTTTTGAGACAGACACTCAAGCTGTCCCCCTGGGTAGAGTGCCATGGCATCACAGCTCACAGCAACTGGGCTCCTGGGCTCAAGCGAGTCTCCTGCCTCCGCCTCCCAAGTAGCTGGGACCACAGGTGCCTGCCACAATGCCTGGCTATTTTTTGGTTGCAGCCATTATTGTTGTTTGGTGGGCCTGGGCTGGATTAGAACCTGCCACCTTAGGTGTATGTGGCTGGTGCCTTAGCCACTTGAGCCACAGGCGCCAAGCCAGAATTGTATCAGTTTTTTGTTGATTTTATAATTTTACTGGATTCTTCAATTTATTAACTGCAACCACCTAGTCTTATTGATATAGTTTATTAGCCAATGAGATACAGTAGTCAAGAAAACTTCATTTGTTAGACTTCTTTAAGCCTGTCTCCATGCACTTGGAGCCAAGGCCACAGTGGGTGGATGGAAGATAATATTTCAAGATTGGATAAAGTGACCTACACCCTATAGCTTCCCTGACTTAGAAATAAAGAAAAAAAATTCATCCACTCTGGAAATAAGATTCGTTGTAATGAAGAATACTTAGAAGCATTTATTAGGAATAACTAGGAGACAGAAAAAGAAATGGAAATGAATCAAAAGAAGAAATTTTTACCCAAAATATACTAAACAGAATACTTCTAGAAAAGATATACTAGCAGGTTCAGGGAAAAAAGGAAGGATCCCTGGGGCAAAAGGAAAAGTGATTGGTTAGAATCCACAGTAGGAGTAGCCTCGCCTAGTAGTTGTGACCCCCACTGCCCTTACCACCAGATGCAAAAGAAAGCAGTACTTTTATTTCTAGTGGTGAAAGTCTAGGTTTCTAGGCTATTGTACCAACTTTCCCACTGAAATTAAATGGCACTTAAAATATGGAAGTTTCTTAAATGCATCAAAGAGATGTAAAGTTAGTAAAGATCTACTAGATAAAAATCTAAGGAAAAAACTAGAATCTAGAGAAATAAGCACAGAGCACCTGAGCAAGGCTAGAACTGGCCTCACTCTTATCCCAGCTCCTGAACATCAAAGCAGCTTTTGCCTTAGCAGATGTAGGCTTTGGTTTTAATGGCCTCACAGGAAAATAGAATAGATTCCTCTCTAAGGTAAGGAGTCTAATTGGAAACTTCTTCAACGTTAACCTAGAACCATAAAGTGCTATAAACTGAGACTAAGAGGAAACCAGGAGTAATCCCACCCTTTCTAAATCCAGAGATCTGTAGACTTGATACTTTACATGGTAGAAAGAGGAAAAGAGATACATAATTACTAAGAAGCTGTAGTCATGGGCCAGACCTCCAGGAGATTTTTAGTCTGGATTTACATTGCCTTGGTATTCCTATGTACCCCAAGCTTGAAACTACTTCTAAAGTTAGCCTGGCATCTAGGTTAGCCCTCAGGCATCTGGCAATAGCAAATTTGTGTTTTCTCCATGGGAGAACTTCAAAGTATACAACATACAACTTCAAAGTGTGTCTCAGATAAAGTTTGTAGTACATTGTTGAAAATAATTAAGGAGACAAATAACGTTTAGATGGGAACATCTGAGGTGGGTATTTGTTCCCGAGATGTTGGCTGCTGCTATAAATGGCTAGTGATATTCATGGAGCCCCTTCTTCCTAGAAGCCTAGCTCCTGTTACACCCTTCTAGCACATCCTGCAATACTCAAAGTCACTGATAGAGAACTGAGATAATAAGTTATAGCATTCACAGATAGGTTAACAGGAGAAATCCAAGTCCATCATGAGCGTATTAAGATTCATCAAACATTCGAGGAAAACTTAACACCATGAAAAAAAAA
>NW_003852420.1:1757596-1759570 GCF_000181295.1 Otolemur garnettii
GGCACTCTGCCCAGGGGGACAGCTTGAGGCTCTGTCTCAAAAAAAAAAAAAAAAAAAAAAGATGTATTTAGAGAAGTTATTATATCCATGAACCAGGGCAAACTTGAATGAAAGAAAAAAAGATCTTTTAGAAATGGACTATTTTATAGAAAAAACTATAATCACAGCTGAAGAGTAAAATTGATGTAGCTGAGGAGCATCCTGGAAGTTCAAAGATCAAGCTGAGAGAGTCTCTATTGGAACACAAATAGACAGGGAAATAATCAAATAAAGGTTCAAAGACTTGGAGGACCCACCCCCAAATTACAATACACATATCAAGTTTTTCAGAAAGAGAAAACAGAGCTCAGAGGAAAAATACGAATGATTTTGGCAGTCGTAAACCTCGGGAGCAGTTGCCTACTGGAGTGAATAGGGTCACAGACCTGGGGGACTGGGGGACTATGAGAGACTGGGTGCAAGGTGGGGAAGGAGGTATTAACCTTCCCAGACTAACTCATTTGCTGGGTGGGTCTCTTTGCTCTCACGGAGCACTGGAGCAAGTTATATCTGAGCAGCAAGCAGAGCTGCCAGAGACATTTGAACTCTTCCACCTAAAACTGGTGTTCACTGGGACAACTGATTTGGACCCCTTGAACCAGGGAGACAACCCAGAGACTATTCAAAGGCGCACCCTGGGTGTATGGTTGAGGGAAGGTTTGATTTTCCTTACCCAATTGTTGCTTGTGGGGGGTGGGGCGAATTAATTGCTGGTATTTCTCCACAGCAGAGACTTCAACCAACCAAGGGTAACTGAATCACTAGGGTAGGACAGAGACCAGCTGAAAATAAGACAGAGCCACTTAGCTGCATCACACCAAGCAGGTCACCAGTCTCTCAGGCCATAACACCATAAGAGTTCTTGACAAACCTCAAGGGGAAAAGCCAAATGGGGTAAAATAATCATGGGGCAGAATCAGCAGAAAAGCTCTAGTAATATGAATAACCAGAGTAGGTCAACCCCCCCCCCAAAGAAAGGATGTGGCAGATGAAA
Organism: Otolemur garnettii; assembly: GCF_000181295.1. Lineage (NCBI taxonomy): Eukaryota > Metazoa > Chordata > Mammalia > Primates > Galagidae > Otolemur > Otolemur garnettii. Next base: position 1,758,630 of record NW_003852420.1, read on the forward strand.
CTGAAGATCCCCTAATAAAAAGATGGCTAAGATGTCAGAAATGGAATTCAGAATTTGGATTGCAAATAAGATTAATAGAATAGAGGAAAAGATAGAACTAGAAATTCAAGGAGCATGCCAAAAGTTCACTCAAGAATTCAACGAATTCAAAGACAAAACCACCAAAGATTTTGAAACATTAAGGCAAGAGATTGCAGCCCTCAAAGATCTAAAAAATACAGTAGAATCTCTTGGTAACAGAGTGTAGGAGGCAGAAGAAAGGAGCTCAGACGTAAAAGACAAAGCTTCTGAATATGTCCAAACGTCCAAAGATAATCAGAAATGGAAAGCAAAAATGGATCATTCCCTCAGAGAGCTCTGGAATAATTCAAAGAAAACTAATATTCACCTTATAGGAATCCCTGAAGGTGATGAAGTTGCTTTGCAAAACACAGAGGCTCTTCTTTATAAAATTATGAAGAGAACTTTCCAGATATGTCAAGAGATCCTGAAATCCAGATTTCAGACAGCTCCAGAACCCCAGCATGACTCAACCCAAATAAGACATCCCCCAGACACATCATAATTAACTTCACTAAAGTTAATATGAAAAAGAAAATCTTAAAAGCAGCGAGACATAAGAAAACCATAACCTACAAGGGGAAGAATATTAGAATAACTGCAAATCTCTCTGCCAAAACCTTTCAGGCAAGAAGAGGGTGCACATCGACATTTAATCTCTTAAAACAAAACAACTTTCAGCCAAGGATCCTGTATCCAGCTAAACTGAGTTTCATTTATGATGGAGAAATTAAATACTTTAATGACATCTATGCGTTGAAGAAATTTGCCATAACTAAACCAGCTCTCCAGGATAGTCTCCATAATGACCAGTGTAATCCTCCACAACAAAAGTAAACTAACTCAGAAACTATTGATCAAACTCCAACTTCTACAGTGGC
>NW_003852420.1:1762799-1797530 GCF_000181295.1 Otolemur garnettii
ATGCAGCCCTAAAGAAAGATGGAGACTTTACCTCCTTCATGTTTATATGGATGGAATTAGAAAATGTTCTCCTCAGCAAAAGAAGAAAAAGTATCCAATGTACACAGCCCTATTTTGAAACTAGTTCATAGCTTCTATAGGAATGTCATAACCTAATTATAGCCTTAGTATATGAGAAGGGGGTGGGAGAGGGGAAGTGAGGAGATTGGATGGGGGCAGGGAGGGTGATTGGTGGGGTCACCTCTATGGTTTATCTTACAATGGTACAAGTGAATCTTTCTAAAAGCAGAGTATGAACGTCTTAACTCAATAACTAAGAAAATGACATGAAGGTTATGTTAACCAGTTTGATAAGAGTATTCAAAATGTATATGAAAACAGCACACTGTACCCCATGATTGCATTAATGTACACAGTTATGCTCTAAGAAATTAAAAAAAAAAGAAAATAGTGGTAAAATTTTACTACTGCATGCATGTATAATGAGAAAATCCTAAAAGCCTCTAAAGAGAAAAGACGTATTGTTTCAAACAAAAAGCACCATCTTGACTTTATGTTCATTAACAACATTGAGTACAAGACAACACTGGAGAAATACTTTCTAAGATACTAAGGTGGTACCCCATAAATGTATACAGTTATGGTTTAATAAAAATTAAGTTAAAAAATAAAATAAAATAGGAAAAAATAAAATGCTGTGAAAGGGAAAAAATTACTAAGGTGGAATGATTTTAAGCTGAGAATGCTATAATCTGACAAACTATTGGACAAGTGCAATGACATTTTCAGATATAAGACATTTTCAGACATGAATGGATTTGAAAATTTATCACCCACAAACCCTAGCTGAAATAATAACTAGAAGACATGCTCCAGCAAAATGAAAAATGAATCCAAGAGGAAGACAAAAAGTCAATGGTAAGCAAAGTAACATTTGAGACTTATGCTAAACCTAAATTAATGTTCATTTTAAAAAATAAAACAATCACAAACTTCTTTTTTAAAAATCCCTTTCATAATAGAAACAGATATTATAAAATAGATGTAAATTTAATGAAGGTAGAATAAAACACATGAGGAATAAAAAACAAAATTTTTCTGAAGAGCATTAAACTAGAAAACATGAATAATACTGTACACTTGAGTGAATCTCAAAATTGTAAATATGCCAGTTTTTATAAATTCATATGTAAATCCAATGCAATCTCAATCAAAATATGGATAGGTTTCTAAATAAACTTGACAAACCTACTCTAAAATTCATCTAGAAAAGAAATTATACTAGAATTTGCAAAGTAAGTTTCAAAAGGGGAACACTGAGGGGAGGTCTCTGTGTGTGTGTGTGTCTCTGCACAGAAAGGTTCTTGCTCTACCAGATAGTAAAATATGCAGTACTCAAACAGATAGTAAAATATGCAATTATAAAACTACAGTAATTGGGGTATTGGCAGAAGAATAGACAAATAAATCAAGGAAATAGAACAAAGAGGTAAAAAGTGGACCAAAGTACGCATTTAGTACCTGAAAGGAGATTTTTCAGTTCAACAGGAAAGAGATGGACAATAATGAATATTATTGACAAATTGCCCATTCATATAGGAAAACATGTTAGATCCTATTTTATACCAAGCACAAAAAATGATTCCAGATCAATTAAAAATGTCAATTGTAATAGCAAAAGTATAAAATAGTTTAAGAAAATACAAAAGAATATAGATTCAAATGCTTAATAAGAAACTATTCCTTCTTGACAGGAATCTGAATGAGGTACCTCATGAACTTCTTGGTCACCTCAAGCATGTCGGAAGGCATTGTAGCTGGTAGCCAAACTACCTGGGTGTTGATTTTGAGTTTTTGGAATATTTCATAGACCTGGTTATTGAATCCACGGGTTAACATTTCATCAGTTTCATCCAGTACAAATATCTCGATATATCTGGGAGACAGGTATCTCCAGATAAGCCTGTCAAATACTTGGCCAGGCATACCAAGAATGACATGGGGAGCTTCTATCTACAGCTCTGCTCTTTGGAATGCATGTTGGTATCCCCAATGCAGGCATGACAGGAGACAGCCATATAGTTTCCTAATGCCATGACCACCTTCTGTATCTGCTGAGCCAATTCTTGAGTGGGTACTAGTACCAAAGCCTGGGTGGCCATTAGAGCCAATTAAATCTGCTGCAGGATTGATATGGCAAATGTGGCCATTCTCTCGTCCCAGGCCAGGCTTGAGAGATTACATTTATAACCCTGAAACAAGGAAAAATAGCTCATTGCTGGATGGCAGAGGGCTTCTCAAAACCATAGGCATAGATGCCACAAAGGAGGGGCTCCATGAGGTTTAGGACATCAAAGCTATCAACAATTGGCTCCTCAAACTTTTTAAACAGGGGGCCAGTTCACTGTCCCTCAGACTGTTGGAGAGCCAGACTGGGGGCCCCAGGACGAGTTGGCTGCTAAGCAGGACAGGCAGCAGTGGGCCAGATAAATGTCCTAGGCAGGCTGCATGTGGCCTGCGGGCTGTAATTTGAGGATGCCTACTCTATATGATACCTTTGGGCTCCATCTCATAAGGACTATTGTCTCTGGATCTGTTGACTTAAAGTGCAATTGTTGAAGCTGCCATCTTGTGTCCCCATGTGTGTGCCTAAATTCAGCAGGTCTATCCAAGACCGCCTGAGCACCAACCCTAGTTCCCAAGTGGCCCCCTTTGCATTCCAACAAGATGAAAGAAACTATCATGAACCAAGAGAAACTTGCCAAACTGCAGGCACAATTGCGCATTGGTGGAAAAGGAACTGCTCACAGAAAGAACAAGGTGGTTTATAGAACAGCTATAGTGGATGACAAAAAACTTCAGTTCTCTAAGAAGTCAGGGATAAAAAATATCTCTGGTATTGGCTTGGCACCTGTAGCTCAGTAGCTAGGATGCCAGCCACATACACCAGAGCTGGTGAGTTCAAATCCAGCCCAGGCCTGCTCAACAACAATGACAACTACAACCAAAAATAGCCATGCATTGTGGCAGACACCTGTAGTCCCAGCTTCTTGGGAGGCTGAGGCAAGAGAATCTCTTAAGCCAAGAGTTTGAGGTTGCTGTGAGCTGTGATGCCACATCACTCTACTCAGGGTGACAGCTTGAGACTCTGTCTCAAAAAAAAATCTCTGATATTGAAGAGGTGAATATATTTACAAACCAAAGAACAATAATCCACTTTAACAACCCTAAAGTTCAGGCATCTCCTGCAGCAAACACTTTCACCATTACAGGCCATGCAGAAACAAGGCAGCTGACCCAGCATCTTGAACCAGCTTGGTGCAGATAGTCTGACTAGTATAAGAAATCTGGAGATGAAATGCATCACTTGCTACTGGAGAGGATGAGATGATGAAGTTCCAGATCTTGTGGAGAATTTTGATGAGGCAAACTAAATTAAGTCAACTTATGAAGATGAAACTTGAAGAAATTCCTGGGAGCTGCTATTTTATATTATGACTGATTTTTAAGATTATTTTTGTTTATGAATCTAATGAAGTCTAGATCTCTAATATTTTTAAGCCTAAGCCCCTTGGACATTGCAGCTTTTTTCAGTTTTTGCTTATACATAATTCATTTTTTGCAGCTAATTAAGCTGAAGAAGCCTGGAAATAAAGTTTGAAAGAAAAGTTAATAAAGTTCTTTGCCTAGTAAAAAAAAATAAAATAAAATAAAATTGTTGACCCTGTCAGATGTAAGTGCTCAGAAATCTTCACAGCTGGGCTCTTTTCTATCAACAATTGACCCTAGATGATGCCATCAACTGTCACTCCCAGGTACAACCTCCATCAGTTCTAATAAGATACTCAGAGCAGTTACTTTAAAATTGAGCCATGTCTTTTACCCATCCTGGGAGCATCTTAGGCCGGGCCACCCTAGGCATGGTGGAATAACCCTCCTGGAGACACAGAGGCTAGCAGCCCCCTCCCACCACACTCACAGTGCCTAGATGTGGTGCATACTACTGGGCCCATGTGTGCTGGGCCTTGCCACTCAAAAGCAAAGCCAGTGCATCTGGAACTTTTTACATAGTTATTCCTTGCATTGGCTAAGTTAGTAGTGCCAGGTAAAATATCTATTTTTAAACTTGTGTATTTTTAAATTCTCACTGCATGAATTATTTAAATAATACTTTTAATTATTCCAAACTATACTGTAGTAATATCAGGTGATACTATATGATGTCACAGTCGTGTAGATCACTGGAGAAGACAAGACATGGCAAGTGTTAATATCTTGCCCAAAATCATTTAATATGTCTATTTACAAAGGAAACTTTAATTCTAAGACTAGAATTAAAGACTCTAAGTCCTGTTACCTGCTGTACTGATAATCCACATTTCTTTATCCCTAAAGAGAGACACACTGATAATGAAAGGACAGAATGGTTAAGAGCTCCAAGAGTTCTCAGCCTGCTTTGAAACTAGTTCTTACAATACCCAGAGCAAATCATCTACATCAAGATGCCTAAAGTAACTGGCCAATTACTTCTGGTTCAACCCATCAATCACATATATGTAAATACATATAAACTTAAAAGCACTCTAAACAAAGTCATTTCATTCTCAAATTTGTAATGCTCTAATGGTGAAGCAGTGTAGATAAAAAGTCCATTAGAGCAACTAAGAAAAAAAAAAAAAAGAATGATAATGTTGCATTCACGTGTCATCTCTGTTTTTGAAAAATAGCATATTATATGAAGAGTAAAAACTAATACAACTACTTAACTCCCAATTGTTGCAGTGATGAAGCATAACAACATGAAAAATATTTTTAAATACTGTTACCTTATCATTATGTAAAAAAAATTATTTTTACATCTATAGAATTCAATTTGACAATTCCAAACTTGAGATTCTTTGATTCGAAGTTTTTCATAGTAACTTAAAAGATGGCTTAGTTGAGTTTTAAATTCAGGATGACAATTATATAATATATCATTAAAACCAATTTTAATTAAGACAATTAATTAATTACCCATAGGAAGCTATTGGTAAACCAAAACAAAAAAAGAGAGATAGAATTGGAAGCTGTCCTAAGAGATCTTACAATCCATAGAATAAAATTCAATACATTGTTGGGTACAAAACAGAAGGGACACAGAACACAATTCCTGAAGAAGTACCCAAAAGGGAGGGTCATCAAGGGTATAGTACCAGGGAGACCTACGGGTAGGAAGGAAATTTTACTTAGTCATTTAACAAATGTGTGTGAAGAATCTATTTTAGGACAAGAAATATGGTAGGCAGTTGGCCCCAATATTGAAATGGGACAGACATGTCCTGAAACAATGAGTAAAATTTAGATATTATGAAAAAAAACGTTAAGGCATCTCAAATTAGAAGACATACCTAAATAAAAGACATAGGGGAAAGAATACCACCAGTTCAGTAAGAGCAGAGTGTCACGGGAAATAAATGGGTTAAGAAAAGTAAGGATAGGTTATTAAAAGGCTTAGTTTGCCAGACAGAAGGAATTAAAAGAAACATTATGAGCATATGTCAAGGGTTTTCACATCCATCATCTCATTTAGTTTTCAGAACAACTCTTCCTACTCCTCACCCACAACTGTACAATGTCAAAGCAAAACAAAATACAACAAAATCTTGCCTGGCCATGGAGATGCTGGCATGGAACCTTGACGAGACAGAACACTAGAGAGGTGAAGCTGACTTGGGGAGGGGGCACATGAGAATGATTTAGTTTGGGAACACTGAGACTTAGAAATGAGAAGAATATATCCAGACCGCCTTATTGCCTGTATGTTCATATTTCACCTAGTACTTTTATTTTTGTTTTATTTTTATTTTTATTTTTTAGGTAACTCCTTTTTTATTTTTCAGAATTATGCAAGGGATTCCTTCAATTCAAAGAATCAAGAATTTTATGAAAATAATATCTGCTCTGTATATATATTTTCTTATAGAAATAAGCATAAAATCACCAAACATTTTATAGTATACATGTATATGTTTTTGTTATGAGTTACTATAGGAGTACATGCAATATTGGGTTACATTATTTGCATTTATTTCAACCATTTCAATTGGTGCCCCCAAAAACCTCTAAGTAGTCTAAGTGTTTCCACTCTTCATTAAAACCAAACCAGACACTTTCTATCAACTGCAGGTTTTCATTCTTTCAATTAACACTGCTCAGTGTGTCTCTAAGCTTAAAAGCTTTATTGCCCTATTTCTAGAGAACAAATCACATTTATGCTCACCATTAACAAAGGCTTCATACTCCGTATGCATATAATTGACTAAATAATTATAAATTTAGGTCATAAACTTGATGTGAGAGAAATATAACTTAATTTTTCAATAATGGAATTAATTGCTGTTTAATGTCTATTTCAAGTGATTATATTGTAAGCATCTCATTACTACCCCTTCAGCTCTCTCCCTACTCCCAGACCAAGGAATGTTTTCTCATTTCAGGGATGAAGCAAAGAAAGCCCTGCTTTTAACTTGATGTTATACACCAGGTACCCTACAATTATCCTACCGTCCAGGTTCTGAGTCCTTCCTTTTCCCCTGAATAGCCAAGAATAGTCTCCTTTCTTCCTATCACATCATTCTTTTTTCTAAAGGAATGGGCAATTCACTGACTAAATAAAGGGTACAAGGAAATATCCAGAAAAACCATCAATAAACATTATCAAATATGTGCCCCTATATTTTCCCACTTTTAATTTGCATTCCTCTCAAATTATTTCTCATATAATCAAAATTTAACAAAAACATAACATCTATGAAGCACTTGCTATGCAGTAGGCACTATGGCAGGTGCATTGCCTAAGTTATTCAACTATCCTTCAAGGTTGCTATTAAGCTCTTTACTTGCATCTACAGGAGATAATTTGGTTCTGGAAGGAACATGTTCAGCAATGCTGGAAGTTATTCAACCTTCTCTGTACAGTTAAAATGCATAAAAATTAAACTAAATAAAATAACTATTCAAGAAAAGAATAAACCAAAGCCTAGGCTCCTGGAAACTTTCATTTTACTGGAAATTTTGCCATCTTTGTCCTTGAGGAAGGAAGTTGATGAGGAGACAAAAACATAAGGTTATAAGATACTTACCTTTTCAAGATGCTGACACTAAATTATAGACTGTTTCCAAACATCTACTATATCACTGTATTAATTCATATAACTAATCACTAGTCTATTACTAAATGTACAGTAATACATCAAAGTGATTCATTGTTACTATACTGTACTGACATCTTCATCATTTATTGCTGTTCTTCAAGTGAAAATCTCATTTTCTTTTGTATCTGTATTTAGAGACCTCTTTCCGTGGCTTTCCAAAGTACTGGGTTCACAGGCATGAGTCACTGCTTCCAGCCTTAAATATATCTTTTATATGCACTGGGAAACCAAAAAAATGTGTGTGACTTGCTTTATTGTGATGTTTACTTTATCACTGTAGTCTGAAACTGAACCCTCAATATCTCTGAGATATACCTGCATTTGTTTGTTAATTGAAAACTTAAGTAATTTTCAGTCTATTGAATAGGAGTTATTGAGCTTAAAGAAATTGAAGAAGAAAACATTCAAAGCAGTAATCAGGAACTAATGAAGTCAAGATTATTCTAATTTAAAAAAAAAAAAAAAGATTATTCTAATTTGAGAAATAGTTGTGAATGTGGAGTTAAGTCAGATTATGATGGAAACTGAAAGTCTACAGAGGAAGTTAGTTTTATACTATAAACGCCTGAGATTGGTTTTTAAGCAGATGTATATCTTGATGGAAATAGTACTTGGGGAAAATTATTCTTAGGGTAGATATGAATTAGATTAAAATTAGGACAATTATTATTAAATCTGTTAGGAGGCTATCATATGAATATAGGCACATAAAATGACTGTGTCTCATTTAGTGATGCTTTCCTCAGAAAACTGAATACTTCCCCCTACAAAAATTCCTTTGGGGCTTGGCACCCATAGCACAGTGGTTATGGCACCAGCCACATGCACCAAGGCTAGTGGGTTCAAGCCCAGCCCAGGCCAGCTAACCAACAATGACAACCGCAACAAAAAAAATACCTGGACATTGTGGCTGGTGCCTGTATCCCAGCTACTCGGGAAGCTGAGACAAGAGAATCAGCCAAGAGAATCAACTGAACCCTCAATACCTCTGAGGTATACCTGCACTTGTTTGTTAATTGAAAATTTAAGTAATTTTCAGTCTACTCAGTAGGAGTTATTGAGCTTTAAGAAATTGAAGAAGCCCAAGAAGCTTAAGCCCAAGAGTTTGAGGTTGCTTTGAGCTGTGATGCCACAGCACTCTACCAAGGATAAGATAATGAGACTCTGTCTCAAAAAGAAAAAACATTCTTTGGGAGAATTTTCTCTGGACCCTTGTAGTGCAAATCCTCATTTTTCTTCCTTCTGCATTTCATCAATTTCCTACTCATTTATTCCCAGCTTGACATGCTCTTATGACTTAATCCCAAATTTTAGAACTGTACTTGTTGTCTTTCCTCTGTCAGCCTGGATTTCTTCTCTTGACTCTCCTGTTACCTACATTCTCCTGCTTTCCATTCCTAGTTTGATTCTAAGGGCTGCCTGTCCCTGAATCAGCACATTATTCCTTCCTAGTTTCTGAAGTCCTGCACTCACCAAACTCCTAGTTCAACATTCAGCTAGTTTTTAGAGATGGGGGTCTCACTCTTGCTCAGGCAAGTCTTAAACTCATGAGCTCAGGCAAACCACCCACCTTGGCTTGCCAGAAGGCTAGGATTACAGGCGTGAGCCATGGGACAAGAAACACATTTTTAATAAGTTTCAAAACAGTTTTGGATTATACGTCTTTTGCTGGGAATAATGACAAATTTCTTTATCTTCTTTCTGTGTGTTTAAGCTACTGAATAGTTAATTTCTTCAGTTATATTCTTACACTTCCTCCCACTTCATTTTCTTTTATCTACACTTATCCTACCTTTGATTATTGCTTTTAGCCCTGTAATTTTCATGTTACTCTTTGACCACTGACAGTTTGATTTCCTGGTCCACTGTATAATGTAAACTTTATTCCATTTAATATCCATAATTTTCTCATCTCCCTCCAATACACATGATACTTTGTACTTCTTATTCTGTGTCTGTACATTCTGTATCTACTAACTCTAATTGTATTCTGTGCACTTTGGGAACAATAATAATGGGAACTTATCAAATCACATCACTTTTTCCAGTTTACGTTTTCTAGTTGTGAGAAGGGGGTTTAAAAATTACTAGACACTTACTGTGACTAAAATATCAGTCATAGTGCCTGATTTCTAATACACAAATATAATTAGGCCAAGTAATTTGCTCATACCTCCTGGGTGAAGGACACATCTACAACTCAGACTTCTACCTTACAAAAGCAAACTATGTAATTTAATTGTATGTCCCATCATATTAATCTGAAATTTAAAAAAAAGAAAAAGCTGTAATTGAGGGACGTCATATTAATAGAGAAAGCATTAATAAGTTATAATAGCATATCAAGTCTTTATGCTTTGTTTGCCATAGTTCTTTTAAACTACTAATTCACATGTAATAATGTCTTAAAATCATCTTATGTCCTTTAAAGAAGTAAATTTCATATAATAATAATCTATACTATGTATAGCTAAGATTAAATAAACACTGAATTAATAAGCACATATTAAGTATTGTGCTAAATAAATGGACTGTCTCTTTTGATTCAGGTCTAGAACATAGGTCTGTTTGACTTAAAGGCCCTCAAGTAGACAATGGTGCTATATTATCTCTGACAATGAGTATTCATGGCCCCAAAATCACTTGACAAACCTGGGGCAAAGTTTCACTGGTAACAACATTCTCATTCTAGAATAATTTATTTCATATTCTGAACCTAAGGAGCAAAAGTATCAAATATGTATAATCTTTAAAAGAATTTGATATACTTTATTAATGCATTGGCTACCATGTAGTTATTGAGTTTTTATTTAGGCCAAGGATTAAACATTAAACAACCTGAAGCTAGTTTCTATGGCTTCCAAAGGAAACGGAATGGATATAGAATTGTGAGGCTGTTGCCAAGTGCAAAAGTTCACTAGTGAGGTAAAGAATAAAACATTTCAAGTCAATAAATCCAATATCAGAGATAACATTAGAAAATTCATGGGCTTCTCCAATAGTATAAGCTTGTGACTTTTAATAAATAAAAATTTATTTATTTATTTATTTATTTTAGAAAGAGGATCTCACTTTGTCACCCTTGGTAGGGTGCCATGGCATCACAGCTCGCAGCAACCTCCAGCTCTTGGCCTTAGGCAATTCTCTTGCCTCAGCCTCCCAAGTAGCTGGGACCACAGGCGCCTGCTACAATACCCAGCTATTTTTTTGATGCAGTTTGGCCAGAGCCGGATTTGAACCTGCCACCCTAAGTATATGGGGCCAGCGCCCTACCCACTGAGCCACAGGTGTGGCCCAGTAAATAAAAAATATCCCATCACATACCACTCCTGAGTCAAATTCTTTAGTTTGTAAAATGTAAATATATCACATACATGCATGTCCTACTTGTAGTTAACTATATATCTTAATTCATAAAACATGTGGTCATTTTTACAATGCATCAAGTCAATTTAAAGTAATTAAAAATTATCAGTTCTTAATACTGTAGTAGAGTTGACTCATCATGATAAATTACCCTGTCATCTCAGGTTTACAAAGATTTGTGTTCTCTAAGTATGAAAGTTAATAAATTTCAAGTAGTATGTAAAAATTAAATATACCAATTATTATGTATGTATCCTACATTACTTTTTTAATAAAAAGATTCATTAAAAATAGCTTCATTAAACATTTATTGAAAATTATTTCAAAGCCTTATATAATTATACTAGTCTACATTTCTCAGAAGTTTGCATTATTCAATTAATTTTTACTATCTCTCTGACATATGGATGAGTATATAGAAAAAGAAAAGATTGTATTTCCTCCTAATATCTTCTGTTAATAGATGTTATTTTTTACATAAATACATTTTAATTAAATTCTAGCTCAAAGTTTTCCACTATTGTCATTAGCTCTACTATTTATAGAATCTTTTCATATTATTAACTCAGTTTCCGAATGCTTGATTAAAGTTTTTAGATTATCTCTGGTGTCAGGTTATAAATTATCAGTAAAAGAATCATTTTTAACATATTAGTAACTCTAAATTGTAAATTATTTTCAACTATTATTCTTACAGTTCTAAAAGTTTTCTAGAGGATTTTACATAAGATGTCGTACTCAGTAAAATTTTAAAAAGAAAATGTTTTCAAAATTTATAAAAATGTTTTATATATTGCAGCTATCGAAGCAGAAAAACATAAGGAAAGACAAAAAGATATAAATGTCACCACACAGGTAAATATGTTGCTAAATCATTATTTTTGTAAGTAGGAAATTTAGAACATAGGCAATATTATTTATTTAGCATGCTTAGAATTTCTTACACAGGCGATTATTAACCATCATTTCTTTTTTGAGAATTCTCAACCCATATTACACCTTCATTCATCCTACAAACTTACTTAGTCTGCTGTTAGAGGACAAATTGGCAACCCACCTGAGCCTTCTCCTAAGATATGGCCTGCCTCAGGTCCTAAATATGAGGACACGAAGGGCAGAGATGAACCTGGCTAATTGAGCCATAGATGCTTTAAGCTTTTTTAACCTCATGGTGTCTTCTGACAACTTGAAAGGAGAGGATTCAAATGTTCAGTCTGCTTTCTTTTTTTTTGAGACAGAGCCTCAAGCTGTCCCCCTGGGTAGAGTGCTGTGGCCTCACAGCTCACAGCAACCTCCAACTCCTGGGCTCAAGCAAGTCTCTTGCCTCAGCCTCCCAAATAGCTGGGACCACAGGCGCCCGCCACAATGTCCGGCTATTTTTTGGTTGCAGCCATCATTGTTGTTTGTCGGGCTGGGCTGGATTTGAACCCGTCACCTTAGGTGTATGTGGCTGGCGCCTTAGCTGCCTGAGTCACAGGCACCAAGCCATTCAGTCTACTTTCACCAGCATGCTATAAATAATACATTGTTTCAAGTCACACCTCACTTGAAACCCAATGGTGGCTTCTCCTCACACACAGTGAAACCAAAGTCCTTACAATGGCTTGCTTATTGGGCTCCATGCTCTGTCCCCACGTTTTAAATCTTTAATTAGAATCATAACTGTATATATTATGGGGTACAACGTGATGATTTACACAAGGTGGAATGCATTTAAGCATTTAAGCAAATTGATTAAAATAACCATCGCCTCATTTATTTTTTGTGGTAAGACATTTAGAATTTACTCTCAGGTATTTTGAAATGTATCCTTGCATTGTACACTTTAGGTGAGATCCCACCAAATGCCCTCCCTCCTCCCACCAATTGCCCCCCTTGCTAGATATATTTGTGTTTTATCATTTGTTTGTGTGTTTATATATTGGTTTCATAATATTATCTAGTACATTAGGTCCTTTTTTTTTCATTCTTGAGATACTTTACTAAGGAGAATGTCTTCCAACTCCATCCAGATAAACATAAAAGATGTAAAGTCTCCATCATTTTATGGCTGAATAGTACTCCGTGGTATACATATACCACAATTTGTTAAACCATTCATGGGTTGATGGGTGTTTGGGCTGCTTCCATGACTTGGCAATTATGAATTGGGCTGCAGTAAACATTCTGGCACAAATTTCTCTGTGGTAAAATGATTTTGGTTCTTCTGGGTAGATATCTACTAATGGAATTGTGGAACCAAATGGAATGTCAACTTTTAACTCTTTGAGGATTCTCCACACTTCTTTTCAAAAAGGCTGTATTAGTATACATTTGCAATCCCACCAACAAGGTAGAAGTGTTCCTTCCTCTTCACATCCGCCAGCATCTGCAGTTTGGGGACTTTGTGATGTGGGCTAATCTTACTGGAGTTAGGTGATATCTCAAAGTGGTTTTGATCTGCATTTCTCTGATGATTAAAGATGATGAGCACTTTTTCATGGGTTTGTTTGGCCCCACTGTTCTCTCAGATATCATCTTCTACTCTAGTACTCCCTAATACCATCTAGACACACTGGAACCCATGCTGTTCCTCAGAAACCCAAAACATGTGCCTAGCCTTCTGTTTCTCTACTCGGAATCCTCTGTATCCAGATATCTACATGGCTGCCTTCCCTCACCTCCTCCAAGTCCTTATTAAAACATCATCTTTTCATAGGGTCTTTCACTGGACAGTCTCTAAATTTGAATTCACTCCATCTAAAATTGTAAACCCTGTCACAGCACCTTCTTCTATCTCCCTTCCCTGCCGTATTATTCCTCTCAGGATTATCACCATGTAACATGCAACATTTCATTCTCACTCTCCACTAAAATATAAACTCCTCAAGGGCAAGGATTTTTGCTTGTGTTGTTCACAGCTATTATCCCCAGCACCTAGAATGGTGCCTGGCACATTGTAGGAATTCAATAAATCTTTATTCAATTAATTAATAAATCCTAAATTCCAATGAAAGAAGTAAACTGTGAAAAACGTTTATAAAAGTTAAAAACTCCCCTCTGAGTTGAAACACATTCTTTTTAGTAAAGTATCACATGAATGGAAAAACGAGTACACAATGTACTAAATACTGATATGGAAACCAATATATAAACAACTACCCACCCACATAAAAGAAAAACACAAGTTTAGTCTAGTGAGGGGAAGAGGAGAGGAAGTGGAGAAGAGGAGGAGAGGAGAAAGAGGGGAGGCAGGAGGAGGGAAAGTGACTGGCAGGTTCTCACCTAATGTACACAATGTGCAAGTGTTCAGTGAAGGTCTCAACTACAGCTTGAACTTTACCTTAGAAATGAAAACAATGTAACCTAAACATTTGTACCCTCATATTAATAAAAATAAAAACAAAGAATTAAAAAATCCTCTTTGCATTGCAACATTTTCTAAACACCTCCAAATAGGGATTTGCTCTTCCATCACTATAACTATGACATCCTATAATTTGCAGTGAGATCACTATGAGCAGAAATAGAAATCACCAACACCTCACAGTTTGTCCTTGGGCAGGTGGAGACTAAGTGGACATCAGTTTCATCAGGCCACTTTACTTTCTTTTGTGAGCTCTCGGTATCCTGTAGTGTGTGGTACCCACACACTAACACTTGAAATCTTTTGGGAATCAATCCCCTTACTCTCTGAGATCAAGGATGCAGCCCAGCATTAGCAGATGAAGTCTATAAATACTGGAAAGGATCCCCCCTTCTCCAGAAAGACTAGGGGCAAGAGAAAACAAATAACTATCCTAAGAGATGTCAGGATATTGGAAAATAGCAAAAGCACTGCCTTTGTGCAAAAAATAAGAAGAAATGTGCCAGAGTAGCGTTTTTGTAGACTATAATCTTATCCAAATCCACTGGAGTATATCTGCTTTGTAAAATTTCCTTAGCATGTCTATAACCCTAGCAATTTAGGAGGCTGAGATAGGTGGACTGCTTGAGCTAAGGAGCTCTAGAGCAGCCTGAGCAAGAGTGAGACCACATCTCTACTAAAAATAGAAAAAAAAAAATAGCTGTACATGTGGCAGGCTCCTGTAGTCCCAGCTACTCAGGAGGCTGAGGGAGGAGGATTGCTGAGCCCATGACTTTGAGGTTGCTGTGAGCTATGACCCTATGGCACTCTACCCAGGGCAACAGATTGAGACTCTGTCTCAAAAAAAAAAAAACCGGCTCGGTGCCTGTGGCTCAAGCAGCTAAGGTGCCAGCCACATATACCTGAGATGGGGGGTTCAAATCCAGCCTGGGCTACCAAACAACAATGATGGCTGCAACCAAAAATTAGCCAGGCATTGTGGCAGGTGCCTGTTGTTCCAGTTACTTGGGAGGCAATGGCCCTGTTGGGAAGTTCCCTCCTACCCATGCTAAACTATGCCACAGCCACAATAGAGCTCCCTCAGCTCCTGAACTTGCCACATTGTTTCATGACTCTTGGGCAATGCATACAATACTGTCTGGGTGAAAACACCCTCTTCCCATCGCTACTCTCTTGCAGACCCGGCAAATTCTGGTTAAGTTCCATAATAACTATCATTTATAATTATAATTAAAAAAAAAACACTCACCAAAGTAGAGCTGCTCTTTCTGTAGTTTTTCTCTTTCTGGCTTTACAACTCTACAATTCATACACACACAAAAATCATTTGTTACTCCACCCCCACACCACATGCATTTAAAAACACATACATACTTCTAAAAACTGTTTAAAAATACTTTGCCTTGCGTTAAGGCTCTACTATTTCCAGGAGTTCTGTGTATCGTGTCCTTAGTATTAAAGACCGACTGTGATCACAGAGGTAATAACCCCCCAGGTGTTTAATGTACTACCAGGGAGTGACTGAGGCCTGCTAAGGTAGCAGCCATACACTGAAACTGACACTTAGACAGCCACCACCACCAAAAGCAACAAAGGAAACTTGTAAACAAGGGAAAGGCAGCCTAGCTCTCAGCCTTGGCTGTTTCACCAGAGTGTGCAGTTCCACTCTCTAGTACTTCACCTCCTCAGACACATCCTCCTTGTTTTGAAATTGACATCTTGATCCAATAGATAATTAGACTTCTAAAAATATATTCTGGTACCTCAATTTATGTCATTATATTCAGTATTTATATTCAAAATTATGTCATTATGGTTATATAACACTAAACTTTATAAAATCTTATGTAGGTACTATTAATGTCTCCTAACATATTTCTGAAGGATATTAATTAGTTATTTAAATCTGTGGTCTCCAATCCCTGGGTGGTAGACCAGTACCCGTCCATGGCCTGTTAGGAACTGGGCTGCACAGCAGGATGTGAGCAGCAGGCCCACTAGTGAAGCTCTGTCTGTATTTACAGCTGCTCCCCATTGCTTGCATCACTGCCTGAGCTCCCCTCCTCTCAGATCAGCCACAGCATTAGATTCTCCCAAGAGCACAAACCCTACTGTAGACTGCATGCAAGGGATCTAATGCCTGGTGATCTGAGGTAGAGCTGGGGTGCTGATGCTAGCTCTGGGACCATCTGGTTGTTGAAAAATGAACTCAGGGTTCTCCCTGAGTAGGCACTATGGTGAGTTGTACAATAATGAAATAATTAATTGATGAAACCATTATTTCATTATATATTACAATGTAATAATGATAGAAATAAAGTACTAATAAATACAATGCATTTGAATCATCTCCAAACCACCTCCACCCTGTTCTGTGAAAAAATTGTCTTCCAAAAACTAGTTCCCAGTACCTAAAAGTTTGGGAACTGCTGATTTAAATGATTAACTATTATTCCCATTTTGCAGATTAGAATAATCAAGCTTATTCACATTTAATAGGGCTTAGTTTTATAAATTTTCAATACTCTCATTCAACATAATGCCTGCTATATATCACATATAGTTACTGGAATTTGAAGTTTCCAAAAGGTTCTAAATCATTTTCAGCTTTATGAAACATCTATTTGATATTGCTTAAACTTGATTATGAGACAGTATCTTTTTCATCTTTTTATTTTTATTTATTTACTTAGAGACAGTTTTACTCTGTTTCCCACGCTGGAGTGCAGTGGTCCCATCACAGCCTACTATATCATCTAACTTCTGAGCTCAAGCTATCTTCTCATCTCAGCCTCCAGAGTAGCTGGGACTACAGGTGCACACTACCATATCTGGCTATTTTTTTAAATTTTTGTAGAGACAGGGTCTTGGATTTTTCCCCCCATGGGATGCTTTACATGTAGTAGATACAATAAAGGTTTACAAATTTAATTAAATATGCTACTACCATTTATTCAAGACAATTATAAAACATGTGGATTCTCCATCTTTGGAACACTTATTTTCATTCTAATCACTAGTCTTGAGGTCATTATCTCCAAACCTTACCTTTATCTGCATTTTAATGGACACCTAGTAGCCTCCTAACAATGTCTTTGCCAGCAGCCTTCAAGCATTTTCTCTTGAGAAACCATTTATACTAGTCCAGGATAGAGTGGGAGGGATCCTCTCCCCTCCATATAGCTACATTCTTATTGAGAAAGTAATAAGAGGTGAGGATAGAAAGGTAGCTTGTGGTCTTTCATGATCTTTCTCTCCCTTTCTGTCCCAATCTTTCTTCTTAGAAACCCCATTATTTGTAAATCCTAACCTCTCAGTTCCATTACTAAGATCTTCTTGCCTTTTGTGATCACATCCTTCTCTCCACTTCCATGGTCACAATCTAGACAATGTCTTTTCCAAGTCTCTGATGACTACTTATATCTTCCCAGGTTGCTCTGTAAATGCTTTGATCCCACCAGGACCTCAAATCCATTTGCCCTTTTTCCTGCCCATTGCTCTCCTCCCTTCTTCATTTCCCTTTTTAATTAGCATGGAGATGCTAGCTTATCACTACAGAACTACAGTCCTTTTTCCAAACGCTGTGAGAACAAATGTATTTCAAAAATCAGGTTGTTATTGTTTTTTTTCTTAATTGTGGTAAAATATACATACATAAAATTTGTCATCTTAGCCATTTTTAAGTATAAGTTCATTAGTGTTAATTATATTCATATTATTGTACAACTAATCTCCAGGACTCTTTTCATCTTGCAAAACTGAAACTCTATACACATTGAACAATAACTCTCCATTTCCCCCTCCACATACCTCCTGGCAACCAATATTCTACTTTTTGTCTCTTCAATTTGACAGTTTTAGTTACCTCATCTAGGCAGAATGAATACTTTCCTTTCAGTGGTTGATTTATTTCACTTGATGAAATGTGTTCAAAGTTTATCCATGTTGTCAGAATTTCCTTTCTTTTTAAGATTGAAATGGATAAGTACTACACTGTATTTATTCACTTATCCACTAAAGAATATTGGGTTATGTATACCTTTTGGCTATTATAAATAATGCTGCTATGAACATGGGTGTATAAATATATCTTCAAAACACCACTTTCAATTCTTCGTGGTATATGCACAAAAGTAGAATTATTGAATTATATGGTAATTCTATTTTTAGTTTTTTGTGGAATTACCATTTATTTTCCACAGTGGATGCACCATTTTACATTCCCACAAATAGTGCACAGAGGTTCCAATTTCTCCAACACTTGTGATTTTCTGGGTGTTTCATTTTGTTTTTATGAGGACCATCCTGATCAGAGTGAGGTAGCAACTCATTGTGGTCTGTGGTTCCCTAATGATCAGTGATGCTAAACATATTTCCATGTGCTTGCTGGAAATTGTATATCCTCTTTGGAAAAATGTCTATTTGATTCCTTCACTCATTTTTAAATCGGGTTATTTGTAGTTTTGTTGATGAAGTATTAAAGCTCTTTATACGCTCTGGATATTAACTCCTTATCTGATTCATCTTGCTTGACTTACAAATATTTTCTCCCATCCTGTGAGTTGCTTTTTACTTTGTAAATAATGTTCTTTCAGGACAGGTGTTTTACGTTTTTATGTCATCCAATTTATCTTTACTTTTGTTGCCCTTGCTTTTGGGATCATAGCCAATAAATCATTAAAAAATCCAATGTCATGAAGATTTTCTTCTGAGAGTTTTCTTCTAAGAGTTTTATAGTTTTAGGTCTTATATTTTGGGTTTTGATCCATTTTGAGTTACCTTTTTCTCTTTCTGGGGGGACAGTCTCACTTTGTTGCCTTCAGTAGACTGCCATGGCATCATCATAGATCACAGCAACCTCAAACTCCTGGGCTCAAGTGATACTTTTATCTCGGCCTCCCAAGTAGCTGGGACTAAGGTGCCTGCCACAATGCCTGGCTATTTATTAGAGATGGGGTCTCTCTCTTGCTCAGGCTGGTTGGGCACTCCTGAGCTCAAGCAATCCACCCTTAGCCTCAGCCTCCCAGAGTACTGTGATTACAGGCATGGGCCACTGTGCCCTGCCTTTTTGAATTAACATTTGTATATTGTGTTAAGTAAAGTCCAGTTCCATTCTTTGGCATGTGGATATCCAATTTTCCTAGCATACATAGTTGAAAAGATTGGCCTTTCCCATTGAATTGTCTTGGTGTCTTTGTTGAATAACATTTGACCATATTTGAGAGTCTTTATTTCTGGGTTCTCTATTGTATTCCATTGGTCTATATCTCTGCCTTTGTGCCAGCACCATACTATTTTGATTACTGTAACTTGGTAGTAAGTTTTAATATCAAGAAGTTTGAGATCTCAGGCTTTGTTCTTTTTCAAGATTGTTTTGACTTTTCAGAGATCTGTGAGATTCTGTTTTGAATTTTGAAAACGATTTTTCAATTTCTGTAAAAAATGCTATTTGGGAATTTTATAAGAATTGCATTAAATTTGTGGTTAATACTGACATCTTAACAATATCAAGATTTCCATTCCATGAATCCATGTTTTTTTGTCTTATAAAATTCTGTTCAGCAGTATTTTATGTAGTCATTTCTTGTACAAGTCTTTTATCTTGTTAAGTTTATTCCTAAGTAGTTTATTTGTTTTGATGCTATTTTAAGTGGAATTGTTTTCATAATGTCCTTTTTAGATTGTTTATTTGTGTTATGCAGAAGCACAACTATAATGTGTGTTGATTAGGCATTCTGCACTTTTGCTAAATTTATTATGTCTAGCAGCTTTTTTGTGGACTCTTTAGGGATTTCTACATATAAGATGATATCTTCTGTGAACAGATAATTTTATTTCTTCCTTTCCAATTTGGATAACTTTTATTTCTTTTTCTTGCCTAATTGCTCTGGCTGGGACTCCCAGTACTACGTTGAATGGAACAGCAAGAGTGGGCATCCTTGCCTTGTTCCTCATTTTAGAAAAAAGGCTTTCATGAGTATGATGTTAGTGGAGGGGTTTTCACACATCCCCTTTATTATGTTGAAGTAATTTCCCTCAGTTCCTTGTTTGGTGAGTGCTTTTTATCATAAAAACACGTCGAATTTCATGAAATGCTTTTTCTGTATCATTTGAGGTGCTCAGGTGGTTTTTCTCCTCCTTCATTCTGTTAATGTAATATATTATATTGATTCATTTTCATATGTTGAAACATCCTTGCATTCCAGGAATAAATTTCACTGGGTCATGTACAGAATCCTTCTAACATGCCACTGGATTCAGTATGCTAGCATTTTGTTGAGGATTTTTGCATCAATATTTATCAGAAATACTGGTCTGTAGTTTTCTTTCCTCGTAGTGTCCTGGCCTAGCTTTAGTATCAGGGTAATACTGGCCTCATAGAGTGAGTCTGAAAGTGTTCTCTCCTCTTCAATTTTTGGGAATAGTTTGAGGCAGAATTCAGAGTTTTAAAAAAATTTAATGGAAAATTTATTTACAGAAGAATCTCTATAGTTAACCACATCCCTACACTGACCACATCCTTAAATTGACCTAATCTTCATAGACTGGACATGCGCCACATGTATGTATCAGTACAGTAGGCCTAGTTCCTTATTTTGACCACTCTATATGTTAACCAGTTTGTTATAGTCCCTTGGGTAGTCAACTTACAGAGGTTCTGCTATATTAAAATGTAAATAATGTAAAATAAAATATGAATGTAAAAAATGTAAAAATGTAGCCTGGGCCCAGTGACCCACACCTGTAATCCTAGCATTCTGGGAGGCTTAAGTAGGTGGACTGCTTGAGCTCAGGAGTTCTAGACCAGCTTGAGTAAGAGCGAGACACCATCTCTACTAAAATTAGAAAAACTAGCTGGGTATAGTAATGGACACTGTCATCCCAGCTACTGGGGAAGCTGAGGCAGGAGGATTGTGTAAGCCCAAGAGTTTGAGGTTGCTGTGAGCTATGATAAAGCCAGGACCCTCTATCCAGGGTGCCAGAATGAGTCTCTGCTTCAAAAAAATAAAAAAGTAAAATGAAATATAAAAAGTGTAAAAGAAAGAGAATATCTGCAGCAGAGACTGGGGAAATACTTTCTGTTCATTAATATTTATGTAACAAAAAATATGAATATTCACATTAAGTGAAATAAACAAAGAACAAAAATATCTGCATATCAGGTCAGGTCAGGTTTTCCCTCCACCTGAATTTGAGCACCAGACTAATGAAAAAGGTTTCAGTGTTCAGATCTTTTTTGATTTGGGATTTGCAGATAACGTTTTGGGGTCCTGTGAAGTCACTTCCTTATATGGATCATTTAGTTACCCTTCTTGCACATTATTCAATTTAGTGGTAAAACCCCAACTCTGATGAAATACAGTTCCCCATCTAATCAGTTCCTGAGTAGCTGAATGTGGATGGGAATAAACACAATTAGGCAGCCAGTCTCATTTTAATTTCATGACTCAAAGAGGCCTTCAGTATTTTCTGGCAAACCTGAATGTATCCCTAGTCAGATTTATTATTCCACAACTCTAAGGTTACTGTTTCATACTTTATTCTTTCTATTCAAAATTCCAACACATCTTGTCCCTCACTCTTAGCTGATGACCTTGCTGGGTTTTGTATGTATTTTTCTCAATGAAAAAAATAGAAACAGTCTGAAGAGCAATTCCATCTGCCTACAACTCTGTCAGGCTCCCAGTGTCTATAACTGTACTGCCTCAACCCCAGATGCAAACTGCCTCAGGCACATCTCTACTGGGACTTCTAAAAGGCTCCTGAAACTTGACATGTTAAAACTACTGAACTCTTGGTTTTCCTCAACCCCAAACCTGTTCCCTTCCTAATGTCTCCCATGACAGTAAATGTTTCCTTCATCAACCAGATGCTTGGGGGGAAAACTTTTTAAGTCACAATCCACTTCTTTCTCTCCTACCCAATACACCATTATCTTCACCTTTAAAATACATGTATCCTGAATCTAATCACTTTTACCTACTCCACTGCAGCCACCAGCACCACTCATCTGGAATCTATGGTCGCCAACTCCCTGTCTCTAGCCTACATTTTTGCCCTGTTACATTCTATTCACCTCGAAGTATGCATTTCCTTCAACTTAAAATCCAAACCCTTTATCATGTATTAAAGGGCCTTCCAGGACCTGGTATTTGCTCTTTATCTGAGTTCTGACCATCCTCTCCATTACTAACCCTATTCCAGCCACTTTGCCTCCATGCTATCTCTGGAATACCCAAGTATGTTCCTGCCTCAGGGTGTTGGTCCTATTGTTCTCTCTGCTTGGGACAATCTGGAAGATAATCACAGGGCTCATTTCCCCCTTAAGGTTTTTTCTTGATCTCCTATCTAAAACAGTACACTCTATCACTTTCCATCTCCTTTCCTGGATTGGGCAGTCATATGTTTTGCCATTGCATGTAATTATGTATTTATATACTTGTTCATTATTTGACTCCCTCACTAGAAACTGGGGAAACATGTTGAGTATAGGCTTTTTACTTTTTTTTCTATCCTTCTCAGAGATATAGATAACTCTTGATTAATCTCTAAAATGTAATGAGTACTTGATAAATGTTTGTGAATGAAAGCATGTCATTTAGGAATACTCATTCCAGGGAATGAACAGAAACTGTCAGTAGCTCTAGTAAAAGTTAAGAAAAGAGAGGGTGAAATTAATGAAAAGAGAAAACTGATTTTTAGGGTTTTGACAATCCATGTATTGCCTGTATCATGAGCAGTTAATATGACTATATGTTTAATTATAATTTTCTGCCCCTTGGACATTAAAACAGAATATTAATATAAACTCCAGTATATATCAGCTGTTTGCATTCTCTCAATGTCAGAAATCTACCCTGATAAGGCATTTATCAATTAATAGAAATTTATATTAGTGGTATATTATCAATGTCACTCATGCTATTTCATTGTTCCCTTTTTACTTGCCACTTTACAATTTTCCTATATTTCAAAAGTTATCCTTGGATAGCTGTCTACTACTGTTATTTCATGATATTAGAAAGTAGACATGCAAACACATAATAAAATAAGCAAAGATTTTTGCCAAGGGGAAGAAATATTTTTACTGATGAATGACTTATTTCTTCTCTATAAGGGGTAGCTATTTTTTAACCTCCCTATATTGACCACCTCCTTAAGTTGACCTATTTTCATAAAGTGAACATAAACCATATGTACGTGCCAGTACAGTAGACCTAGTTCCTTATATTGACCACCTCTGTATGCCGATTGGTTTAAGTCCCTTGGGTGGTCAACTTACAGAGATTCTACAGTTTTTGCTTTGTTTAAACAAATTTCAGACCTCTTAGGAAAATGTAAATGTAAGATTGTTTTATATTCTTAATTGAGAATACTCAGGGAAAAACAAAAAATACTAATTCTATTATTAAAGCACCTTTGCTTCAGGGTGGCACCTGTGGCTCTGTGGGTAGGGCACCGGCCCCCTATACTGAGGGTGGTGAGTTCAAACCTGGCCCCGGCCGAACTGCAACAAAAAAATAGCCAGGCATTGTGGCGATGCCTGTAGTCCCAGCTACTTGGGAAGCTGAGGCAAGAGAATTGCCTATGCCCAGGAGTGGGAGGTTGCTGTGAGCTATGTGATGCCACAGCACTTTACTGAGAGCGATAGAGTGAAACTTTCTCTACAAACAAACAAACAAAAAAATTAAAAACACCTTTGCTTCAATTTAAGCATCTCATAAATAAAATGTCTCTTTAAGAAAGAAAAACTATTAAAACAGATTTTAAAGTTTAAAATTACTATTTCCCCTTTTTTCAAACATATGTACATTTATTTAAGACTAAGAAAGCAAGTAATTTAATATACTTCACTTTTTAAATTTATTTTTAAAACTTATTATGGGTACACAATAGTTGTATATATTTATAGGGTACATATGATGTTTTGGTATAAGCATACAATGTATATTAATCAAATCAGGATAACTGGGCTATCTCTTGCCTTGGGCATTTATGATTTCTTTGTGTTAGGAACATTCCAATTCCACTCTTTTAGTTGCTTTAAAGTACACCCTACCTTATAGTTGAGGAAAAAACAAATATGACATTCATACTCACATTCACAACTGCCCTTTTTGTCCTCCTTAAATTCAGCCAACTACTTGATGTCAACTGGGGTCTTTCTTTCTTTGGTGTACTGCCATCTCTCTGCTCTTTTTTTCCTCTCTCTTTTCCCTACTCGCTTCCCCTCTTCCACTCCCTCTTTCCTTCTAAGAGATAAAATAAACTTATACTCTTATATCCTAATCTTCGTCTAGAGAAATTCTTTTCTCATTTTGTGTAGAGCATGTACTAAGCTTTCCACCTGATCACCTTATCTTGCCCAGTTAATGTTTCTATTTTTAGTAGAGATGGGGTTCTCACGCTTGCTCAGGCTGGTCTCAAACTTCTGAGCTCAAGGGATCCTCTTGCCTGGGCCTAACACAGTGCTAGGATTACAAGAGTCAGCCACCCACTGAACCTGGCTGAATTTTTAAAAGAGTTTTTTTTTTTTTTTTTTTAAATCATGAAAGGATGTTGAATTTTTTTGAATCATTTTGCAGCATCAATTGAAATGGCCCTATATCCAGTCCATTTCCAATTCCAACCTGTGCTACTTTTAAAAGATACCCTAAATCTGCCATATAGTTTATCTCCATTTCTTTTTCCTTTCCTTTCTTTCTTTTCTTTCTTTGAAAGAGTCTCACTTTGTCACGCAGGTAGAGTGCCATGACATCGTGGCTCACAGCAACCTAAAACTCTTGGGCTCAAGCTATTCTCTTACCTCAGCCTCCCCAATAGCTGGGACCACCAGTACCCACCACAACACCCAGCTAATTTTTAGAGACAGATTCTTATTCTTTGTTAGTCTTGTCTGAAACTCATGAGCCCAAGCAATCCACCACGTCGGCCTCCTAGAGTCCTAGGATTGCAGGCACGAGCCACTGTACCCAGCCTAGTTTATCTGCATTTCTTCTGTATGTATCTGAGTCATATCGTTCCTCACCAAGTAGTCTATGATAGTCTCCAAACTGCTCTTTCCACTCCCACTCTTAATACAAGCATTCTGCTCCCCACACGTCAACCAGAATGGCCTTTCCTTCCAAAATGTAAATCAGACCCCAGTGTCTTCCTTTTGTCCTGTGAATAAAATGCCAACCCCTGACCATGCCACTAGATGATATGTAGCACTGCCTAAATCTCTCTGTGTCTTTTTCCTTTACATTTCTGCCCTTGGCTCATACTTATTCAACCCCAGGGGCCTTATTTCCCACTCCCCGAACATACAAGTTTATCCCCACTTTAGAGCTTGCTCAGGTTGTTCTCAAACTTCTGAGCTCAAGCAATCCACATGCCTTGACCTCTCAAAGTGCTAGGATTACAGGTATGAGCCACTGTGCCCTGCTAAACTAAGATGTCTCAAGATCAGAAATCAGTGAACATTATTTGGTTTTTTGAAATGTAATATTTTTAAAAATCTCTTAAACAGAATATCTAAAAATTTTTCACCTAATAGAAAATACTTATAAGTATTTCATATGTCATGCATTTTCTGGACTGAGTTCATTCAAAGTTCACTGATACTTGCTTATTCTCCTGCCCAGAATGCTTTGCTTCCATATCTATGCAAGACTACTTTCCTATCATTATATTCTTGGCTCCAAAGTCAACTCTTCTGTGAGGACTTTCTTGGGCATCTGATCTAAATTACCTGTGCAGTAAACCTCTCTTCACTCTGCATTTCACTCTTTACATTTCCATGTTTTACTCCTTCATGGTATATATTGATACATAGTATCTGATACTAACTTGCTTATTGATTTGTTTACTGGTTATTGCCTGTCATGATCCATAAGATCAAGAAATGTGTCTGTCTCATTTGCCACTGTATCTTCAATTCCCAATGAATTCCTAACATGAACATGTTGAGTGAATGAATCACTATTTTTGTATATCTCTTAAAGAACCAGGGCACATCATTACTTGATTGTTTTAAATATGTTGCTTACCAAAAAAAGTATTTGAGGAAGTTATTAAAAGCCCATTAACATTAGTCATGTTGTTGCTATTGAAATTCTATTAACTAATAAGCATGGCGCAAATTCAGGAGGCTTACCTACAAAAAAAAAAAAAAAGAATAAGCATGAAACTTGAGGTAATCATATATTTAGCATTAATTACATCCCAGAGAGAAACAGAGGCTTAGGATATGGTACAATTGCTGTTCAGTACCTTTGAATGAACTTAGTCTAGAAAATGCATGACATATAAGTATTTTCTTATATAAAAAGTTTTTAGATATTCTGTTTAAGAGATTTTTTAAAATACTACATTTCAAAAAACCAAATAATGTTCACTGATTTCTGGTCTTGAGACATCTTAGTTTAGCAGGGCATAGTGGCTCATACCTGTAATCCTAGCATTTTGGGAGGTCAAGGCATGTGGACTGCTTGACCTCAGAAGTTTGAGACCAACCTGAGCAAGAGTGAGACACCAAGACACTGTCTCTACTAAAAATAAAAAAACTAGAAGAGCATTGTGGTAGGTACCTGTAGTCCAGCTACTCAGAAAGCTGAGTAAAAAGATCGCTCAAGCCCATGAGTTCGAGGTTGCTGTAAGCGATGATGATGTCATAGCACTCAACCCCAAGGTGACAGAGACTCTGTCTCAAAAAGAAAGAAAGAAAGAGAGACATCTTAGTTCATTAATGAACAGAGTACATTAAATAGTGAGAGGACCTATGTTCTAGCAGTATAGAATCTGAAACAAAAATAGAAACACTTATTTACACAGAAAATATATATAGTCAATATGATAGTAATGGCAACTAATATTTATTATTTGCTGTGTACAAATCTATTCACACGTATTAACTTATTTGGTCCTAAGACAACAAGACAGGCAATATTATTACTCCCACTTTATAATAAGGTACACTGAGTTACAGAAAGGTTAATTAACATGCCCACAATTAGATAGACCTAGTAAGTGGCAAACAAAAAATACTCTGAAGGGAATATAAATGAAATTCTAAAAATCTCTAACATTTATTTTAGGAAATAAACAATTGGGTGGATGATTGTGAATCAGATATCTGTTCATATGTTAATTGCTCAAAGTTTCTTATGTTTAAAAGTAAATCATATGATGTTTTCAGAATAAAACTAGTTAATTATTATACAAACAAATGTAAAAACTCTCAAGTCAAATGTCTAGCCTGGGAGACTGACTGACTCTTACACTAGAAGCTATTAGAAATGTTTTCTGCCACGCGGTACTGTTTTTGTTTATGTGTTTGTTTTTTCCTTCAGGCACAGTTACCATAGGACTAAGTCCTAATTTGGAAGTGTCTCTGGATACAAAAAGCATGCTTTAGCCACAAACAAATTGTAATTAAACATACAGTGAAATAAATCCAAGCCTCTTTCCTCAAAGCCCACTGATCTTTAGTTTCTCTTGTGAAGGGAAGTTCCTGCCTGTCCTGTGCTTTAAGGAACGAGGGAACCCCCGAAATAAACAGAGCCACACATTCATTAGACTCCCTCTACTCAAGGTGCTCTACTTTAAGTAAGAACTATGCTAAAAAGTTTGCAGACTGACCATAACTAATTGAGTACATAAAGCATGAAATAAATGATGTAACATGATACCAGCTTTAGAGACTGAGCAGTGAGCTACTGCTAGCCAAGAAGGGAAACCGCAGGTGTGGAGAAAGGGCCATCTCTGTGGGTCACAGAGACGGGCTGTGGGCCTTGGGGAGAAGGAACTTGAGTTGGGCCATAAAACAGGAGCAATATTATAGATAATAGGAAAGAAGGTACAAGGTAAACTGTTTAAATAAGGGCAAGGAAATAGGAAAGAATCTATTCTATTCGGGAAGCAGTGAGTAGGTTTTGGCTATCTCAGATGTTCTAGAAGGTGTGAGAGTACGGAGAAATTAAGGTCACCATGATATTTTTAGGCCAGACTGTGAAGAGTCTTTGAATTTGTGTAAAGGGGGTTGATTTTATTTTGTTGTCACTGAGGACTGAGGACTTCTGAGTTGGGCAGTGATATCTTCAAAGGAATGCTTGAGAAAAACTCATCCCACACGAATCTTAAAGATACAGTGAAGAGGCAAGAGGGCAGGTGAAGAGGTTAAGAGACTGTGGAAGCACAGCTGCTGTCCCATTTAAGAGCTAATCTACACATGGCCTTGAGAGTTTAAAAAAGCATACTTACAAACATGTACTTCCACTGGGTTTGCTGGTCAAAAACTAAACTACATGTAAGTTCCTCAACAGAAAATCCTGCCAGCCATCCTTCTGAAATAAATCCAGAAACCAACTACTATTATCACCACTGCCCCCCCATCTCTTTATATCACTGTCACCATCAACTCTCACCCAGTTTATTTCTACTGATCTCCTCTTTTCTCCAATCTTTTCCCCACATATATTATTCTCCACATAACAGTCAGAATGATACTTTGCAGTTTGAGTCAGTCCATGTTACTCCACTGCTCAGAACCATTCCAGGGTCTTCCAGTCACACAGAACATGATTCATGATCCTAAGCCTGACCTCAGAGCTGCCTCTCTGGCTCATTATTCACCACCCTCCATGCCCAACTCACTCCAGCTACACGATCTTCCTTGCACACCTGAGTGTTCTGCTTTGGGGACTTGCATTTGTTGTTCCTCTGCCAAAACTCTCTCTCCTGAGATACTTGCAGGAGAGTATCTCTTCCCTCCCTTCCCACAGGAGTCTACTCAAATGTTTTCAGAGAATTTGTCTTAAACATCCCATATAAAATAATACCACTTTTATCATTTCAATCCCCTTTCCCTTCAAAAAAAAAAAAAGCTCTCATTTTTATCAGTTAACTTTATCTATTATCTTCTCTGCCATAAAATCAGCTTCATGAGAGCACAGACTTTTTTTTTGTTGTTTGTTTGTTTGCAGCTGTATCCCCAGTTCTTAGAATGGTGCCAGAGATAGATACTTAAGGAATATTTATTTTTAAACTATATAATCTTTGGGTGTCTTTGAGCATCAGAGAAATCCTCTCCGTTTTCTGAGGCTCCCTAATACTTGTGCCACCTGGCTCTTACTCTGCCCACTCCCACTAGATGAGAAAAAGAACCCAAAGTCAGGAGGTACAAAAACCAAACAATCACAGGCATTTGCCACGCTTGTACTTTGACTTCAAATTAAATGCTAGTTATTTTTGAATTTAAAAGATTAAATGAAATTCTTTTAATGGCAATAACATCTGATAATCCCACTATACCAGAGAATGCAGAAGGCTCATCAAAGTCCATGTTGCCTTCTTTTTCCAGATATCTAGATAAATTATGTTTCCCAGCCTCCTTGCAGTCAAGTGGGGCCATTTGACTGAGTTTCATCCACTGGACAGTGGCTGAAAGTACTATGTGCTATAGCCAGGTTTGGCTTATTAAAGGAAAGAAAAAACAAGCAAACTAAATGAAACAAAACAAAGTAAAACAAAACACAAACCCTTTCTGTACATGATCTTCCAGGCTCTTTTCCTTTCTGTCTACTAGACATTGATGTTCAGGGAGACCTTGGAATCTACATGTTGAAGCTGGCACATCATCCATCTGCCTGGGTCCCTGAATGACAGCATGGAGCAGAGCTGCCACTGACTTGAACACCAGCCTATGGATTTGAACCATTATATATTGTGGTTTTATTTGTTAACATACAATATTTGGGACAGACTTATACTAAAAAATTTCATTGTTTATCTGAAATTCAAATTTCACTGGGCATCTTACATTTTTGTTTGCTAAATCTATCCATCTTATAATCTGTGGTTTGAAGAACCACATTCAAAATCCTCTCATATCTACACAGAAACTTATACACATATATATGTGTGTATATATGGTGCTATGAATATGTAGCAGCATTTATGTATATAAATATATACAAATATATATATTTATATATGTCTTATATAGATATTGAATATTCATTGATTTAATCAATATGAAAAACACAGATGTGGAGCAGTCATAATCCACACACACTATTCTCCACACCAGGTACAGGGAGGAATCAACATAGACTTTAGGGTTTCCTAGTCTCATAATTAAAAAAAAAAAAAAAAAAGCAAAGGATAAATCTAGGTTTCCATTCTGACAAAAAGACAAAGACAAAAATCCTGCCCAGAAATGACCCTGAGCCACTGCAGGCTCCAGGAAGCAAAGGCGATGACTCTTGCTGGCGTCTGGGAATACACGCCCCTTGTTAGAACGACCCCTTGAACTTAGCGGGGACTTGGGGTCTTGCCTCGTTCAGTGTTTGTTCTTCCAAGCAGGGGCACTCTGCCCACCAGGCACACACTGGCTCAGAAAGGAAGCAGGCCATTTTACCTATCATTTCTGCCAGCCGTCCTTGTAGGACAAACTCTGCCCACCTCCTCATAGTCCCCCTCCAGGGCTGCCAGGTCCTCCTTGGCCTCCAAGAACTCACCCCCTTCCATGCCTTCCCTGAGATACCAGCGCAGAAATGCCCTCTTGGCGTACATGAGGTCAAACTTGAGGTGCAGGCAGGCCTAGGCCTCCATGACGGCCCACTGGACACCAGCCAGGTCCCCTCCGGGCATCACTGGTTAGAAACCAATCTACCAATCTACCAACCGGATAGAGTTCCTCGACTTCACGGCTGTGTTGGCTGCGTTCACCTCCTTGGGGACCATGTCCCCTCTGTAGAGCAGGCAGCAGGCCATGTACCTGCCACACCAAGGGTCATGTATATAATAATGCACATATGTATATACATTATTCATAATAATCAAATGGTAGAAACCACCCAAATGTCTATCAACAGATGAATGGATAAATAAAGGGTGGCATGTCCCTGTGGGGAGTACTATTTGGCCATGAGGAGGGATAAAGTGCTAATACATGCTAAAATGGGCATCAGCCTTGAAAACATGCTAAGTGAAAGAAGCCAGTTTAAAAACCCACATGCTATATAATTACATTTTATGAAAGTCTAGAATGGGGAAGTAAATAGAGAAAAAACATAGATTAGTGTTTTCTTAGGGCCAGGGTAAGAATGAGAGTGATAAAGGAAGGATGATAGCTAAAGGATTTGTGATTTCTTCTTGAAGTGATAAAAATATTCTAAATTGACTATAGTGATGGTTGCACATATCTGTTACTAAGTCAAAAATAAGTTAATTGTACACTTTCAGTGGGTTCATTTACTGCAAATTATTTCTCAATAAAGATTTTTTCTTAAGTCTTTATGTGGCTCCATGACTCTGCATACTCTGACCCCTGTGTCACTACTGCAATGTCTTTGCTACCTCATAGAAAGGATTTAGCATTCCAGAAAGTGATCTGGGAAAGAGAGAGTTTAAATTGTGATATTGAACAAAAGAAAAAAGTAAACAAAAATGCTTGACTCTTCTTAAAAGTAATAATTGACAAATAAAGGAACATTTAAACTTTTTCACTATAATTTACCCTGAGTACACGTGTAAATCATGAATATTTACCCTTCATAAAACTTTTTAATTTTCCCTAAAACTTTTTAATTTTCATTATTTTATATTACTCAAAAAAACAAACTCATGACCCTAATTAAAATAGATTAATTATATAGCTTCTGAAAAATACTTTGGGAAATAATTGCTTTATACTATTTTATTTATAGCCAGTCAAAAGATTTGCTATACTTGCAAGTTTATTGTGAAGTGGAAAGCAATATCAACATCATCAATTTTTTTTTTAGCTCACACAATTGGTATTACCATGACAACTTACTAGAGGAAGAGTAAAGTGGTTAAATTCTCCTACTATTTTATTTATAACATTTAGCTATTAAAGCTCAGCTCTGCAGTTAAGATGACAATGTAATAGATTTAAAAGGTTTTCATTTGTAAAACATATGGATTTCTAAAGTCAAGTAAGCCATCTGTCATTTTGATTTGAAAAAAGCAAGAATTAGAGTAATCTCCTTAAGGTGGTATTTTTGTCATGAATAAATGAATTTTTACTTTCCCATTATTTCATCTAAAACATTACACATAAGCAAAATAAGCAAAAATTTTTTTCTTTGTAGGTATTAGTGAACAGAACCCAACAATTTTTATCACATACATTGGAACAAAGAAAATTGAATAGAGTAATAAGTAGAAGAGAAAATCTCTTAGAAAAAAAGAAGAATCGTCACAAAGTAAGAACAAAAGGCATTCAAAATAAAGATCTCTTGAAGAGAAGTAAAAATCATTGTAAGTAAAATATTTTCTTGGGCATAAATCTAAAATATTTTCGTGCAGTCTAGAATCAAATTTTAGAGCTGCTTTCTAAGAAGTCTTAGGATACAGTTATAAATTATAATGCAAGAAACATTACATTCTTGCAGTACAGTCTTAGGATAGAGTTATAGTAACAGTACAGTCTTAGGATACAGTTATAAATATTTATACACACAAAATCTTCAAATTTTGCCAGTTTCCACCTCATATCTTAGATTCAGAATTTGTACTGATGATAATAAGCAAGATTGATAACCAGGTCTCATTTTAAAAATCTCCAAATAGAAACCCTCATATTTAAAGGAAAACAAAATCAAAACAATGTCCTCCCCCTTTTTTTTTTTTACTTTAGAAATGTGAAACTCTCCCTAATAAAAACACAACTAATTAACAGATAAATTCCTCTGGATGCAAGAAATTCTAAAAAATAGAAATAATATCTCCATAGAGTCTATGTACAGAAGTCAATGGTGCTCAATTATACAATTTTTATTTTCGTTATTTTAATTGTAGTAGATTTAAGGAATTCAAGTTAAACTCTGCTGATTTTTATACATGTACTACGTATATATTGCATGGTGATAAAGTCTGTGCTTTTAGTGTACCCATCGCCCAAGTGGTATACATTGTACCATAGGTAATGTTTCATCCCTTACTCCCTTTACTCCTGCTCCCATGAGTTTCCAATGTCCATTATGACACTCTGTGTGCCTTTATATAACCATATTTTAGCACCCACTTATAGTGAGAATGAGTGGCATTTATTTTTCTGTTCCTGAGTTACTTCACTTAGGATAATGGCCTCCAGTTCCACTCAAGTTGTTGCAAAAGACATTATTTCATTCTTTTTTTATTGCTAAGTAGCACTCCGTGGTGCGTGTATATAAAATATATATACCATATTTTCTCAATCAACTCATCAGCTGATGAACATTTAAGTTGATTCCTTATCTTTGCAATTGTGAATTGTAATGCAAGAAACACACACGTGAAGGTATTTTTTTGATATAATGGTTGGTTTCTTTTCCTGTTGATCTACTTCAAGTTCTTTGAGAAATCTCCATACTGATCTCCATAGAAGTTGTACTAATTTATATTTCTACTAACAGTGTATAAGTGTTCCATTTTCACCACATCCATGCCAATATCCTTTTTTTTTTTTTATTGGCCATATGTATATCTTCTTTTGAAAAATGCCTGTTCATGTTATTGGCCCACTTTTTAATTTGTCTGTTTGTTTGTTTGTTGCTGAGTGGTTTGAATTCCCGGTAGATTCCACATTTTAGTCATTTGTTGGACACACTGTAATATTTTCTCCCATATTTCCTCTCTGATTCTGTAGGTTGTCTGTTTAGTCTTTTGATTATTTATGTTGGTGTATACAAACTTTTTAGTTCAATTAAGTCCTGGTTATCTATTTTTATTTTTATTGCATTTGCTTTTGAGATCTTAGTTATAAATTCTTTGCCTAGGCCAATGTCCAAAAGAGTTTTTCACATAGGGTTTCTTCTAGGATCTTTATTGTTTCAGGTCTTATATTTAAGTCTCTAAGCCATCTTGAGATATACAGTGAAAGAGAAGAATCCAGTTTTGTTCTCCTATACATGGCTATTCAGTTTTCCCAGCACCATTTACTGAATAGTGTGTCTTTTCCCCAGTATATGTTTTTGTCTGCTTTGTTGAAGATTAGGTGATTATAGGGTATGATTTTACTTCTGAATTCTCTATTATATTCTATTAATCTAAGTGTCAACTTTTAATCCAGTATCATGCTATTTTAGTTACTCTACCCTTGTGGTATAATTTGAAGTCAGATAATGTGATATCTCCAGTTTTATTGCATTTTCTTAGAATTGCTTGGGCTATTTGAGCTTTTTCTTGGTTCCATATGAATTTTAGGATTACTTTTTTCTAATTCTGTGAAAAATGACATTGGTATTTTGATAGTAATATTATTGAATCTGTAGCTTATTTTAGGAAGTAGGGTCATTTAAGTAATACTGATTCATTCAACTCTCATGAGCCTGGGATGTGTTTCCACTTGTTTGTGTCATCTACAATTTCCTTCACAGTGATTTGTAGTCCTTCTTTTAGAGATCTTTCAGACCAGTAATTAAATTTATTCCTAGGTATTTTATTTTATTTTCTGGATTAAGCCTCTTTTTTTTATTTCTTATAGCATAACTATGTACATTAATGCAATCCTGGGGTACAGTGTGCTGTTTTCATATATATTTTGAAATACTCTCATCAAACTGGTTAACATAACCTTCATGTCATTTTCTTATTGAGTTAAGACATTCATACTCTGCTTTTAGAAAGATTCACTTGTACCCTTGTAAGATAAACCATAGAGGTGACCCCACCAATCACCCTCCCTGCCCCCATCCAATCTCCTCACCTCCCCTCTCCCACCCCCTTCCCATATACTAAGGCTATAATTAGGTTATGACATTCCTATAGAAGCTATGAACTAGTTTCAAAATAGGGCTGTGTACATTGGATACTTTTTCTTCTTTTGCTGAG
>NW_003852420.1:1799258-1802842 GCF_000181295.1 Otolemur garnettii
GGGATAGAGTCTTTGACTGTTTTTTTGGTGTGGCTGCTGTTGGTGTATGTAAAGGCTACTAATTTATGAGTGTTGATTTTGTAACCTGAGACGCTGCTGTATTCCTTGATTACTTCTAAGAGTTTAGTAGTAGAATCTCTGGTATCTTCCAGATATACAATCATATCTTCTGCAAAAAGTGAAAGTTTAATCTCTTCTGACCCTATATGGATACCCTTGATCACTTTTTCTTCCCTGATTGCGATGGCTAAAACTTCCATCACAATGTTAAAGAGCAATGGAGACAATGGGCAACCTTGCCTCATTCCTGATCTGAGTGGAAATGATTTCTTTTTTTTATTATTAGATCATAATTGTGTACATTAATTCGATCATAGGATACAGTGTGTTGCTTCCATATACAGTTTGAAAAACTTTCATCCAACTGGCTAACATAGCCATCATGTCTTTCTCATAATTGTTGTGTTAAGACATTTATATTCAACCTTTAGACAAATTCACATGTACCCTAATAGGATAAATCATAGGCGTGATACCCACAATATCATTCTCTTCACCCATCTTCCCCCTTCCCCTCCCCTCCCTCTCCTCTTTCCCTGTAGTCTTGGACTCCAAGCTGAATTATAGCTTTCCTAAGATAGCTAACAATTAGTTTCATATGATTTCAACTTAACTCCATTGAATATGATATTGGCTGTGGGTTTGCTGTAGATGGCCTCTATCAGTTTAAGAAATGTTCCTTCTATACCAATTTTCTTAAGTGTTCTGATCATGAAGGGATGCTGGATATTATCAAACACTTTTTCTGCATCAACTGAAAGAATCATATGGTCTTTGGTTTTTAATTTGTTCATGTGATGAATTACATTTATAAATTTACGTATGTTGAACCATCCTTGAGATCCAGGGTTAAAACCCACTTGGTTGTGGTGTATAATTTGTTTGATGTATTGCTGGATTCTGTTTGTTAGGATTTTGTTGAATATTTTTGCATCAATATTCATTAGCAGGGGTGGGGGGGCTGTGAAGCCAAGATGGCAGACTGCAGCCAGCTTCCCACAGAGGCTCCCATCCAGAAGGAGACTTAAAGAACAGAAGTCTGGCAGATAAGCTGATAGTTTGGAGCTGAGCCAAGAGAGAAGATTGAAGAACCCACAACAACTTTGCTGAGGTGAGCTGTGACCCCCAAAATACAATCAAAAGGTAGAAAACCCACCACCAGCGATGGCAGAATCCCTGCTCCTAGAGCCATGCAAGCCACAGTTGGCACCAGAGAAGCCCCACTGTTCCTGACAGGCCTGTAACTGCTTATTAGAGCCACATGTGCCCCACGGGGGCAGTGCAGGAGTCCCCCACTCCGCACATGTCCCATGGACAGCTGTGGAGGAGTCTTCCATTCTGGGCAGGTCCAAAAATGCTTGCTAAAGCCGTGCAGGCCCTGTGGGGGCCAGCGGAGGAGTCCCCCGATCTGGTCAGGCCCAACAAGCTGTAAATCCAAGGAAGAGCATTTAAGAACACAAATACAGGTACAAAGCGGGCCCCAGAACTGCTTGCTAGAGCTGCACACCCACAGGTGGTGGATGGCCGCAGAGGAGCCCCCAGCTCCGGGCAGGCACAGAACTACTTGCTAGAGCCATGCATGCCCCAGGGGTGGCTGAGAAGATCCCCGCTCCACGCTCCAGGCTCCCACTCTAGGTGGGCCCAGAACTGTTTGCTAGAGCCACATGCGTCCCATGGGCAGTGGTGGAGGAGTTCCCCGCTCTGGGCTCCCACACCGGGAGGGACCAGATTGGCTAGCTAGTGCCACATGCATCCAGTGGGTTGAGGCAGAGCAGTTGCCCCAGTGGGGGTGAACTAGGATTGATACAGCTGCTGCTATTCCCCTGCCCCACGGTTGCCCTGGCATGGTGAACTAGGACTGATCTGGTCACGTGCAGTGCCCTGCACCACCACTGCTGTTCCCTTGCTCCCTGGTTGCTCTGGCAGGGCTGAACTAGGACTGATGTAGCTGCAGCAGTTCCCCTGTCACCGGTTGCCCTGGTGGGGCCAAACTAAGACTGACCTGGCTGCGTGTATTCCCCACACAGCTGCTACTATTCCCCTGCCCCCTGGTTGCCCCAGTGAGGCTGATCAAGGACTGTTCTGGCTCCTGCCATTCTCCTTCCCCCCAGTCACCCCAGTGAGGCTGAACTAGGACTGATCTGGTCACTGCCATTCTCCTTCCCCCTGGCCGCACCGGCAGGGCCAAACAAGGATTGATCCAGCCGCTGCCATTCCCCTGCTCTGCCCCTCCATTGCCCCAGTGGGGCTGAAGTAGGGCTGAAGTAGGACTGATTCGGCCACGCTTGTGCTCCACACAGCTGCTGTCATTCACCTGCCCCTTGGTAACCCCAGCGGGGCTGAACTAGGACTGATCTGGCTGTGCAAGTGCCCCACACCACTGCTGCAGTTCCCCTGCCCCCAGGTAACCCTGGTAGAGCCAAAATAGGACTGATCCGGCTGCTGCCGGTCTCCTGCCCCCTGGGAGCCAAGGCAGGCTGAACTAGGTCTGATCCAGCTATACATGCTCCTGCACAACTGCTGCTGTTCTGCTGCACCCTGGTCGCCCCAGCACCCGAGAACTAGGAGAAGACCACAGGCATGCCCTGTCTCTCTGGGCAACCAGAAGAAGCCACTGACTGAACGGTTCTGATAAGGTCTCCAAACAGGATAAACTCAGTATGGGGCAGAATCAGCGGAAAAACTCTGGCAACTTGAATAACCACAGTAGATCAACTCCTCCAAGGAAAAATGGGGCAGATGCAATAGAAGACCTCATTCATAAACAGATGACTGAGATGTCAGAAATCGGGTTCAGAATGTGGATAGCAAATAAGATTAACAGAATGGAAGAAAGGAAGGAATGAGAACTTCAAGAAATTATTCAAAAGATTTCTCAAGAAATTCTTCAAAAGATATCTCAAGAAATTATTCAAAAGATGTCTCAAGAACTCAATGATTTCAAAGATAAAATGATTAAAGATTTTGAAACACTGAGACAAGAAGTTGCAGCCCTCAAGGATCTGAAAGGTACGGTGGAATTCCTCCATAACAGAGTGGAACAGGCAGAAGAAAGGAACTCTGACTTTGAAGACATAGCTTTTGAACAAGCCCAGGAGAGGAAAGATCAAAAGAAATGGACAGGAAAGATGGATCTTACTCTCAAAGAGCTCTCGGATAATTCAAAGAAAACTAATATTCGCCTTATAGGAACCATTGAAGGCGACAAAATGGCTTCACAAAACACAGAGGCTCTTCTTCATGAAATTATGAAAGAGAACTTTCCAGACATGCCAAGAGATTCTGAAATTCAGATAGGACATAGTGAACCCAAACAAGACATCCCCCAGGCACATCATAATAAACTTCACCAAAGTTAAGAATAAAGGGAAAATTCTGAAAGTAGTCAGATGTAATAGAACAATAACCTACAATGGGAACAGTATTAAGATGACTGCAGATCTCTCAGCTGAAACCTTTCAGGCAAGAAGAGGATGGTCATCAACTTTTTTTTTCTTTTTTATTTATTTATTTATTTTTTTTTT
>NW_003852420.1:1806557-1899330 GCF_000181295.1 Otolemur garnettii
TTAAGGTAAGATGAGATTCTTGTATACAACAGATACCTGGTCTGAGTTTCTGTATCCAATCAGCCAATCTGTGCCTCTTTAGAGGACAATTTAAGCCTTTCACATTGATTGAAATTATTGATAATCCTGATAAAATTTCAGGTATTGAGTTGTTCAAAAGTCCAGTGGACCTTTAATCCTTTCGCCACTGTAGAAGTTGGAGTTTGATCAATAGTTTCTGAGTTAGTTTACTTTTGTTGTGGAGGATTACACTGGTCATTATGGAGACTATCCTGGAGAGCTGATTTAGTTATGGCAAATTTCTTCAACGCATAGATGTCATTAAAGTATTTAATTTCTCCATCATAAATGAAACTCAGTTTAGCTGGATACAGGATCCTTGGCTGAAAGTTGTTTTGTTTTAAGAGATTAAATGTCGATGTGCACCCTCTTCTTGCCTGAAAGGTTTTGGCAGAGAGATTTGCAGTTATTCTAATATTCTTCCCCTTGTAGGTTATGGTTTTCTTACGTCTCGCTGCTT
This sequence comes from Otolemur garnettii, assembly GCF_000181295.1. Classification (NCBI taxonomy): domain Eukaryota; kingdom Metazoa; phylum Chordata; class Mammalia; order Primates; family Galagidae; genus Otolemur; species Otolemur garnettii. The sequence goes on from NW_003852420.1 coordinate 1,807,078, forward strand.
TCAAGATTTTCTCTTTCACATTAACTTTAGTGAAGTTAATTATGATGTATCTGGGGGATGTCTTATTTGGGTTGAGTCATGCTGGGGTTCTGGAGCTGTCTGAAATCTGGATTTCAGGATCTCTTGACATATCTGGAAAGTTCTCTTTCATAATTTTATAAAGAAGAGCCTCTGTGTTTTGCAAAGCAACTTCGTCACCTTCAGGGATTCCTATAAGGCGAATATTAGTTTTGTTTGAATTATTCCAGAGCTCTCTGAGAGAATGATCCGTTTTTGCTTTCCATTTCTGATTCTCTGGATGTTTGGACATATTCAGAAGCTTTGTTTTTTACGTCTGAGATCCTTTCTTCTGCCTCCTACACTCTGTTACCAAGAGATTCTACTGTATTTTTCAGATCTTTGAGGGCTGCAATCTCTTGCCTTAATGTTTCAAAATCTTTGGTGGTTTTGTCTTTGAATTCATTGAATTCTTGAGTGAACTTTTGGAATGTTCCTTGAATTTCTAGTTCTATCTTTTCCTCTATTATATTAATCTTATTTGCAATCCAAATTCTGAATTCAATTTCTGACATCTCAGTCATTTGTTTATAAAGGGGATCTTCAGTTTCATCTGCCATATTCTTTCTTGAGAGAGTTGACCTACTCTGGTTATTCATGTTTCCAGTCACATCCTTTCTTGGGGGGGTTGATATACTCTGGTTATTCATATTACCAGAGCTTTTCTGCTGATTCTGTTCCATGATTATTTTACCCCATTTGGCTTTTCCCCTTGAGATTTGTCAAGTACCCGTACAGTGTTACGGCCTGAGAGACTGGGGACCTGCTTGGTGTGGTGGGGCTAAATGGCTCTGTCTTATTTTCAGCTGGTCTCTGTCCTACCCTAGTGATTCAGTTACTCTTGGTTGAAGTCTCTGCTATGGAGAAATACCAGCAATTAATTCGCCCCACCCCACACAAACAACAATTGGGTAAGGAAAATCAAACCTTCTCTCAACCATATACCCAGAGAGCCCCTTTGAATAGTCCCTGGGTGGTCTGCCAGGTTTAAGAGGTCCAAATCAGTTGTCCCAGTCAGCACCAGTTTCAGGTGGAAGAGTTCAAATGTCTCCGGCAGCTAGATAAGAGGGGTCTGCTTGGTGCTCAGATATAACTTTCTCCAGTGCTCCATGAGAGCAAAGGGACCCACCCAGCAAATGAGTTAGTCTGGGAAGGTTAATACCTCCTTCCCCACCTTGCACCCAGTCTCTCGTAGTCCCCCAGGTCTGTGACCCTATTCACTCCAGTAAGCAACTGCTCCTGGTGTTTACTACTGCCAAAATCAGCAGGAAATCTGAGTTCAGCAGGGGGGCCTTACATGTTAAATTAGGCTTCTGTCCGGGCTAGATTCCTCTGCAAGTCAGAGGCTGCATTCAGCTCTGGGAAGCAGGCAATTAGGATTACACTCAGGTGTCAAGTCTAACTTCTGCCCGCCCATTGCCTTTGTCTCAGCTGTATCACCCTGAGGGCTGGTGCTAATGGTCTCTTTACTTATGAAAGTTAAAGTCCATTCCAAGTTCTGCCTGTGGCTGCTGTTCAGAATCTCTTCTTGCCCAGAGAGACGGGACTTGCCTATCTGGAATGGCATCACTCCGCAGCTCAGGATGCTACTGTTGCTGTATGGCTTCCTCCAAGCCAACTTTCTTCTCTTCACTCCTGTGCCACAGTCAGCACGGAGCAGCACCAGCCCTTTCCCCCTCCACTTCTCTCAAGGAGATGCCCAAGAATCTGGACTCCATAGGTAACAAACCTCCAGACCCTGGTGTGGGTGGGTGGGGAATCCTCAGAGTTCAATGTTGCATGTGGGGAATATATACAGTTTTATATAGTTTTACAGTTTTATGCCTGGCAGAAGGGTGCCGTGGCACACCAGCAGGGGTAGGAGGTCCAGTTTTTAGGGGGTCTCTCCCATGGGATAGAGTGGGAGGAAGTTTGAACTCTGCTCACTTGTATGGAATAAACTATGAGCCCTTGTTGTGGGGGAGGGAACTCCCGTCTGCTTGGTGGTGGATTTTGTGCCTTTTGATTGTATTTCTGTGGTCGCAGCTCACCTCAGGAAAGTTGAAGTGCACTCTTCAATCTTCTCTCTTGGCTCCTCTCCAAACCATCAGCTCCCTTGCTAAACTTCTGTCCTGCCTCCTTCTGGACAGGAGCTTCTATAAAAAGCTGGCTACAGTCCACCATCTTGGCTCTGCCCCACTATTCCTAGGTATTTTATTTTATGTTATCTTATTTTATTTTATTTTTGCAGCTGTTGAAAGTGGTATTGAGCCTTGATTCAAGTAGCTTGAATAGTTGTTGGTATATAGAAGTGCCATTGATTTTTGTACATTGATTTTATGACCTAAGATTTTGCTGAATTCATTTATCAAATCTAGGAGTATTTCAGAGACATCCTTAGTGTCTTCTAGGTGTAAGATCTCCTTAGCAAATGGAGATAATTTGACTTTCTGTCCCCCAATTTGGATGCCCTTTATTTCTTTCTCTTGCCTGACATTGTGGGTGACACAAATGGTAACACATCCCAAGTTCATGAGTTGAATTCCAGTACTTTGTGGAACAGCAGTGGTGAGAGCGAGCATCCTTTTCTTGTTCCAGTTCTTAGGGAAAATGTAGACTGCACTCATGGGGAATGGTGGGCAGTACAGTTCACTTAAGACATGGTATCACAGCAGATGCCTACAGGAAAGTAGACACTGTCCCCCATGTCTGCTGGAAAGCCTGGTTTCCCTTCTTCTCACCAGCCAGGGAGGGGTTACACTTGCATCAGCCCAAACTCAGTTATAATGGGGTACTGCTCAGTGTTAAACCCTTAAAATGATGTCTTGAACCTGTGATCAGGAAGGCTGGGGCATCATGCAGGAAAGTATTGTGGATAAGAAACTGAAAAATGCTGTCCACCCTGTCTCAGTCTCAACACAAGTCCATAGCTGGGTAGTGAAGATCTTCCTAGGGGTGTGTCGTAGCACTGGGCTCCTCTCCCTCCTCAGATCTGAGCAGGGACTACACATGTATCTGAAGTTCTCTGGTACCTGGGCTGTCAAAATGGCACTGACTCAAACTGTTATAGGTTTAGATGCCTGTGTATTTCACATGGGTCCTTTTTGCAGAGAAATGTCTCTATGAAGTCTCCAAGCAGCTCCCTATGTTAGGCCTGAGACCTGTGTGGGTTGGAATGTTCTCATAGTTAAGATCATAAAGCTGAACTTGGGGCTTCTCTCTTTACTTCTTTCCCCATACCTAGGAGGAACCCTGGAGCTTCTCTCTTTACTTCTTTCCCCATACCTAGGAGCTGCTTCTGGCTGCTAGCCAGTTTCTGGCTAGACAAGTTGTCTTAAACCCTCTCTTACCCACTTTTAGATTTTCCTGTCACCTCCTTGGTCCTAGATGATCTATCTATTCAAAATATGAGAATCTGCTTACTAGGCTGGTTCCTCTCCATGGAGGAGGTACACACTACCTGTGTTTAGTTGGCCATCTTCAATTATAGAATTTAAGAGTCATTTCAACATCTAACTTATCTTATGCTTGAAAACCTTTTCTGTTTTAGTAGTGTCTCGTTTAAGAAGGGGAACCCTCTTTAGCAAAGAAAGAATAAGAATATCAGCTTTTTAAGGACACTATAAAATTATGTACATATCTAAATCTATTTAAAATATAAATAATAAACATTGAAACATTTAACAATTTTTTGGCATGGAAACATGGTCTGCCTTTTATTTAGCATAAGTCTACTGATTGGCCTTTCTACTATTTCTACTATAAACTACACCCAAAGGGCGTGATTCCTTTCTCAGGTTTCCAATGGAATGATGAACTCAAGACATTTAGAGAAATCTTAAAGAAAATTCTTTCAGCCGGGCGCGGTGGCTCATGCCTGTAATCCCAGCACTGAGGAGGGAGAATCGCTGGAGCTCAGGAGTTCGAGACTCACCTGAGCGAAAGTGAGACCCCGACTCATGAAAAAAATGGAAAAACCCAGCCGGGCACCATGGCGAGCGCCTGTAATCCCAGCGGCTTCCGGAGGCAGAGGCAGCGGGATGCCCACAAGCCAGGAGTCGGAGATTGCAGTAAACTACCAAGCCGCTGCACTCTGCTCAGGGGCACAGGGTGGGACTCTGTCTCGACCAAAAAAAAAAAAGAAAAAAAGAAAAAAGAAAATTCTTTCAGATGCATACAGACTTTCCGCCCAGTTGTTTATAGATGTCTCATCTACAATTAAATGTTATCAAAATTTTGCATAATATTTCAAGTGCTCTTCATAAAAAATTCATATTCTCTTTTTGTACTTATATTTAATTAGGTTATATATTGTTCAATTGAACTGTATAATTATAATAACAATACAACTGTTACAAGTAGGTTTAGCAATTAGCATTTCTGACTTGCTAAATCTACAAGGGGTGGAAACAGAGTGTACATGTATACTTAAGAGTATCCCACTGGCTGCAAGCATTTGGTTTGCTGTGGCCATCAGTAAGCAGGTTGTATAGAAGAGGCAAAAAGCATTGATGAATTTGCCAAATAAAATAGGTAGAGTTCTACTATGAAACTAATTGTTAGCTATCTTAGGAAAGCTACAATCCAAATGGAGCCCTAGAATACGGGGAAAGAAGAGGGGGGAGGGGAGGGGGAGGGGAGGGGGAGGGTGGGTGAAGAGAATGATATTGTGGGGATCATGCCTATAGTTTATTCTATTTGGGTACAGGTGAATTTGTCTAAAGGTTGAATATAAATGTCTTAGCATAACAATTATGAGAAAGACATGCTGGCTATGTTGGCCACCTGGATGAGAGTTTTCCAAACTGCATATAGAAGTAACACACTGTATCCTATGAGAGAATTAATGTACACAATTATGATCTAATAAAAAAATGAAAAAAAAATAGGTAGAGTTTGTTTAAGAGAGTTCTGATATCTTTCAAGTAAGATCTTTTTCTCTTACATGGAAGTGGTTATATTATGCCTAATAAGCTCACTCTTACCAAGCATTTTTCACATTGTTTTAAGATCCAACTTAAAATAGGTTACTGTTGTCTCCACTCTATAGATGTGACACTGGAAGCACAGAGAAATAAAGTAATGTGCTTAGCATCACAAAACCAATACTTGGTAGGGAAATGAATTTGAACTCATATGGTCTGTTGCCCAAATCCTCTAGCTCTTAGCCACTATGCTATATGCCTCTTACAAAACTAGCCTGACAATATCAAGAAATTTTAATCCTATCTTACTCAAAACAGTTTGGAGATTTAATTCATACTAACAGTTAGATGGTAGGAATCATCCCAAAGGCTAGATGGATAAAGCTATGTATATTGAACTATATGATTAATATATTACTTTTCTGAGCATTTAAACATTCATGTGAAGGCTTTTAAGGGAATATAAATAATGGCAAATCATTGAAAACATTTTTATTTTAGAAATATTTATAGTGTATGTAACAGATTTCAAAATTTATGGTTTCAATTATTAAACATAAGCCTTTGAAGAAATGTCTTGCTGCCCTCTAGGCCTCTAGGGAGTGTACATTTCATTACTGCCTCCTATCAAAAGTACTTCCAAAGACATCTGAGCAGCCATTTCTTATAATGGTCATAACAGCCACTCACCAAGATTTATATAAATTAGACAAAGTGCTACCATGGAATACTATGCAGCCTTGAAAAAGATGGAGACTTTACCTCCTTCATGTTTACATTGATAGAGCTGGAACATATTCTCCTTAGTAAAGTATCTCAAGAATGGAAGAAAAAGTATCCAATGTACTCAGTACTTTTATGAAACCAATTTATATTTACCCACACTTTCTTATGAATGATAGATCACAACTATAGCCCAGGATGAAGGAGAGAAATGGAGAGGGAAGGGGAGGTTTGATGGAGGGTAAACAGTGGGACCACACTTACGGAGCATATTGCAAGTGTGCAAGTCAAATCTATCAAATATAGAACATAAATGTCTTAACATAATAGTCAAGTAAATGAGGTGAAAGCTATATTAATTAGTTTGATGTATAACTAATTAGTCCAAGTTGTATTAAAAAATCAACACATTGTACCCCACATATGCATAAATGTATTCATGATCTATGTGTATATGATTTATTAAAGGGAAAAAATTGTAAAAAAAAAAAAAAAAGTAAAACAGAAAATTGATTATTGCTAATAACAGTAATAGATAGAAATTGAGAACTACAGATTCCAGAGAAGGGAGAGATTAGTTTGGGGGTTTGAAAGACTCTTCTTGATCGCAATCTCTGATTTTCTGAGAGTTTTGCTTTGATAAAGATTTTACAGTCTTAATATTTTAAGGGTATTTTCCCCAACATGTATCCTAAAAGACTGGTTCACTTCTCAGTTTCGAAGAGTGAGCTCTAGGTATGGTGTAATACATTGACATTCTTAGCTACTTCAAGTATCAGTTTGAGATTGGACAGGAAACACATGACATATTTAAACTGACACATTTGAGAAAAATTTATTAAAGAGACTATTTGTAAAGATGTTGACAGGCTGTAGGGAAAACAGAGTTCCCTCTAGGCTAACACAGCAATGTCATTACCACCATGTGGCCTTGAAGTGCCACAGAGTAATAGTGGCTACTGGAACATTGAGAAAGAAAGCAGGAGGCATGTGGAGAAGGCTCTGACAGAACTATGATCTTACCACCCTGCAGAGACCTAGCCTGAGGAGTCAGGGAATAACTACTTCACTTTCTGCCTACCCTCCAGGAAAGACACACCTCCTGTTAATGTCTTTCCACCAGACCTATCCAGACAGCAGGAAGGAAAGGAAATCAATCCATTTTTGCAGCCCGTATAAGTTAGAGCCCCACAGCACAGAATAGGATGGGGTGGGTCTAGAAAGGCTCAGAACACATCTGGCTTTCCAGATAGGGCAGATGAGAGGGTATGAAGTAAAAGGGTGCATGCAAATAAAAACATTAATAAAAGTAAAATTCCAGAATCTTAAAGAGGGAACTTTAGAAGTCATCTAGTCTGATGACACCAGTGAGCAAGCCTCACTGTCTTATACAAGGCAGCTTGTGATATTATGTAATGTATCTCTTTCTTGTAAAGCTTTTAATTTACATTAGACCAAAATCACTTCCCAGTAGTAATTTCAGCATTTGGCTGTGTTAAATTAAGGCAGTTAGAGCTGGACACAACAATCCTGACAGGAGCTGCCCTGTGAAGAGTGCAGTGCAGCTACTGCCTGCCCCACTGAACACAGGGGGTTATGCATACTGTTTCTAAGATCCTGCCAATTTTTTTGACACAAATTCACAGTGTTTTAGAGCAAAAAGAAACCTTTTCTCACTTAAAAGTACTAAGCCAGTATACACCCAGAAATAAAAGAACCAGTAGGAGATACTGTGGGATCTATCACAGGGATTGGCTTATGTGATAAGTAGACTGGGCTGGCTGGGCAAATCTAACATCCATAGAGCAGGCCCTTGGGAAGAGCAGGCTGGAACACTTGGGTATGAGCTAAAGCTGCTATCCACAGGTAGAATTTTTCTCTTCCTCATAGAAACCATAGTTTCATTTTTTATTTTTATTTTTTTGAGACAGAGTCTCAATTTGTTACCCTGGGTAGAATGCTGTGGCATCATAGCTCACAGTAGCCTCATACACCTGGGTTCAAACCATCCTCCTGCCTCAGTCTCCCAAGTAACTGAGACTCCAAGTGCCCACCACAACACCCAGTCTTTTTGTTTGTTTGTTTTTAGTAGAGATGGGGTCTTGCTCTTGCTTAGGCTGTTCTCCAACTCCTGAGCTTAAGCAATCCACCTAGCTGAGCCTCCCAAAGTGCTAGGATTACAGGTGTGAACCATTGTGCCTGCCTTCTTAGTTGCATTTTGAAGGTCTTGCAACTGATTGCATCAGGCCAACTCAGATTACCTAGGACAGCAGTTCTCAACCTGCAGGTTGTGACCCACAGGAACTGTATTAAAGGGTTGTGGCATTAGGAAGGTTTAGAACGACTGATCTAGGATAATCTTCCTTTCATTATGGGTTTTTATTTTTATTTTTTATAATTAATTATTTTTTATTAAATCATAACTTTGTACATTGATGCATTTAACATGGATTTTTAATCACATCTATAAAATGCCATCACAGCAATAACTAAATTAGTGTTTGATTGAATAACTGGGGACTTAAGTAAGCCATGTTGATACATAAAATTTAGCATCACAGCCAGGTAGCTCCTAATCCTTATGTGTTCATCTAATTTTTTGAATCTGAGTATAAGATTTTCTACTTACAACTATTAAATTTCACTGTTCTCATTTGGGTTGATTATTCTCGCATATTGATTATATCAATAAATTCATAGTTATTCTCTCCTAGTTTACTGTCATTCAAGATTGTGACAAGCATATACCTTCTGATCTTTTACCCATGTTCTTCTTAAAGAAGTTAGTAAAACAAGCCAAATTTGGAGCCTAGGTCCACAATAATATAACAAAAAATCTGTGCAATGAAACAAGAATATGGTCACACATGATTGTCAAGGTGACTTAGAACCTATTGAACTCTATTTCCATTCAGTTTCTATTTCAACATTTTGTGCACAGGATATGAGGGAGCTACAGGTGTTCTATAAATGCTATTCCTCAGACCTACCAGTCCTTCATAAAACACGAATGAGATTTAACCTAACATTCTTAAAAACTCTGCTTAATTCTTAGTGATTTCATCTCATCAACCAAAGGCTCACAAACCACATATAATAATCTATTTTAGAAAGTAAAGAGATTAACAAATAGATTTATTTTCTAGACTAGGAATACATTCCTCTACATTTTAAAAACACAAGTACTAGTTACCCATTTTCAGAACTTTGCCATTTAGGCTGGGCACAGTGGCTCACAACTGTAACCCTAGCACTCTGGGAGGCCAAGGCAGGTGTATCGCCTAAGCTCAGGAGTCAGAGACCAGCCTGAGCAAGACTGAAATCCTGTCTCTAAAAAAAATATAGCCAGGTGTTCTGTTGGTCACTTGCAGTCCTAGCTACTTAGGAGGCTGAGGCAAGAGAATTGCTTGAGCCCAAGAGTTTGAGGTTGCAGTGAGCTATGATGCTATAGCACTCTACAGAGGATAAGAAAGTGAGACTGTCTCAAAAAAAAAAAAAAAAAAAAACCAAACAAAAAAACTTTGCCACTTGTCCCTTTATGCCTTTCATGAAGAATTTCTCCAATACAACCGATAGCGTTTGTACCCCAATTATTTAAAGGCAGGATCTGTGCCTGGCATTGTGTCTGTTATATGGTTAGAATGAATAGATATTTGCTTAATTAAACTGAGTTCATAAGAGAGCTAGACCCAGATCTTCTCACTCCAAATTCACCATTCTTTTTACAATACCCACATATTACAATACAGGTGCTACATAACAAAAACCCAAAGACTTTGTTAGAGTACATTTGTGTAGTGTTTTATAGTTAAATACAATGTTTTTCTATCCATTACCTTTTTTAAAAAAATGGCATGTTCATTTTCCCTTAGGGTATTTTTTTGCTGGTAACATCAACAACTAATGCTTCCTTCTAAGTCAGAAGTAGGTCTAAATATATATATATATATCTTTATTAAATTGTTAGCAAGACAAATCAATAACCAATTGTGCAGTAGGAATAGTGGAGCCTGTTGCTGCCAGGACTGGGACACTACCTTCTATGTCCTTCCTGATTAGGGCCTACCTAGAAACCCTTAGAATTAAACTATCATTAATTTTGGTGATCATACCCAATCATTATGTTTTGGGTTGGTCTTAAAAACCTTTTCTTAAGCTAGTCTTGGCGTTCCTTCTTCTTCCTCCTGGTGTCTGTGACCAGCTAGGCTAAATTTAACACTTGCATTCCACTTTATTGATTGTTTTGGTGTGTATTTGCAATGGACACTATGAAGTGCTATTCAGATCCTTCTGAAATAAGGGACTTGCTGCTCATTCTGCAGACAGCCCTCAGGAGTCAGTCTCTGAAAGGACTATCATCTGATGCACTGAGCTGTATACCAAAAGGTCATGCCTCCTCCCTGGGGCAGCCCATTTCCAATAGCTGATCAATGCTGAGTATAAAGGGCTGATCATCTCACCCTAACTTGGGACAACTTTGAAGGGGCATTTTACCTCCTGGCACACGGTAGTGTCAGCAAAGCATCTCACTGAGCCTGCATTACAATTTCTCCCTCTGCCCAGCCCAACTTTTTCCCCAAATGTGCTCCTAAGGGCTTGTCTTAATAAACACCCTGATTCCTAAGTTCTGCTTGTCAGGGGACTTAACCTGCTCACCATTATATACCTTTCCTATTTACTGAACGTTTTTCTTTTCCTTTTTGGGGGGGGAAGTGGGGGACAGAGTCTCACCGTGTTGCCCTTGGTGAGACTCACAGCAACCTTGTGGCATCACAACTCACAACAACCTGAAACTCTTGGGCTTAAGTGATTCTCTTCCCTCGGCCTCCCAAGTAGCTGGGACTACAGGTTCCCTCCACAATGCCCAGCTATTTTTTTGTTGCAGTTATCATTGTTGTTTAGCTGGCCTGGGCCGGGTTCCAACCCACCACCCTTGGTGCATGTGGCTGACCCCATAACCACTGTACTATAGGTGCCGAGCCTACTGAATGTTTTTCTATAAATCAACATACAGTGTTATATAAATGAAATGATTTTAAAAGAAAATGACTGAAATGCTCTCATTCTAACAAAATTATGGGCTAATTCAATAAAAAAAAAAAATCCTCTTCTACAAATACCTTAAAATGATGTCTGAAGTATACCAAAACTTTAATTTTCTTCTAATGTAGGGCTCGGCTCACAAGAAACTGAAATTCTCAAGTGTTAGAATTACTGAAAAGATAAGGATGTGGTTGATGGTTTGGCAAGTTGAGATCAGAGCTAGTATTGGCTCAGACTTGAATTTTAATGTGCCAAATTGGGAAAGGAAAAAAGATTTTAGGATTTTTGAGAAGGGAGTTGTAAAAAGGTGCTCTGAATAGAGCTGTACATAGAGATACACTGGCATTGAACAGGGAGATTAAGAAAAACAAAACTGCCCACCATTGTATCCAAATACCAAGGATACTTACTCTCTACTGAAGCTTTGGCAGGGAAAAATTCCTTAGAAAAACTTGTACCACAGCCCTCAGCCTCATTCAGATTTGGATTTGGATTTATGTCATTTTTGGTGAACTACTTCCAAGCTAATACATATAAAAATTTCTTAGTAAGACGAGAACTCAAAACCCTGACAAAAGCAACACAAACCTATTCTGGAGAAACAATCCCACAATTAACATATAAGAAGTTTTGTTAGGGATGAGCTTACAAGATAATTTAGAAAATGCACACGTAAAAACAAAGTCTACTCAGTAGAGTCAGTTGCTGGGAGTGCAGTTTGCAGACAGCCTTCTGCATGTACACAAACACACACACACACACACAAAGGCATATTAGGACAATGATCCAAAAAAGCCTATGGAATAAATACATTTTTAAATGGTTAAGAAATTATAAGAAAAAAACAAGTTATCATGAAAAAGGCCTGGGAAGCTATGTAAAAGAACCAACTAGAACCAAGAAAAATGAAAAGTATATTCATTCAAATTAAAAGGCAATAAGTGGGTTAAAAAGACTAAACACATTAACAAATTAACAGTGAGATCAGAAAAATTACCCTGAATGCAGCCCAGAAAAAAATGTAAGTTGAAATACATTTACATTTCTTAGAATTACATTTCTTAGATTAAAAGAAAATTATCATACTCAACTATATGCTGTTGGTCAGGAAACATACTTAAAACAAGATAAATACCAAAACCTGAAATTAAATGGATGGAAATAATATCCCAGGCAACATTAATCATGAGAAAGCTAATATTAATTCCAGACAATAGGCTTTAAGGTAAAGTCAATCTTAAGAACAAAAGGAGTCACCACACAATGTTCAAAAGAACAATCACAAGGAAGAGCTGATAATTCTAAGCTTGTATCCATTAAAAATTCTGGGCAGTGCCTGTGGCTCAAAGGAGTAGGGCGCTGGCTCCATATGCTGGAGGTGGCAGGTTCAAACCCAGCCCTGGCCAAAAATTGCAAAAAAAAAAAAAAAAAAAATGTAAAAGTCTCGCATTAGGAAATGGACAAATCCACAATTGATGAATATTTTTAACATATGTCTCAGAAATTAATAAATTTGACAAACCAAAAAATATTAAACATTTAAAAGATTTGAACATATCCTCCATGGGATCCAGTTCAACAATTAGACAATATATAATCTTTTTAAGCCAAAAAAAAAAAAAAAAAAGATAACCTATAAAAACTAGGCCACAGACAAGGCCAAAAAGTTTCAAGGTATATCAAGGAATCTATATAATTCTACTTTACTCCCTGATACCAATGCAATATAATTACAAACCGTAAGTAAACAATCAAAAAAAGACCTTTCTCTTGAAGTGTAAAAACACTTCTAAACATGGCTTGAGTAAGTTAAAATGGAAATTTGAAAATATTTATCCTTGTTTGACAATGAAAATATTACATATCAAAAATGATGGAATGCCACTAAAACAGTAACTAGAGAGAAATTTACAGTTTCAATTTCACATGCCATATTTCTATCAAATCTAAAATGCAAAAAATGTATAAGATACAACATTGGTTTTTGCATCTTTAAGAAATAAAAGTGCTGCAAGGTAAATATGATATTCAGTTGACATTAAATGCATCTGCCTCATAGATGCCACATTACAGAATTGATAAAATGTATTATACAAGAGTAAGAAATATTAAAAATCAATTAATTTAGTGCCCAACTTTTACTATCACAAGAGAGAAGGAAAACAAAGGACAAAAACAAAGGAAAAGGAGAATGAACGAAAAAGAAGATGTAAGTGCAAATACAGTAGAAATTTTTTGAATCTTTAGAAATACTGAAAATCATTACTTTTACAGATCACAAGAGAACATTATAAATAAGTTTATTTCAATAAATATGAAAACATGAAATGGAAAGTGTTCTAGAAAATATAGTTTGTCAAAATTTATTGAAGAAAAAATAGAATTTCAATATAGATGCATAGCAAAGAAGTCAGTACTTAGAAAGATTATTTTTAAGAAAACAAACAAGCAAAATACAAATTCCTGAAGTTTTTTCCTTTATAATCAAGCCATAACATAAAACCTCTGGTATATGCAAATTATTTCAAAGAATAGAAAAAATCGGAAACTCTTCCCCAATTATTTTGAATATGTAATCATGGTATGCTAACTGGATATTACTAGTACTAGACAGGAAAACTGTAGGTAAATTTCATTTATAAATGTAAATACAAAAACATACAAATAAGACATTATAGTATCAGAATTTAGCAATGAATATGAAGTTAATATGTCATTACCAACTAAGGTTTATGCCATGGATACAAATTTAGACTGAAATTTTTAAATATGATAATATAGTTCATCATTTTAACAGATAAAAAGAGAAATACCATATGATTATCTCAATAGAGGAAACGACTGCATTTGAGGAAATTTATCATCCACTCATGATAAAAATTCTTATTAAACCAGGAATTTAAAGGTAACTTTCTTAACCTAATTTAAAAATTAGGCTTTTTCACTAAAGAATGGTGGGAAAGGAGTTCAAGGTCAATCTGGGCAACTTTAAAAAAAAAGTAAAGAGCGTTATCTTTAAAGTGAATGAAAACATAAGGATGCTCTCATGGAGTAAATTAATCTAACAGTATTCTAGAGGTGCCAGCATGGCAATAAATTAAGAAAATAAGCATTGAAACAGAAGAAACAAAAACTGTCTTTACTCCCAGATGACATGATGTCTACATAAAAAATTTCAGGAAAATCTATTAAACCATGATAATTAGTAAAAGCTTTGATCAAATTGCTGGATATAAAAATTAGTATATAAGGCTGGGCATAGTAGCTCATGCCTGTAATCCTAACACTTTGGGAAGCCATGACAGGTAGATTGCCTGAGGTCAGGATTTCAAGACCAGCCTGAGTCAGAGCAAGACCCCGTCTCTAAAACTAGCCAGGTATTGTGGCAGGTGCCTATATTCTCAGCTAATGGGGAGGCTGAGACAAGAGGATCACTTGAACCCAAGAGTTTGAGGTTGCTGTGAGCTATGATGCGACAGCACTCTACGGAGGGTAACAAAGTAAGACTCTGTCTCAAAAAAATAAAAAAAGTATATAAAAATCAACAGCATTACTGTGTATTAGATAAAAATAAAAATGAAATTATTAAAAACATTTAAAATAGCAATAAAAATCATACGGTACTAAAGAATAAATCTAATAAGGTGTTTGATTAATTGCCAAAAGTTATTAGACCTAATTACAATGAGATTGGTTAATTTTTTTTTGGATGTTTTTTCTTTAATTGAATGGTAACTATGTACATTAATGCATTTCTGGGGTAATTCTTTAAAGAAAAAATAGAAATTAGTATCACATGCTACAAATAGAATCTACATGTGAATATATATCAAAATAAACATACTATCAAAATTTTAAGATCTATCTGTATACCACTTAAAATATCTTCCAAACTGCGTGAGAAAGAGGAACCTAAAGTGGTACCTATTAGCAAGGGCAGGTAGCCAGGTGTTAATCCAGCCACTTTCATTAGGCGCTCTTGCCTACCATGGGCATAGCATGCCACTATCTTTCCCTCATCCCTCCTACTCCCCTGATTACTGAGGGGCTTCTCATTGTCAAGGCCTCCCATGGCCATCATCTTACATAATCATATCCAAACTAATTAGACTTGGTTTTGCCAGGTGTGCACATTAGTCTCTGAATCATCAAGACTAGGTTAAGTGATGCTCATTAGCTGCTGCTGAGGAAGTTGGAGGAATATATAGTATACTTTTTAGACAGAGTTCTATTTGAAATGTTCAGAATACAAAGGGATATGATTCATCTAATGGGAAAAATGATTTATGTGAATTTCTCAGTAATGTCAGATAAATGAAGTATTACTATAAACGATGCCTGGCTTTAAATACTTATAAAGAATTACAATAAATGTATTTAAAAACAAAAAAATGTATTTATGGGCCTATTTTTCAAATTCCCTTCAGTTGATATTAACTTTGGTTTTATCTTTCACATAATTTAGTTTTTTGTTGTTGTTGAGACAGAGTCTCACTCTGTTGCCCTGGGTAGAATGTCATGGCATCACAGCTCACAGCAACCTCAAACTCTTGCGTTTGAGTGATCTTCTTGCCTCAGCCTACCGAATAGCTAGGACTACAGGTGCCCGCCATGTGATTTTGCATGCTTGTAGTTCTGGGAAGCAGTATAAGCACAGACTCAAGTCAGAATACTGAGATTTGAATTGTCATATAACAATATGCCCTTCTTACCTGACCTTTCTGTGTCTGTATCACCTCATCTATAAAATGATGATTACAATAGCCCCTTCCTCCTACAGTCAGTGAGAAAATTAAGTGCAAGCACTAGAAACTGTCCCTTACTATAACATGATATATGTCGCTTTTGATTCTTCAATTGTTTCATAAACTGTATTTCCTTCTGCTCAATGAAAACCTTTAGACAGCAAATTAAACCTCTGTAATAAACTTACAATTACAATTACATGAATAATAAATAATAATGGAATCCAAATTATTGCAATGTTTACATAGTATATATTTGAAGAGAGATTTTTTTCCTACTTACAATATAATTTGTCTACAATTTCCTAGCAATTTTACCACTGGAGAAATTTATGTTTGACAATAATGGTGTGGGGACAGTGTGAATAAACTTGATTATTGTAAATGGCTGTGCTCTTATTCAAGTATATTTGAGTTGACAGCATCTTTATTTGACTAAACTCTTTGCTGAATCACTCTTTCTTAAATGGAATGTTATATTTAGTAATGGATCATTATTCTCCTTCCTTACCTAGGATTCGATCTTCCTGGCACAAATAAGGGCAAATGTGAAGAACTCTTCTGATGCATTATTTAGAAAATCTGGCCCTGGAATTGGTTTATATTAAATTGGTTTATATTAAAAGGATACAGTGTCTGTGTAGGCAAGATTTTCTGCAGAGGGAAAGAATTTCTTATTTTTATCTCTTCATATTATTTCAATAGAGAGAGCACCTGATTTTTAGTCAGACGAAAAGATATTCATCTAGCTCACTTGTTAATTCCTTTAGCTCTCAATGACCTTTTATATGGTTCATCATGTAAATATCAACTTGAGATTCAAAATAATGAATAAATTATTTTCCCTTTTATTTTTCTAGATGATTTAGATGACATTTGTTTACTTTTAAATCTATAGATTAAGATTTTAGATTTTTTTTGGTGAAATATTCAAGGGAGTGAGGAATGCAAGATAGGACAAGGGAAAGAACTAAGCCCAGATAGGGTTTCAGGACGAGTTCAGAGCTTTGAAGTGGGCTGCACTAGAGAAGTTCTTCCTTCCCATAGGCAAGGGGGCTAGGTTGCTAGTCAATGGCTACATACCTCCACCAGCTACGCCAGAGATGAGTTAACCATGTTGAAGACCTTGTCTTATTTCCTGACCTAGACCTTCTCGGTTCTAATCATCTTTGTCTTCATTTCTCCTGCTCTCCACTTAGCACTCATAGAGCTAGCTCACCATATGATTTTAAACTCTAAAATAATTGTCCCTGCCCACAGCTATCTTCCTGCCACTCTGCTCTCTTTCTTTCTTCTACTGAACCTTCCTTCACCTTCACAAAGACCTCTCGTCCCTCCTTTCCCTATCTCTTCCACAGCGGGCCTGGACTGCATGCCCAATCATGTCACTCAAACTCTCACTCTGCATTCAAGCCACACTACACTGTCCTTGTCATTTCACACCTGTGGTTTGTTTGCATAGACTGTTTCCCGCAAATGGAATGCCAATTTCACATTCTTGGCCTGATAAACTCCTATCCACCTTTGAAGAACGATATAAAATGTCACTTCATCTATGATGTCTTCATTTCTCTTAGCCATGGGCATTTGTTTGGTTGCAGTGGGCATCCCTTACCTTTCTCACCACCCAAATTTCCTTGTGAGGAATTAGATCTTCCCTAATTTATAGACTTTTATAGGAATATAATGAAAGTCTCTGTGATCCCCAACTAGGACTATCAGACTCATTCTCCATGGAGCCTGGAGTGGAGAGAGAAAAGTCTAAAAGGAGGAGTTCCAGTCTGTCTCAGGAGCAGCAGCTGCCTCTTCCCCTCTTGGAAAGCCTTGGTTCTTGTTGTTCCCACTTATTTCATAAAAATTTGATAGTCTCCCAATAAGTTCCTTTTGCTTAAATCAATCAGATCAGGTTTCTGTTGTTAGAAAGCAGAGATTCCTTCTGTGCTCCCAGTCGCTTATGGTATAGTACCTACCATGTGGCATTATGATTTTCTGTAAACAAGCCTGCCTTCACTGCCAGGCTGAGACAGTGTCTTGATCATCTTATTAATCACAATATCTAATGTTGTTGTCTACCATATGGTACATACTCAATAACTACTGACTGAGTGAACAAGTGAAAGAATGAATGACAAAGAACAAGTTTCTTTTTCCTTAATATCTGAAAAAAGCAAGTAAGTCCTTTTCTGTTCCAAAGATTTGCTTCTAGTCAAATGTTTGATGAGCTCCATAATGACAAGTGGTATGAATTAAAGACTGGACTTGAACAGGAAAATTTATAACTGAAATGTCAGCAAGAAAAAGCATCAGTCCTTAGTTCTCCTATCATCCCACTGAGAGCTGAGCTGGGTCCAGGAATTGCTGAACACCTGGAAAGTCTACCTGCTTCACTGTCTATTTAGAGTATTAATCATGAGAAAGAGGCCTTGTCAAAGGTGGGCTACTTGTGCATCCAACTGTCTGGGAAAGACAGATGTCCAGCACCTAGAAAATTTGGGGGCTCATGGGAAATTACAATCCCTCTTGCATCTAGGTGGTAGCCCTTGTTCTGATGGGAATCAGAGTTTGGGTGCATTCCTTCCCACAAGGAGAAAAAGCAATTTGCTTTCCATGCAATCCAGAGACATTAGTTTCCCGAAGCTGCCATAATATAATATAGACTGAGGGGTTTAAACAACAGAAATTATTTATTTTCTCACAGTTCTGGAACCCAGAAGTCTTAAGATCAAGATGTTGGCAGGATTGGTTCTCCTTGTCATGTACATGGAGAAGCCTTAGACACTTGTCCTATGTCCTTACCTGGTCTTTTCTCTGTACATGTGATCCCTGTTGTCTCTTCTCCTTCTTCTTCTTCTTCTTCTTCTTTTTTTTTTTTTTTTGCAGTTTTTGGCTGGAGTGGGGTTTGATTCTGCCACCTCCGGTATATGGGGCCAGTGCCCTACTCCTCTGAGCCACAGGCACTGCTTGTCTCTTCCCCTTCTTATAAGGACATCAGACATCTTGGATTAGGGCCCCACTCTAATGGCCTCATTTTAACTTACTTCTGTAAAGACCTTATCTCCAAATAAGGTTACATTCTAAGATATTTGGGGTTGGGACCTCCACATGTGAATTTGGGAGGACCACAATTCTGCCCCTAACAGCATTCAAGTTAGATATGGAATAATGCTGGAGCATTTTCATGACTTGCTGGCACCTTAGATAGTGCTCTGATGTGTCTACTCTACCCTCTTGTATTCCTGAGGCTTGTCTGCAACACTCTTACCAAATGAGTCTAGAGCTCCTGTCAGAGCAGAACAAGCCTGGAAGGGCTGGCCATTCAGAGGACTCCAGACTCAGGAAGGCCCTTTACATCAAATCTAGGTGGTCACCTCAAACCACGTCCTAACTGTGTTATCCCCAAATTCAGAAATTGTTTTTTAAAAAAGAAAGAAATCAGGAAGAAGGGAGTGTGTAAATTCCCATTATTTTTCCCCTTCAATCATGATTATAGATAACATATAACTCAAAGCAGAAATTATTATATATTCTAAAAGTGTCCACTGTTACTATTTTGGTTGAGTAAGTTGAAGTACTCAAAATAGCTTTAAACTGGCTTTTAAGTTAAATATTTTTGTTTTGATTGTAATTTTAATTGTCTAAGTTTTTAATATTTAATGTTTAAATATTTTTTTTAATTTAAAATGGAAAGTGGGCAATCTGATAGTTTTTCAGGAAAAAGAAAAATAAGAGCCCCTCATTCTTTGTGGTCTTGTTAAAAAAGTATGAAATCAGCAGTGCCTTTCCTTTGAAATGGCTTCACATGTGGTTTACCTAAATGTGAGATTTCACTAACTGTCGTAATGGACATCCTGGAGCACTGTGATATTATGGAAGACTCTCTGTGTGTGTGAGTGTGTGTATCGGGGTAGGGGATGCAGCTATAAGTCTGACTCTTCCTCCATATAGCTTTCTCCATATATAGACTGATGATAACATTTTGAAAATTGTGAAGTATTATATAAATGTTTCAAAAATATCATTGTAGAAGGTAAAATTTTATTTTTTATTTATCTTAAATCCTGAAAAATGATTCTGAGTTCTTGTTCTACAAAAGCATTATTGGTATTCTTTCTCTCTGTGCCTTCTCCAGGGTTTTAGAAAGGTTCTAGGGAGAGGGAGAAGCCTCAAGCAGAGAAAAATTATTAAGAAGATTTCCCCCTTCTTTCCTAGGTGCACACAAGTGGTCATCTTAGAGATGCCTATTGCCCATGTCCTCACATTCACCTGCAATCTTATGGTTCTGATGTGTAGACTCTGTGCTCACACAAGGGAATCATTGCCAGCCAGGCAGAGAGCCTGGTGCCTCAGATCCTGACCCAAGGGCACACCAGGCAACCCCTGCCTTCTGCTGGCAAAATCTTGCATCCCTGTCCTACTCTGGAAATACCTGTCTTTCTGCTACCATTAGAGCTATCTCTCCTCCCTCCCCCCGCCCAAATCCTTTCACAGAAGACAGGAAGAGGTACCTTTATATGCAGCTCCTGCTTTCTAACCTATTGATGTTCCTGAGCTAAGGAACTATACCAAGTGAACGCCCTGAAATGAAAAGCTTAAAAAAGAAAAAGTAGAACCAAATGCAAACCAGCACGTTATGTCAGCCCACTATTTTAAAAATATATAACATAGAAGTAAAATTGTTTTTATTTTTCTTGTTCATCCATATATAGTAAAAATGCAAGCAAAGAAAAATTTCACAGATGAAGGAGAGCAGCTATTTAAGATGGGCACCAAGATTCTCCAGCAGTCTAAAAGCCAACAACAAAAGGCAGAGTGAGTTTTTACCCATTACCTTAGCTAAATTAAAGTCCAGGTTAAGGGAAAAAGCAACTCATGATCTATTTTATCATTAAAGGTTAATTGGGATAACAAATTAGCTTATTTGGGGGTGGCGCCTGTGGCTCAAAAGGGTAGGACACTGACCCCATATGCCAGAGGTTCAAACCCAGCCCTGGCCAATAAAAAAAAAGTTAGCTTATATTTGTCCATAAGCTTTTGTTTTTAAAGGATCAAATCATATTTAAAGAATCCCATAAATTATCACCCTAAACAAAGAGAATTGAAAATGTGACTGGGATCCCTGTGTACTAAGTGACATGCAGAATTAAGGCACTGATCTAAATACTTCAGGCTTTAACTCATTAGGTATTTTAAATGAAATGAAATGTGTCATTTGAGTTAGAGCAGTTGCTGTTTTAGAATACTTTATTCTGCCTAATGGAGCATTTGTACAGCACCTTATGGTTTCCAAAGCATTTTCACTCATGGGATTCCATTTTCTTTCACAACACTCTTAAGCAGTTTTTTTTTTCCCCCTTTAGAAAGTTGAGAACAGAGATTCAAATATGTTAATGTCAGTTGACCACAGATATAAAACTGGGAAGCAACCAGGCTGGGCCACACAGTTTTATTCTGTGCCTGTTCTCTGTTCACTCAACTACCTTGTCTGACCAAGAAGCAGAAATATCTTCTGTCTGTGCTCTAGTTGAAACCTTGGAATCAAATACTAGCTCTATCATTTATGTCTGTGTCATCTTGAGTAAGTGACTAATCCTTTCTGTGGCCTGGATAATATAGTCAAGCTCTTAGAATACTCTCTCTTTGCCTACTTGCCCTGGCAATGGAGGCCCATCCACTGTCTATGGTGAATGTATCTGCTTTGTGAGCTTTCTTACTCTCTAAGCCTTTTTCTTCCTAGGTAAACTTTGTTTCACTCTTGCCTTTAAAAAAAAAGAAAAGAAAGAACAATGCCAGTCTCTGGTAACCAGGAAACCAATGTTTGCTATTTTTATCTCTATCTTTGGAATTGGTTAAGTGGAAGATATAGGGCTGAAGAAAGCAAAGGTTTTTTTTAATCAATTATGGGGAGACTGGGCCCTAAACTCCCAAGGATACATCCCTTGTTTTCATGTAGGCTAGGCACACCAGCCCTGGCAAGGCAGCCCCAGACAGAGCAACAGCAGTGTCTGTGAGTTCTTCAAACCTGGCCTCTGAAAAGAGTATAAAAACTTAGAAGATAAGAAGCAGTTGTGCATGATCAAGCACCTACTTTGTGCTAGTTATTTTTCTATTTTTACATCTATTATTCACTGTTCACAATAATGATATGAGACATAGATTATTACAGGCAATCCCTAGGTTATGGACAAGATAGGCTCTGTAGCTTTGTTCTTAAGTTGAATGTGTATGTAAATTAGAACAGGTACATTTATCTATTACCTGTAATGGCCTCCATTTGTAAGTGCAAGTTGTGCATAAGTTGGATGTTTGTAACTTGGGGACTGTCTATATCCTCAAAATATAGAGGAGGAAACGAAGAGTCAAAAAGGTTCTATAATTCTTCCCAAGCAACAAGAAGGAAATGAGGTAGTTGTTCTCTCTAGGGGAAGTTGAGTTAGAAGCTCTTTGTAAGAGCAAAGGAAACCATCCCCAGCAAAACCCAGGCCTCACACTGAATGTCCCTGGGGACTGTCATGATAATGATGAGGTAAAATTGAACCCCCAAAATAGAATCCAGCCTAATCGGAAAGTCATCTCACTGAGATGCCCACTCAGTGGGCAAGTAAGAATAGAGAATTCCCAACCCAACCTAGATGATAGAACAATGGCGTTTGAGGGGCGGGCTTTAGATTTCAGATGGGCTCTGCCTATAGCAAGGGAGCCCAAGGAGGTAAGAAGGGGCTTGCTAGATGCATCCTGTCAAGTCCAGGGAAACTCTGAATTCAGCCTGAAGGGACAAAATCACTCTTAGGAGGTTCAAGTAACTATCCACTTAATCTTGAAGAGAGAGAAGCTTCCTCTTTGGTCTTAAGAACAGGATGAAAACCTAGTTCTAACAGCAGCATGGGAACAGTTACACCTATGTGGTTGTCAATTCAATCCCAGGCTATTCTTGATCAGATTGTCCAGGCCAGGTCTCTACCCAAGGGTGACAGAAGTGCAGCTTATTTGCCACTTCCAGGGGGTGGGAGCAGAGGATACAAATGACACTAGTTATTTTGGGTCATACACAGCCACGTCCAAGGCAATCATTCTTTTATTCACTTCTTATACACATGTGGGAAAAATCATTGCTGTTAAAAGTACAGATGTTATACAAGCACATGTAAGAGAGAACAAACTTTTCTTTCAGGAAGCCTCAGTGACAGCCAGGGTTGGTCCTTCATTAAGAATCACCCCCCCTCCCATTAGCAGAGAAGTTTTGCAGATAAGCCATTGTTTCACACCAAATCTCTGATGTGCACTAGAGAAGCATTCAGCCCTCCTTCCCCAACGACCTCCTTAGTACCCAATGCCAGGTCCTATAGACATGATCCAGATACTTAACTGAATTATCTTTTGGAATCTGTTCCTGCTGCCCAACTTCTCCCACCTTTTTTTCTGGTGAAGATTGTAACCCAGATCTTAATTTTACCTAACCTATGAGCAGCATTCTCCAGCCCTGGATTCTACGTCTAGTATCCCTTGCATCATCTTGGATTTTCCTGACAGGGAACCTACATGCCTACCTGGACCTTGGAATCAAGACACCTAGGAAGATTTGTTTTCTGGCTTGTTGCTGCCCACTAGGACCAGAGGCAGGATATATGTATATATAAAAAATACTGCTGAGTACACCAGATATACTATGGAGTATCCCTGCAGCCCATCTCAGTTTCTGTGTCCTGGTCCATGCTGGTGCCCTGCTTGTCCCAGCAGGCTATGTAGCTGTAACAGCAAGTCATGTGATGGAAGGGCTCAAGGGAGTCTGTATCCCAATGCCTGTTCCTGGATACCAGACATTTGCCTTTATTGACCTTTAAGAGCTTTGACTACATTTGCTATCTAGCCTCCAGAATGTCAGATTGTTTTGACCATGGCTAATTTCTTTCTTGACCTCTGGACTTGCAGTTTTTAATGTCTTTTTCTTCCATTGGTGTGCTCACCCTCTATTTTGACATTCAGGACTCTAATGCCTCCCTGGATTTTTCTCTGTCTGAGGCTCTCCTTGCCTACACTATTCCTCTCCAGTCTTTGCTTAATAATAGCTTATTTTAGCATCAATATGGAAAGGCTGTACATACGGTTGAGTCTTCTGAGTTAGAAGCAATGGTAGATTTTGTGTGGTTTTTTTCCCCCGCTGTATTTGAGTCAAGGTCAGGGATAGAGGTTAATGCCTTCTGGTCTTTCTACTTCCAAAAAGAAAGTTATAAAAGTAAACGTAAATCCCCAAAGTACTGTCCATCTCTGACACCTGATTTGTTTGACCTTGCAAGACTCTCCATCACTACTTGTTATACAGATCAGGTCCAAGTTCTGTCCGGGACTCAGAAAGTACAGTTTAAGTAATCCTGAGGCACCTGCAATTTTAATCCTAAACTTTCACACCATTTACCACCTGATTATAGGAGAACAATGACCATATTGTAAAGCTTTAGCATCAATGCAATAGTCCCAATAAAAATAGCTAGATTTATTGAGTGCTTACTCTGTACCAGACATTAGGCCAAGCAGTTCACATGGATTATCACATTTAATCTTCATAGCAACCCTATGAAGTAGATGCTATTATTATCCCCATTTCATAGATAAGAGAGGTACAGAGAAGTTATGTAACTTGGCTGAAGTTTTCTAACTAGTAAATGCCAGAATTTGAACCAAGGAGTCAGACTCTAGAGCCATTTAGTTTTGGTTTGGTTGTCGTTTTTCTGAAGAGTCTGGCTTTACTGTGTTGAAGAATATGTTCTGTTTTAGCAAATTATTTTGGGATATGATAGGATCATCATTCTCCTCATAGCAACTTCCTAGATGTGACATTCTAATTTTGATTTATGTTTTTTAAATTCATTTTATACAACAAATATTCATAAATAATGGTGGTGGCCAAGGAAGCCCTTACTATTTTAGCACAAGTGCCTCCATTTTTTACTTGCTATATAAGCTTGAAGCGTGGTGTATCCTATATATTTCTCCTTTTGAATAGCTTCATTATTTGTCAGATATATTTGAAAAAAATCTATTGGCATACAAATGTATAAATCTAAAAAAATGTATAAATCTAAAAAAAAATCTATTGGTATACAAATGGAGGCTGAGCATGGTGGCACACACTTGTAGTCCCAGCTACTTGAGAGGCTGAGGCAAGAGGATTGCTCAAGTCCAAGGGTTTGAGTTTGCTGTGAGCTATGATGTCATGGCACTCTACCCAGGGCGACAGAATAAGACTTTGTCTCAAAACGAAAAAAAATTCAACAGATTTCAGCTAAACTATATTATGAGTAGCAATAACAACTGAGTCTTACTTGTTAAAAGAGAAGTGGTAGTAATAATACTATAAAGGAAGTAAGAAAAAATTTCAGTTTCGAAAATCAAACTTTTGGCTTAATATTCTTGAAACAGAGCCTACGTATTCTTTGCCAAAGCAGCTGACATGGGAAACTTGAACGCTATGGAGAAAATGGCTGACGCTTTGCTATTTGGAAATTTTGGCATGCAAAACATAACAGCAGCTATCCAATTATACGAGTCCTTGGCTAAAGAAGGATCATATAAAGCCCAAAATGTGAGTTCAAAAATAAAAATGAAACCTTAAATAGCTACATCTTGAAATAACCATAGACAAATACCATGTGAAAGGAGGTGAACAATAGTACTCCAATTCTACACTCTACCACAAGAATCCAGGCGGGGTGGGGGGGGGGAGTGTTGCCTTAACACACAAAAATCGTGGGGTCATTGCAGCAGGAGCAAATTGTTCTAGCCCTATGGGTGACTTTTAGAAAGGGAACAGAACTTCCTGTCTTCCAAGTCCATGTGCATGTGCATTTTAACTATGTTAAATTTTATATAAAATGTATTCGTGTATATGAATAAACATGGAATAAATCTATTATCTTTGGGTGATATGTTTGCCTGATATTTACATTCCAAATATTTTATGAGCTAAATTTAATTTCTTTTCTATTTAATAAATATATTCAATTATATTCTAACAGCATTGTCTTTGGGGTCAGTAAGTCTTGGTTTTATATATCAGACCCAAAAGGTTAACATTGAACTGGTATGGAAAAATTCAGTCATACTATTTATTGAAATACTGAAATGCTGTAATTTTGGCTGGCAGAAAGTCTCTGCCCAAGTACCTCTTTTGCCTTCCCTGACATCTTGGGCACTCTTATTCCTGACTCAGACTCCATTCCTCCTGAGCCCCCAATGATCTAGTGACCATTGATCTGCATTTGAATTTTCTGATCCTTTCTTCAGTTTTATCAAGTCTAGTGTTGACCCCTCTAGTTAATTTTTTTTAACTTGGATATTGTAGTCTTCAGGTCCTAAATTTCTGGGTCTTTAATAGTTGCTCTTTGTTGATATTCTCATTTAGTTTGTACATTATTTTCCTGATTTCATATGTTTTTTGTGTTCTTTTGTAGTGTACTCTGCTTCTTCAAGATTATTCTGAATTCTCTATTAGGTCATTTATAGATTGCCATTTCTTTAAGGTTGGTTTTGTGAGATTTATTTTTATCCTTTAATTGGGCCATGTTTTCCTATTTCTTAGTGTGCCTTTTTTTATTTTAATTAATTAATTTGCTGTGATTTGTGCATTTGAGAAAAACAGCCACCTCTCCTAGTCTTTATAGACTAGCTTTACACAGGGGAAGACCTTCACCAATCAGCACAGTCAGAAATTCTGAGGGTCTCCAGATCTTTGCTGGGGATATGTCTTCTCTGTGTTTCTGCCTATAATTTCCCAATTAATAAGACATGCAAATTTATTTTTCAAGAATTTATAATCTCTTGTTCCCTCTGCTGTCAGTCTGCGGTACATGTTGTCTGGCACAGCAATAAGACACTGAGCTCCCTTTTGTCCTTTGAGCCCTCAGAGATCAAAAGTATGCTTGTTCCATCAGCATTTTGAGTTAAGTAAGACAAAAACCAACACTTGGAAAGTCCCCTGAAAAGCCAAAACACTGGACATGTGTTCCACTCTTGTCTTTTCCTCTCAAAGTAGAAGCTATCAGTTGGGCTTTTTCTCCTAATAGCACTACTCTGTGCTGGCTTGGGGTGGGGGTGATCATGGATAAAATAAAATGGTTTCTCTTTCCTGTTTCAATGGACTATTCTTGACTTTGAGCTTGCCTGGCATAATATGACTTCTTAACTTGTGCTGGAGTCCTTATAAAGGCTTTTTGGACAATATGTTGTTAAGTCAGTGTCCCTGTGGGAAACATTGTCTTAGACTTTCAATTCTACCACCTGCTATGATCAAACTTTCATTTTTTTATTCAATATATTCTTTACTAAATATATACATATATATTCTTTACTGTTTGAATATTTTACATCCATCATATTTTATTTTAAAAATATGAAGGAAAATATCCAAATTCAAATTTTAAAATCAAAGGAAAAACTTTCCTTTTCAAGAAAGGAAAGCACAGGATCAGTGCCTATGGCTAAAGTGGCTAAGGCACCAGCCACATACACCTAAGGTGGTGGATTCAAATCCAGCCTGGCCCGCCAAAACAACAATGCCAGCTGCAACCAAAAAAATAGCCAGGTGCTGTGGTGGGCACCTGTGGTCCCAGCTACTTGGGAGGCTGAGGCAGGAGACTCGCTTGAGCCCAGGAGTTGGAGGTTGCTGTGAGCTGTGATGCCACAGCACTCTACCCAGGGTGAAAGCTCTAGGCTCTGTCTCAAAAAAAAAAAAAAAAAAAGAAAGAAAGAAAGAAAGGAAAGCACAGAAAATCCATTTGTTTTATTATTATAATTTATAATAAAGTATAAGAATTAGCCCATATTCTCATATATTATATAAACCTCCTATTATTATGATCTTTCCCAAATTCTTGAAGCCTTATCAAAAATGCAAAAAAGAAACTTTATCATGATATAAGAAATAAATTAATAATACAAATTATTGTGGGACATTTAAAATACCACTTATCCATACAGATATGAATAATTGTGAAATAAATTGATTTGAGTTTTGTTTTTTCTTTTGTGCTTTAGGCATTAGGATTTTTGTCTTCTTATGGCATAGGAATGGAATATGATCAAGCCAAGGTAAAGTTGCTCTATTTTTTTTTCTGGAACAAAACTAATTTCTTTAAAAGTGATATTAAATAGAGAATTGACTCTTCAAGGAAAGGGGTCCAGTCTAGCATGGTAGTTGAAAGTGCAACTTCAATAGAGCAATTTAGCAGCCTTCTACCATAAATCTCTTAAAGTCTCATATTTCAGATTCTTTACTGAAAGTAATAACATCTGCCTCATAGGGATATAATGAAATATCCAATGGCTTTATCACAGACTCCACAACTTGATAAACCCCCAATAAATGGCAGCCATCTTCATAGAAGAAGAGAGTGAAATTTGAAATTTATTTTGGAATAGCGCCAAGGGTTGTTACTAGGCTGAGAATAAAAAAGCAATTGATGGTTCAAATTTAGATGACCAATATTTTTTACTTTAGGCATTGATATATTACACCTTTGGCAGTGCTGGAGGAAGCATGATGTCCCAGATGATTTTGGTTTGTAAATTAAATATTCTTGTAACCAAATTGGCATACTACAAATATGGCATTGTCTGAATATTAAAAATATTTATGCCTGTGTTTTAGGGGTACAGATACTTGTCAGGAATCAATGTTCTACAGAATTGTGAAGTTGCCTTAAATCATTACAAGAAAGTGGCAGATTATAGTGAGTAAACCTCATAATTTATTTTAACATAAACAAATTGCAAGGCAATTAAAAAATAAATACTAGTTGACATACATATATGCAAATACTAAAGTCTATGTTTTTAATATCTGTTTTTTTACAATATTCTTCTAAAGCAATGTAAATTTCTACTTAATAGCTAATTTTCAAATAATTTTAAATGACTGTACTCATCTTTTATTTTTGTTAATATATAACCTCAAACAATTACGTTTTACTTGTTTTTGTAACATACTTTCCTTAACTAACAATTTGAATGTAGCACCAATAAATATTAAAGCAATTTTCCTAAATCTAACATTTAGAATATGGGATGACTTGCTAAAGAAATGAAAATGAGGCACATACGTTGCGGATATCTACCACTGTATTTGAGGACAATTCAAGCAGTCACTATTCTATTACCTTATCCTTTGCTACAAAAATAGAGTATGAAGCTAATGCATGTTCCTAGAATCATTTTCAAAGCTATATGTAACATGTCATCTTGGAACATCACTGAATTTGACTATATAATAGAGTTGGTTTTCTTTTTGTTTTTATTTTTAACCAAATGCAAATCAAAAGACAAAATAGAGTTTTAAGTTGATAAAAATCTTCAAAAAGGTAAATAAGGTAAAGTCAATTGATTAATTTTTGTATTCAGAATAATACCTAAACACACATCTTTGACATTATCAGTATCTAAGAAAAAAAAAAGAAGAAAAAACTATTTAAAATGCTATGTATAATAAGATCATTTCATATGCTTAATAAAACTGAAATTACTATGTACATATTTCAAACTGTAAACTTTGTTAGGTGTATTCGAGCATATTTATCTTTATGTTTATTTTCAGACTACCTATACAAAGTAATTAAACAGTAGTTATTACTTTTTTTTTTTTTTTTGAGAGTCTCACTATGTCGCCCTGGTAGAGTACGTGGCGTCACAGCTCACAGCAACCTCTAACTCTTGGGCTTAAGTGATTCTCTTGCCTCAGCTTCCCAAGTAGCTGGGACTACAGGTGCCCACCAACATGCCCAGCTATTTTTTCTTGGAGTTGTCATTGTTTAGCAGGCCAAGGCTGGGTTCAAACTCGCCAGCCCTATTGTGTATGTGGCCAGCACCGTAACCCCTGAACTATGGGCACCGAGCCAATAGTAGTTACTACTTTTATATGGTAGTGTTAGTCTCAGAAAAAGTCAATAATGGAGGAGGGTTCTCAAATGTTTCCTCTTTCCTTGAGACTCCTTAGACAAGATCTTCGGTAGAGTCTGATATATGTCCATATAGTATTTGTATGGGTTGCAAAAAGTAAGTTTCTTGTACTTTTTTCAGAACCCAGTAAACAAAAATCAGCAAATAAATTTCTGTTTCCCATGGATCTTCCCTCTGTGTTTGTGGACCAGATTTCTGCACAATTTAAGAAAATAAGCCTAACAGCATTTTCTCTAAGTTGACTGCTATCTCTTGCAGCCTGTGTTTTATAGCTATTCTCTGGCTTGTTCTTGTTCACAGTTGCTGACAAATTAGAAAAAAGTGAAGGTATTCCAGTGGAAAAAGTGAGACTAACTGAGAGACCTGAAAATCTGAGTGCTAACAGTGAGATTTTGGATTGGGACATATACCAGTATTATAAATTTTTGGCAGAAAGAGGAGATGTTCAGATACAAGTAACGTATACATACTAGATTGAATTTTTAGAATGTGAAAATAACAAGATCTTCCTTCTCTCTGAATCCTAGAGGGATTGGGGCCCCAGCCTAAATGGGAGCGGGAAGAGAGACACGGCCCTAATCCTGTTCTGTCCCCTGCTTCTGACAGTTCCAGTGGCCTAGGGTAGAGCCTGTTGCCATAGTAATAGCAATTTTTTTTTTGCATTTCTTGCTAAAAAATTCATTTCCTAAAAAACCTAAATTTTAAGTACAGAAAAAAAGCACCATCCAATGTTAGTTTTAATATGAATGAACTCTTACAAGGATTAGAAGTATTCTGTTTTGAGGACTGGGACAGCATTTGTGTGAATTTTGATAGCCAAGAATTAAGGCCTCTAGGTTTATGTGACAGTTGTTGCTGTACACCAGCAGGCCAGCTTAATGGATTGCGGAAGCCATATGCCCAGCAGCAACCAATTACCCATTAAAAAATACAGTCTGGAACATTTCCCTGATTCTTTCAAGATATGCCAACTGCAACAAACTGAATCTACATACTACAGTAAAATCACCAAGTAAATGTTTTCTTTTCTTTAAAGTAATACTGCTGCTAAAATCAATTTCAATATCATTGCTCCTAGGTATCTCTTGGACAGTTACATCTAATTGGGAGAAAAGGTCTAGATCAAGATTACTACGTAAGTCAATCTGAGAGCTCAGTCATAAGAGGTGGGGAGGACAGGAGGAACGTTGGAGGGGTATTGAATGGGGAGAGAGAGAAGGTTGGGAGAATGGCCAGGGAGACCCCACTGCTGCTTCCTTGGTCAAATCTCCTCCCCAGCTTCTTAGGAGAAACAAAGTTCAGCAAAGGGAGCACTTTCCTACCTGCCTTCAGGTAACCTTTGTAACATAGTTACAAAGAGGTAGGAGCTTGAAGAGCAGTGGGGGCAGGGAAGCATCCATGTTCCAACAAAACCTAGCCTCTCCCCACCCATGCACACTGTCTGGCTGGGCTCAGGCAAGGAGAATATCCCCACCTGGTAGCCTTGAACATTCTCCTTCCCCAAAGGCAAGA
Source organism: Otolemur garnettii (assembly GCF_000181295.1). Lineage (NCBI taxonomy): Eukaryota > Metazoa > Chordata > Mammalia > Primates > Galagidae > Otolemur > Otolemur garnettii. Next base: position 1,838,006 of record NW_003852420.1, read on the forward strand.
TGCAGAAAGTCCACCTTTGAGTTTCCTACTAAGAAATCTAAGGACCAACTTTATCCCCTAAATCAAAGGACAGACTGCATTTAACATTATTTAAAATATATTAGATATATTTCTATATTTGCAAAGCTCTTTTTAATTATTTTTCTTAACCTTACCTTATCCCTGTTAAGTTAGAGGGTTAATTAACTATTCAAATTTATAGCAGAGAAAAAACCAAATGAATTTGACCTATATGGGAATCTCCTCAGTAAGAAGCAAGGGTCACAGGATGAGTTCTTGCCTAGATTCTAATAGTGGTTCCAAGGCCCTAGATCACCACAAACCTGGGAAGTAACTGAGATTCCTTTTTTTTTTTTTTATTGTTTCAGGTTAATTGAGGGTACAACAAATTAGGTTACATCGTGTGCATTTCTTAAGTAAAGCTCCTCTTATAATTGTGTCCCACCCCCAAGAGATGTGCCATACACCCTAACATTGTGCCCATTAAGTGCCCATCCCCCTCCACCTTCCTTCTTTCCCTCCCCCACTCATTCCCCTGTCCCCCACCTTGAATTGATTTGAGTTTTCCTCTTATTTGGGCATGTATTTGACCATCTACTGGCTTCATATTAGAATTGAGTACATTGGATTCTTGCTTCTCCATTCTTGTGATACTTTACTAAGAAGAATGTGTTCCAACTCTATCCAGGTTAATACAAAAGATGTAAAGTCTCCATCTTTTTAATGGCTGAATAGTATTCTAGGGTATAGATACACCACAGCTTGTTAATCCATTCCCGGGTTGTTGGGCATTTAGGTTGTTTCCACATCTCAGCAATTGCAAATTGAGCTGTGATACTCTAATGTAAATGTCCTTATAATAAAAAGATGCTTTTCATTCTGGGTAGATGCCTATTGTAGGATTGTGGGGTCAAATGGGAAGTCTAGTTTCAGTTCTCCATACTTCTTTCCAAAAAGGTTCTATTAGTTTTCAGTCCCACATTCCCCTCTCTCCACATCTGTGCCAGCATCTGCAATTTTGGGACTTTGTGACATGTCTGAGATTCTTTTTAAAAGATGATCTTGCAGCTCTTGTCATTCACAGGAGCCACATGCTCATTGTGTCAGTAGAACATACACATTATTCCAACACAATCTGCCTGAGTGATAAAAACAATCACTTTATATGGCTGTTACATTAAAAAGTGATGTTATTACTTTCCATTTCACTTTATATTGTCACTTTATGAATGTATCTTTAGTACTATAATTCATATTTTATATGAGATACAGTAAACATCAGGTAAATTTCAAAGTTAATTTCATAAAACATGATAAATAGATAGCAGTTTAAATAAGCGTATGTACCCTCAGACAGCTCCATTGAAGATCTTTAGATTTTTTTTATCCTAATCATAACCAACGTGTTATATTCTTTAATGGGAAGTTTTAGATTCACAATATTACTCCAGTGTTGGATTTCAGCCTACAGTGAGTTTCTCATGTTAACCGTAGGTTGCATTAGCTAGAAAAAGAGTTCCTCATTTTCCATGAACATGAAATTTGATTGGATGTGGCAGAACACAAACCTCAGTTTTGTAGGAAAGGCATACCAATATTTGTACAGTACAATAAAATCCTACACAGTTAAGTATGTCCAGTCAGCTTTAGCCACTGTGATCACCAGATAGGAGGTACAACTGCCTTCAGGTGAAGGTAAGTGCAAGCCCAGAGCTGGTACTGAAGGATTCCAGAGCTGTAGTGCAAGAGCTAGCCAGTTGGGTATCACCCAGAAGCCCAGTCAACCTCTTTAGTGGGATCATTCACAGAGGTCTCATTATACCTGTCTTATAGGGGCAGAGCTTTGTCTGGTGAAAGAAAGTAAATTTCTTTAAGACCTACAGCTGGGGTTGTTTAGGAAGTAGAATTTAGGGCAGTGCCTGTGGCTCAAGGAGTAGGGCGCTGGCCCCATATGCTGGAGGTGGTGGGTTCCAACTCAGCTCTAGCCAATAACTGCAAAAAAAAGAATAAAAAGAAGAAGAAGTAGAATTTGAACATGGGCCTTCAAAATTCAAAATCTGTGCTCTTTCCATTAAACTTTTCTTTTGACCCAAACCAAATAAATAAATAAACAACTTCTAAAATCTGTTTCCACATTTATAAAGCAAGAAGAAAGAATGACATGATCTCTCAAGTTCCTTCAGCTGTAACTTTCTGGTAGTGGGTTGGCCTCCTGCTTCCCATTCAGATATCCAAAGGCAAATTTAATCCCAGAACCATTCCAGTGGTTCAGGTACTCCCTAAGGCAAGCCCAGGTTTGTCCTTTCAGCTTCCCTCAGCTTAATGAATTTGAACTTATATGTAATACTCCAATCAAAATTTCAAAATTTCAAAATTTAAGACTAATTGGCTTATCTATCAGTTAGCTCAGTCTGCATAACAAAGCACTCCCAAACCTAGGTGTCTTAACACAAGAACCAATTATTTGATTCATGATTATAGCAGGTCAGCTATTTTGGGCAGGGTCAGCTGAGGAATTCTGGTCTGGGCCAGGTTCAGCTAATCTTAGCTGGGCATGCTCACGCCTCTGCAGTTAGCTGAAGTTTTGGCCAGAGCTGGCTGGTTTATGATGGTTTCATTTGGGACAGTTGAAATGACTGGGCCCTCTTTCCACATGGTCTCATTCTCCAGCTAACTGGCCCAAGCCTTCCACAAGGCAGTCAAAGGTTCTAAGAACACAAGAGCAGAAGTCTCTTCAGGTCTGATTCAGAACTGAAAAATCACTTCTGCCATGTTCTTTTGACCAAAGCAAGTCACAAGGCCAGCAAGATTACAGGGGTAGGAAAATGGGCTTCTCCTCACAATGGGAAGAGCTACAAAGTGTTGTGGTCATTCTTGCCATTTACCCTTTAGTTTCAAGAATTGACTTGGAATGTACTAATAGATAGAATAGTTGATTCTTATTTGTAGCACAATCAACTTGGAATGACAAGGGAGATACAGAGAGGCAGAGAAAGAGAAAAAGTTGGTTTCTGAAAGGCTGTTACCCCAGCTCTTTTTGTATCCAGCTTCTTATCCTTTCAGGTCTCACCTACTCAAGTGAAGATTTTCTTTTTTTTTGTAAGTTTTATTTTACTTTTAATTGACACATAGTAATTGTACCTATGTATGTGATACAATGTCATGTTTCGATAAATGTAGACATTGTGTAATGAACATAGCAGGGTAATTAGCAAATCCATCACCTTGAACATTTATCCTTTCTTTGTGGTGAGAACAATCAAAATCTTATCCTCTAACTATTTTGAAACATACATTATTGTTAACTAAAGTCACCCTACTGAACAACAGAACAGCAGAACTGGTTCTTCTTGTCTAACTGTAACTTTGTACCCATTGACTAACCTCTCCATGTCCCCCTCCCTCCTCTCCCCAGCCTCTGGTAACCACTATCCTACTCTCTGCTTCTATGAGATCAACTTTATTAAATTCCACATATGAGAGAGATCATGCAATATTTATTTTTATGTGTCTGGCTTATTTCACTTAACATAATGTCCTCTAGATTTATCCATGTTGTCACAAATGACAGGATTTTATTCTTTTTTAAGGCTGAATAATATTCCCTTGTGTATATACATTGCATTTTATTTATCCATTTGTCTGCTGATGGACACTGAAGTTATTTCCATATCTTGGCTGTTGTGAATAAGAGCTGCAATAAACATGGAGTGCATCTATCTCTTCCATACAGTGATTTCATTTCCCTTGGATATGTACTCAGTAGTGGGATGGCTGGATCATATGGCAGTTCTATTCAGAGATGTTCTTGATCAACTGTACTCTTCCATCACTTATGCTATCACACTGTGTTCATCTTTCTCATATCCCACATAACTCCCTAAATTATATTGATCTGTATTTGTTTACTGTCTGTCTCCACATAATAGAAAGACAATTACTCAGCAAATACTTTTTGAATGACTGAATGAATGCTAGCATCCTGAATATTCTACCTTGCTCCCCAGCCTGAAAACTACCACCTGAGCCAATATGCTCATGTTTTAGTTACCAAAGAAAATTATTAGTATGAACCTCTTTTTAAATGTGAAGTTTATTGCTCAGCAAATTGCATTTCAGAATACCTGGAAATAAGTAGCTTGCTTCCCGCCTCCCCATTGTTTGGTTGGATTAATCTCTCTCATGAGTTGCCCTCAAAGATAACTTCTTCACCCTCTTCCTCACCAAATTCTTAATTATCGAAAAATACTGTATATGCAATTCTTGTTTACATTACCTTAACTTTTATGCACAGAGATGTTAATGTCATTTGCATGTCTCAGGGAGGGCTCAGAATGAATTGGATTAGGAAAGGGAGGTTTGGGGTGCATATTAAACTGGATGAAGCAAAATTAAATTAGACCAGCAGAGGGATAACATCAAATTTGTAAAAGCCATTGCTTTGTCTGTCCTGCCACCCCATAGAGAGAAAAGAGCTAATATAATCTCTGTTCAGGATGATCTACAGAGCCTGGGATAATAGAAATATTCATAATTGTTCTTAGAACAATACATTTTCTTGGCATTTCATTTTAGGGAAATGGGACAAACTAGTTAAACTAAAAATTTTCTTAAAGCCAGTGGAGAATCATGCTCATTTTTAAAAAAAAGATAGAGATGGTCTCAAATAATCAAATTTCACTTAACATAATGCCTAGGACATACTATACTTCATCCTAAGATACCATCAACTGTAAGATTACATCATTATTTTATATTCTACTGAGAAAGAAAATAACTGTGAATATAAATGATAATATGCCCCTGATATTAAGAAATATCCTAATTAAAATGGGGTAAGGGAGAGATGTATGTACATCTTAGAATCAGTGAAATATGATGAGAGGTGCTTACTATATATAAGAAAGATAGGACGGATGGATGGATGGATACTTGAACTTACCTCTTTCAGAGCAAGAACTCAGGTTAGCTCATATATATCAATGAAAGTAGATAGCATGGTGCTTAATAAATGTTTATACAATTGAAGAAATAGCATTAAGGGAAGGTAAATTTAAAAAGAAAGACAATTGCAAGGCCAAGTAAGCTATGACAGGAGAGGAGTGTGTATGAGAGAGTCTTAGTTCTTTTGGGTTATTATGGGGTTGTTATATTGAGGGGTGGAGGGAAACTCCAGGAGTTTTGTTTGCTCCTGGAGAATAGATTATTTTCTTTTAAAAGTTCAATCTAGCTTCCCACAGTGAAACTTTTTTCAGAAATGTCTGTTTTAAGATATTTAAGAGCCAAATTATTAAACTAGAATTTGAGAATGATTTCATAAAATCATAATGCTAGAACTAGAAGGATCCATAAAGATTAAAGTCCAGCCTCTCTGTATTAGAGATTTATCAACATTCAGACATGCCTGACACATTTCCTGGGTGCCTACCATGTGGCAGACACTATGCTAAGTTCAGAGGATTCAACATGGAGAAGATGAAAATACACAGATAATGAAATCAAGGGATGACTACTATAACAGATACCAGACAGGGTGCCCAGGGAGCATAGAGGAGGAGAATCTGAATGAGGAAACCAAAGCTGGAGATGATGTGATTTGCACAAATTACACGGTTACCTAGGGACATATTTGGGCCTTGGCTCAGTGGAGATATATTTTTTCTCAGTAGAGAAATACTGTTTCTGACTGTTATTTTTGGTATTAACATTTTCTAATTTGGTATATCACATACTGCTATAACTTTCTCCTATCCAACTGACACTTTAGATTATTTGCAGCATTTTATCTTCAGGATTCTGTAATGCTCATATATTTCACTGGCTTCTATTTCTACCAAATAAAATAAAAGTTCTCAGCCTGGTATTCAAAACTGTTTATAATAATAACCCCATCTTAGTTTTGCAAGTCTTAGCTTTTGGATATTTGATTTTAGCCATACTGAATTAATTACTATTTTCTTTTTTCTGAGACAGAGTCTCACTCTGTCCCTGAGTGAGAGTGCCATGGCCTCAACCTAGCTCACAGTAACCTCCTATTCCTGGACTCAAGCAATCCTTCTGCCTCAGCCTCCTGAGTAATTGGGACTACAGGCACATCCACCATGCCTGGCTAATATAATTACTATTTTCTTTTCTTTTCTGTTCTTTTCTTTTCTTTTCTTCCTTTCCCTCTCTCTCTCTTTCTCTTTTATTTTTTTTTTCCTTTGAGAGAAAGAGTCTTATTTTGTTGGCCTCAGAGTACCATGGCATTGTTGCTCACAGTAACCTCAAACTCTTGGGCTCAAGTGATCCTCTTGCCTCAGCCTCCCAAGTAACTGGGACTACAAGTGCCTGCCACAATGCCTGGCTATTTTTAGAGACAGGGTCTCACTCTTGTTCAAGTTGGTCTCATACTCCTGAGCTCAAGCTGTCCACGCACCTTGGCCTCCCAGAGTACTAGGATTATAGGCATGAGCCACTGCACCTGATGTAAATTACTATTTTCTGAACACACCATGGATGTTCCCATCTCCATTCTCTTGCTCATATTATTCCCCCAGCCTCTAACTCATCTCCATCTTTCATGAGACTTCTATCATTTTCGCCCTCTCTTTATACCAGAGAGGCAGAGTGCCAAGCACATGGGAACTGGATTTAGGCTGCTTATAGAAAGACTCCAGGCCTGGCTGCATGACTCTGAGGGCCGCTAACTAGGATCAGATAGTAATAATGCCTTCCTCATAGTGCTATTGCAAAGATTAGGTAAGAAAAAGTCTGCAAGACCCTTATTAGAGAACTGGGTATAATGTCTTTTATTCTGTTTTGTTGTAATTCCTTTTGTTATTTCTTTTATCCCACCTGTCACCTACTATCTTGTTGCTCTTTACATATATCTCTTCTCAGCAACATTGTTGGGGAGCAAATGTAGGGACTGTGTTTGTTCATTTATGAATCACTTGTGATATCCAACATATTCTATACATATAAATAATATATATAGAGAGAGAGAGAAAGAAACAGAGAGACAGAGAGAGAGAAAAGCCTTCAATTAAGTTTTTGAAAGGATAAATGAAGATTGGAACAGAAGGATGGATGGATGAATGAATGCCTAATGTGATAAGGGCCAGTAGTGGTGGCATTTATACTATGATGTCCACAAGGCAAACCCACTTCAGCAGCAAGGGTGTGGTTCTTAAACAGGTTGGCAATATTTCTAGAGCAAATTTCCAAATAACTACCCACATTTCTTCCCTAAACATTCTCTTCTCTTTGGAAAGGAGCAGATTCTTGAATATCAACTCAGTCAAAGCTTTTTAAAGAGCAGCAGTGTTGGATCCTAACAAAACACTTTGAAGAAGGGCCTCCTTTCTCATTCCCAGGACTGGTTTCTTTGATTACTCCATGTGGTTTCTCAGGCGACTTTTACATGGTCAGGATGCGGCCTAGGGAATGTGACAGCAAGGAACAAGGTCAACTTTTATGTGTTTAGACAGAGTGCTTCACTTAATGTTACAACCCAGACAAGATGAGAAGAGGCTTTGCCGGCCTCCTCAGATTTGATTCGGAAGGGATTATCTTGAAACTCCCCTCTGCATGAAGACGTGGCCTCGACAGGCAGCCAGGTACATCTGCTCTTGCTCAGCCTGTAAACACTAGGATGCAGTGTATACGATTCTGCCAATTGTAGTACAAACTGTCTTTTAAAATAAGCACACAATGTCAATAGGGAGGCCTACTTTTTCAAAATAGTGGCCTATTTAGCTCTCTAGCTGGTATTTATCTCTCCCCACAAGGCCACATGCCCATCATGTCTTTCCAAACATGAAAAGTAAGTCCTTATGTTCTAAAATTACATATGTCATATACATATATGTGTGTGCGTGCGTGTGAATATATATGTACACACACACACATATATATATATATATATATACACAGAGAGAATGACATGCTTCCACTCTTCAGGTTTATATTTAAAATAGCATTTGGAATAGTACCTTGAACAAAGTGGACATTTTGTAGGTATTTTTTGATGCATATTGAATGAAATAAAGTTTAGTTCAAAAAGCCACTTTGTAGGATTTATTAGTGATTGGCAATAATACTGTTCCGTTTTCTCTCCAGAAGGCATTATACTACTTCTTAAAGGCAGCAAAGGCCGGAAGTGCAAACGCCATGGCATTTATAGGAAAGGTACATGCTTCATCTCCATCAATATTCTCTTTTTCTTAAAAACTTGATAAGTTGGTGGTACCAGCTTACTGAACCTGGAGTAGGGTAATAGGACTACAGGCCTCTTTCATGGAAGCAGCTGAAGGGGACATTTGGCTATAACCTAAGGGTAGGATTCTCGAGGTGATGGTTGGAGAAGACGCTTCATACAATAGTAGCCTTTATCTGAGACACCAAAAGCAGCCTCAAAATTACACCTGGGGCCAGGTGCTGTGGCTCATACCTGTAAGGCCAGAAGTTTGAGACCAGCCTGAGCAAGAATAAGACCCTATCTTTACAAAAAAAAGTAAAAAGTGATCTGGGCATGGTGGCACATGCCTATAGTCCCAGCTACTAGAGAAGCTGAAGCAAGAGAGTTGCTTGAGCCCAGAAGTTTGAGGTTGCAGCTAAAGCTAAAACGAGGCCACTACACTCTAACTGCAACAACAGAGGAAGACTCTGTCTCAAAAAACAAAAAAGTACTCCTGACTCAGAGATCTTCCTAAGTATAGCTACAAACCTATGATCACCCCCTACCTAACACATAACAGCAGAGCCAGGCTAGGTGAGCATCAGAGACTACTCCCAGCCTGAGCTCAGTCAGGTGCTTCAAAGGAGAATCAGTCCAGGCTGGCCAGGGTCCCTCCTATGCCACCTCTGCCAGAGTTTCCCAAGGCTGCTGAGCAAGTGGGGTTCCCCCAGAGCAGCATGTTCTTCTCTCTCCTTCAAAGACCACAGGCTCCCCCTGAGTGCTGCCCTAGGCTCCCTGCAGCCCATCTGCATTAGTAACCATGGGGACAAGTGCCCTGCTTCCAGAAGTGCTACATACAATAAATTTAGATTCAAGAGACATGAGAAAACACAAGTAGGGTTGGTTTCTTTGCCCTCAGCAAGGTCATTGCAGAACGTTTGTAGTAAATTATATTCTTGGTTTTTCCTTTTCTTTTAAAGAAATCCAGGTAAAATTCAAATAACATAAAATTAACCATTTTAAAGTGTACAGTTCAGTGGCATATATTACATGCACAATGTTGTATAAGCACTAACTCTATTTAGTTTTAAAACATTTCTATCACATTCAAATTCTTTTGTTTTATTACAACCTCTTTCATTTTCACCCCCAAGATGTATTTAGAGGGGAATGCCGCCGCACCGCAAAATAATGCAACTGCCTTCAAATACTTTTCCATGGCAGCCAACAAGGTATGACCTCAACCCATCGCCATAAACATAAAAACAATCTGCATGTAGACTGGGGCTGGAGAGTTGTCTTCAAACTTCCAAGCCCAAACAAGGAGGCTGTGAGGAGTTTTGTGTCCTGGACAAGTATGTTGTCATTGAAAATAAAATATGGGGTAGGGATGGGAAGAGATATGACTTGTCTTCTTGGTAAATGAAAATGGCAGTGATAAGGGTACCCTAGCAGGGGCCGGCAGGAGGCCAGACAGACTCATCTTTCCCTGCCCCTGTGCATTAGGCTATTTAGCTTAGGAATAGTAAGTAAGGTCAGAGGAAGGAAAAACTCAGTCAATAACTCCAGGTAGTTCAAGACAAAGACATCCAAGAAATGTCTACTTTTCTCTAGTCAGATCTAACCCAAAGGCCAAATCCCCTCCTGCCCCCTGCCCCCATCCAGGCAGGAGGTTGTCAGGAAGGTGGCTAGGGCAAGGTGATTGAGAACGCGGGTTCTAGAGGCAGAATCCCTGGCTTAAATGCCATCCCTATAACCCACTATCTGTGTGACCTTGGGCAATTTACTTAAACTCTCTGAGCCTTTGTTTCCCCATCTATGAAGTAGGAATACCTACTTGCCTGATAGAGAGGTTGTTAAGATTAAAGGAATAAATATATTTGTGCCTCATATTGTCATGTACTTAAACAAGTGCCTGGCACTTAGTAAGTGCACTGTTATCTTTTGCTGTCTGGAGACAGTTATGTAGAGTGAACTTTAGAGCACATTCAATACAGGATGGAGAGCAGGCATGGCGGCTCACACCTTAATCCCAACACTCTGGGAGGCCAACATGGGTGGATCGCTTGAGCTCAGGAGTCGCTTGAGCTCAGGAGTTCAATATCAGCCTGAGCAAATGCGAGACCCTGCCTCTACTAAAAATAGGAAAAGAAAAAAAGCCAAAAACCTAGTCAGGCACTGTGCACATAACTCCAGCTACTCAGCAGGTTGAGGCAAGAGGATCACTTGAGCCCAAGAGTTTAGGTTGCTATGAGTTACAAAGCCACAGCAGGGCAGGGAGTGGGACTCTGTCTCAAAACAAACAAACAGTGATTTTTGGTCTTTTGGATATACTCCTACTAGAGGAATTACAGAACCAAATGGCAGGTCTACTTTAGATCCCTGAGTGTTCTCTAAACTTCTTTCCAAAAGGAAGGTATTAGTTTGCATTCCCACCAGCAGTGCAGAAGTGTTCCCTTTTCTCCACATTCATGCAACATCTTAGTTTGATGTAAGCACTCCAAATTGTGTAAAAGAATCAATACATTGTACCCCACAAATGCATAAATGTATTCATGATCTATGTGTATATGATTAAATAAAAGTTAAAAAAAGAAAGAAAGAAAATATTCCAAATAAATATAATAATTTGGGCCACATGATTAATTTAAAATACTAGTGATTTTTTTTTTTTTGTAATTTCCAAAAAATACTGTTTGATGGCTCCTAGATTACCAGGGAGTAATAAAAAACAAACAAAAATCCTGCTTCCTCCCGTGGAAGTCTTGCCTTTGTTCCTAGGCTCAGTGAGGCTGATATCTGTCAAATAAGACAGAGTAGATTCCTTGAATTCCTTTAATGCATGAAGCACATCCACCCAACAGCCATGGGCCCTGTATTGGCAAACAGCCTTGATAAACCTCTGCCCGCACAGCAGGAAGCCTGACAGTCACACCCTGAAACACTGGCAGTGAGGGCGTGCTCAAGTCAGGGAGTATTTTCCACTGATCTCAGTTTTTAAAAGCCCACACGCTGCTTTAGGAGCCTATTTATAAATGACTAGCACCTCGGAGCTTCTGCTATTATGGTGTAAATTACTGAGAAGGCTAGCATTCAGCTCCCCTCATAATTTGTATGAAATTATTGCTCTGCAAGGCAGTTATCTGGAGTACCATTAGATTAGGATGACAAGAAAAGCAGGACCACCACCACCACCACACCCAAGAAAAAGAGTTAACAAGGGAGATCTCTTATAATCTGCCAAATAACATGGATTTATCAGCCCAAAGGAAGAATGCCAGGAAGTTGGGTATATAAATCAATATAGCTCCAAAGCTGTCCAGGGCTATGGAACCAGCAGTGACCTGGGCCCCTTGCCTTCTAAGGCCAGGCATGGTGGCCTAGCCTTCTGGGAGGCTGAAGCATGTGGATAGCTTGAGCTCTGAGACCAGCCTGAGCAATAGTGAGACCCCCGTCCCTACTAAAAACAGAAAAACTGAGGCAAGAGGATCACTTGAGCCCAAGAGCTTGAGGTTGCTATGAACTCTGACATCACGGCACTCTGTTCAGGGCACTAGAGTGAGACTCTGTCTTAAAAAAAAGAAAGAAAAAAAAAGGAAATCAGAAATTATATTTAAGCTAATTATGCTAATTAGCATTAGGTAGACATAGCCTGAAGAATTTGTCAGATTTCTTACTCACATTCTTACTACTTCTTTTTAAAAACTGCTTCTTAAATTTGTTTTTAAGTTATACCAATACTAGGACACAGAGCCTTTATAATCTCTTTGTCTTATTTACTTAAGAACAAGGACAGTTAACCTTTGTGACATTGAGCTCATAGTGAGCCACAGTCCTCTGGTTCCCTGGCACCTCTGAGGACATCAGGCCTTTCTCCATCCATAGGGACACCATCTTCTGTCCTATGTCTCCCCAGTCCTCCATTCTAAATCCCACTCATCCCCCAAAGCAGAGCCTAAGCCTCTCTCCCTTCACAAAACCACCCACTCCTTTTTGTTTATATTAATGTAATCTCTTCTCTCTTCTGACTTTACCCTGCATTCACTTCCACTGCTGGGATTTTAGACCTTTCTACCTTGTAGCTTCTCCTGTACTGTCTAAAGTCCATGTGTCTTCAACTAGGGGAGGGTGAGCGTCCTAATCTATAGCCCAGGTTCATGAAATACCTGTCAAATAAATGACCATATGCTCCCTGGGTTCACATCAGTTAACCTAATCAAGAGCATTAAGTCCCACAGTGAAGGTTGTATATAGGCAGGCTCCAAGTTACAAACATCCAACTTACATATACTTGCACCTATGAACAGGGGTCATAGGTACCTGCTCCAATTTACATGCGAATTCAGCATAAGAACACACTTCAGAACCTAGGGACTGCCAATACTCTGAGGTATTGGCTACACACTGGTTTGGGGGTGCCTGGAAAAGGTTGTAAGTATTGGTAAACTTCACATCAAAATCTAGACATCCAGCTTTGCTTGGAAAATGGCACAAGTTGACTATACAGAGCTGCCATCCCTTGGGGCACAGGGAAGCTCGAACGGAGGAGCTGAGGCACTGCCACAGCCTTCAGACAGGGCAGGGTCTCTCCATTTGCCTCCATCTCTGCCACTCTCGCCATCACCTGGTTTACTATACTTTTTGTTATCACCTGCACAGCTCCTAAAAGTGTCTGAGTCAGCCCCTGCTGACCTAAAAGTCCTAAATAGGCACTCTGGGCCTTAAACATTTGGTGTAACTCTTAGAGGAAGAAAGTAATTTCTCCCCACTTTTCCAGCTTTTCTCCTTCCTCTCTCCCTTCTTCCTTCCCTCTTCTCGCTTCCCTCCCATTTTCTTCACCATGTGAACAAGGCTCATTAGAAGAAGATGGACTCACTAGAATTTGCCATATTCATCACATCAAGCCTACTACTCCCAAAGCAGACTGACCCAGGAGTCCTAGAACCCCAAGTAAATGTGGTCAGGAGAAAACAGGGTAGAAGATGGCAGAGTTATGTCACCAGTTTTTATGTCATTAAAAACTCTAACAATAGTGGGGCCTTTGAGAGGCATAGGCTCAGAATTTTGAATCTGTAAACAGCTTTTGAGATATGCCTTCTCTATTTATGAATTATTCCTGTGTCACTGAGGGGCACTCTGGCTGCACCCCCAGCAACTCAATTCAGGTGGTAAGAAAGACTTTAGAGCACTTTCTATCAGAACTTAAGTTTCTGAAGAAATACTATAAACCTGTAAAACAACCCAACAAATCTGCTGGATACAGGCCACATGGTCAACCGTGGCTCCTTAATCACTAGGGGGTGAAATGCATGATGGGAGATGCAAAGAGAAAGGAATTTTCTAGTTGGGGGAGGCACCTTCAAAATTCACTCTTCATCCAGGCTTGATATGCTAAATACCAACATATTTTAACATGTGCTGAACACTAACTGTGCTAAATTTCCCTTTCTTTGGAGTATTCAGAATATTAATCAGAAAAGTAAGTAGTAATTAATTTAGCATCAAGTAAAAGAAAACATTAGTCATTTATAAACAGTCAAATTTGACTAAAGAAACATATACCAGCAATACTTTTTGTCTGGATTGAAATCCATAGAGTCTCTAAAATATTATTTGACCATTTATGTCAACCTCCTTTGACCAAAGTAGGTAACAATTATCTGGATAGACATTTCACTTCTGTAACACTTCTACACATCCTTTAAACCCTGGCTCAAATACCACCAAATCTGACAACTCAATCACTTTCAGTTCTAGCCTCAACCAGGCAGCAAAGTATTCCTCTTCTAGGTGTCCACAACACTCTCAATTGATTTCTACTTTAGAATTTAGCACACTTGACATAACTTTAAGAGGTTGACCTAGCCCTTTGATATGGCTTATAGACCACTGGCCTGTGAACTCTCTGAGGCAGGGATTATGGTTTATTCATCTTTTCCCTCTCACTTTCTACCTTTCCCCTGTCTCAATTATGGAATTACCCACAAAGCAAGTCTTCAATATTAATATGTGTTGAAAGAAAGAATGGAGGAAAGATTTAAGTCCATTTCCTCTTCTCTTTTCTAGTCAGAGAGGGTTATGAAGGTACAAAAGAAAAGACTAGAGATGGTCAAACTAACCTGCCCGCTTCTTGGCTAACCTGCCTTGATTAATCTCTTACTGAGAGCATTTCAAATATTTTGAGTTATTTTGCAGTAGTTTTCCTTATCATGAATTCTTCTGGGACTTTACTTGAGTTCTTAAAACTCTTCTAGGGTAATGCAATTGGTCTTCATGGGCTTGGTCTTCTTTACTTTTATGGAAAAGGAGTTCCTGTGGTAAGTTACATAATTATATTATTTTTTTCACGTTTTTAGCAATTTATAAGGCAAAATTCATGATTATTCATTAATTTAAAGGAATTAGTCTCTAATTACCTGGTTTGCCAAACTATTATATCAGATAATAGAGAATACAATACATGGGTCATTATGAAAGTTTTGAGATACACAAAAATCAAGAAACATAAAATCTGTATGGATGGAAACAAATGAAGCCTTCCCAGCAACACCAATAAGCCAAGCAAGTTCAAACTTACACAGGAGAATCAGAAGGGACACTGTTTCTTAAAAGTGAAATAATGAAACATTAACATAGTCTGTTTCAAAACTTTTATAGTGACCCACGTAATCCAGTGACACCTTTGCTTAAGAGACATAGAACAAGCTTGTAACAAGAATAGTGTTCCTAATTATATCTCTGAAAACCCTCTAAGGATTCTATTGACAGAGAAATTTATCTTTGTTTAATCTCCGTCTTTTGAGTGACCTTCCCCCAATATCTAACAAAACCTGCTGTCAGTGTAGGAAAAGACATCACTATGGTGAAAATTAGATAATTATTTCCTAATGGAATCTCATATAATAATGAAATAAAATATATAACACTTCTGATACTATTTTAATTAGCTTAAATCACATAGGGCACTGTCTGTACTCTTTATAAAAAGTACAAGTCACTTATTACCAGAAAGTTATACACGTACATGTACCTTTGAATAATAGAGTGTAATTATTTTGCAGAATTATGCTGAAGCACTTAAATACTTTCAGAAGGCTGCAGACAAAGGGTGGCCCAATGCACAGTTCCAGTTAGGTTTCATGTACTACTGTAAGTGCTATGAATATGGCTGCTTTATTTAGAATAATATGTACCCTGTTAAGTCTGCTCATTTTTGTAACAAAAAGCAAAGGATTGGTGTGCTTGGTTAGAATAGGTGGAAACCTGCATCACTGAGGACCCTGAGGAGCCCCAAAGTATGGCCCCTTGAATGAATCTAAACTTCATAGAACAAATCCCTTTAGTAAAGTGATTTATTCTATAAAATTTAGGTTCAGTCAAAGAACACTATGTTCTTTATGTTCAGTCATACACTTAAGAAACCAGAAAGCCACAGGTTTCCTACCCCTTTAAAAAAGACTAAAACAGACACCAACTGGAGAAGGGAACAGGGAAGTATAAAGTCAGAAAGCTCATCTTTGAAACAGTTAAGTTTGAGGTGCTTGTGTTGTCCAGTGTACATACCTAGAATCAAGCATGAAACTCACAAGAAAAGTCAAGCTTGGAGAGACAGATTTGAGAGGCATCAACCTACAGGAGGTAGTTCAGCATAGATGAGGTTGCAAAGAGAGGTGAAGGTGTCTGAGAGGAAGGAGCAGCAGGCTATGATCAGAAATCTGGTGGTCCTCCATGCTATACTAAAGAATAGGCAGAGGAATACTAATCACCAAGAAGAATGAAAAGCTGTGTTTAGAGGAACAGAGAAAAGAAAAGGATCTTAAGGGAGCCACGGCAGTAGAATGTTTGAGAAAGAGTAAATGAGTGAACACCCCTGTGAAATGAATGAAAAGCCAGGTTAGAAAAAAGTAAGAAAGGCCAGGCACCATGGCTCATCCTAATACTTTGGAAGGCCAAGGCAGGTAGATTGCCTGAGCTCAAGAGTTCAAGACCAGCCTAAGCAAGAGTGAGACCCTGTCTCTACTGAAAACAGAAAAACTAACCAGGTGTAGTGGTGGGTTCCTATAGTCCCAGCTATTCTGGAGGTTAAGGCAAGAGGATCACTCAAACCCAGGAGTTTGAAGTTGCTGTGAGCTATGACACCAGGATACTCTACCCAGGGCATAGAGTGAGACTCTGTCTCAAAAAAAGAAAAAAAAAAAAAACAGTAAGAAACAACAGAGAACCCAGGAGACTTGGAAATATGGAGAATGTTGGAAAGGTCATTGGACTGGTTGGATTGGAAGCCATATGACAATAGGTTAAGGTGTGAATGGAAGGTGAGGAAGTAGATAAGTAAGCAGTGTGCTCTTCAAGGGAAGGAAAGAGATGGATGAGAGAGACCAAGAACCAAGGTGTTCTTAAGATGGCAAGAGATGTGAGCATGGTTATAATTGATGAAAGTAGATTCTGGAAAACTTTGGTAGTATTATGATCTAATTCAGCGATTCTCAACCTGTGGGTCATGACCCCTTTTTAACAATGAAAATATATTATGGCATTAGGAAGGTTGAGAACCACTGATCTAATTGGACCCACATAAGTGAAGGCTTCATTGCCTTGATAGGCTTGATTTCTCACCCTTAAAGATTGGAGGGAGGGAAGAAAGGATGGTAAAGATGCAAATATGAGGGGATGGAAAGAGAGGCAAAAAAGTACAGACAATGTGAAGTTTTTCTCCATGATCTAGTAGGTACTAAGTTGCCTTCTGAGAGCAAAGGCACAATGGCTAGGGCAGGATGTCTCAGAAAGTGAAGAAGGTTTTTAATAATCTCTGTGGGGATTGAGAGAAGGAGTAGCCAAGACAACGCCAGGAGATCTAAACACACCTGAGCATACCCATCAATCCTTCATGCCAGAGGAATAACCAGGGTTGCAGAAAATCACATCAGGGGTCAAATCTGGTTAAGAGTTCACCTGGCATGTTCCATAGTGGCCCAGCAGGAGGACCTGTTTGGCACTCTCTTGGGGGTTGAGGTTTGCCTAAGATGGCCTTGTTCTTCAAGTTCATTCCAACTTCGGACTTGGGAATCTATCAGATTCCTCAAGCTTCTAGAATAAGCATAATAGTTATGGCTAATGTATCATTTGGCCCTCTCAACATGTCAAAAGGTGTCCCATGGTTTATAAATAAGCAAACAGATCCATAACAAGATCAGACATCTTGCCCAAGATCACATAGTGGAGCCTGAATTCAAACTTGGTGATCTGCTCCCATAGCTTTCACTCTTAATTGGTAGCTACATGGCACGGCCTCTAAAGGCCATGCAATGTTGGAGCTAGAAGGAAACTTAAGGGCCATCTAGGCAGAGCCCTCTCCTTTTACAAATGAAGAGCCTAGATGCACCAAACCCACAAAAGAAAAAGATCCAAGATAAGAATCCCAGCTCTTGGGAGTCTGCTGGTTTTCGACCCCGGTGCCAAGAGCCTTTCTTTGCTGCAAGCATGAGATGAATGAGACCTGGGCTTTCTGGAGCTGGGATTTGCTAGCACCATACTCCATAGCTGTAACTAGAAGAAAACTAGATTTCTCTCCTGGTGCTGAAGGATGACAAAGATGGTGAGGTGCATCATGGTGGAGCTTCTGGTTCTCAGAGATGCCACTTGATCTCTTTTTCATTAAAAGGAGACATTTTCATGAGACTAAAGTGCTTTTTTCTGAATTGGCCAAGAATATAAATCCCTATATTCTTTCTTCTAACCAAGCTGAACACTCCCCAAAAATAGAGCAACTTGACTTTTGGTTGGCTTTTCCCATCCTATTTAAAATAGTAGGCATCACTATGACCATTACATCCATAGATTATAATGTAAATTATACTAATGTTATAACATTATATAATTAACATTATAATGTTAATTTTCAGCTGGCTCTGGTGTATGGAGGGATTATAAACTTGCCTTCAAATATTTTTACTTGGCATCTCAGAGCGGGCAACCCCTCGCCATTTATTATCTGGCTGAGATGTACGCAACAGGAACAGGAGTTTTAAGATCGTGCCGAACTGCTGTGGAGGTAAATACGGACTGTTTTTAAAGTACTTTTCGTTTATCACACAGAAGAGGTGATACTGTCATTAGATTGTTGGTGCATTTGATTTTATGGCTATTACATCTTTTCTGAACACTGACATTTGTCAGAGAGGAAAAGTAGTGATGTAGCTTAGGTTGGGAAAGAGAGAAAGAGAAATGATCCCTCCTCTTTCTTACCTGTGGCTTTTCATCAAGTTCAGAGCTCA
Organism: Otolemur garnettii; assembly: GCF_000181295.1. Lineage (NCBI taxonomy): Eukaryota > Metazoa > Chordata > Mammalia > Primates > Galagidae > Otolemur > Otolemur garnettii. The sequence continues at coordinate 1,856,441 of NW_003852420.1, forward strand.
CCTCAGAATTCAGTTAAGGAGCTCTGTTTCAGCCTTCAATCAAGTCACTAGCACAATTTGGCACCAACTCTAGTGGGACCGGGAATTGCTACTTGGGGATGAAAGGCTTGAGTTAGCCTAGAAAACGTGGCCCACTTCTTCCCAGAAGCAGAGTCCTTAAGTTTTTGATGATTGGAATGACTATTGAGAAAGTGGATGCTTTCAGCCTGAGCCAGAGATGTACTTTTCAAAAGATTGCTTTTAGGATCTTAATGCCTTCATTGATTTATTAAACACATCCGCTGCACTAGTATAAATACCTCCATGTTGCAACCCAGTCCCTCTGAAACTCATTTCAAAAGCTTCCAGCTAATAATCTATCTTTAGATTTGCTCCTCGGCCAATTTCCTAATGAATTATGTATGGCTAACCTCTTTTGGTTACATAAAGGCTATTCAGCTAAGTTGACATTTGTCCCCCTAGAGCTCTGCACACCTCCCTCACAGTTATGTCACCTACACCCTTGGGCACTGTCTTCCCTTCATTCTTTCCTTTCCACATCAGTTGTGGCCTCATAACTTACCTTATTAAACAGCAGTGCCCAGAAAGTTCCTTTAAAAAGCAACAACCACCACCTAAACAAACAACAAAAAATCCAGAAGTCAATATATTCTTATTCTGCCAAATAGTCTCCAGGTCACGAAAGTTTATCATATGAATTTAAGATAAACCCAAAGAAGTTTTGCTCAAGACAAATATATAACATACACGTAATCTTTGTGACTATAAGAGGTATTAACCCATTACCTTAAATCATTTGTAAAAGCCATTCTTTAGACCTAAAATCCTTACCAGGAGCTGAAGAGTAATTTCAGTCATCATTTGCTTAAGATGAAGTATATTGGCTAACTAGTCTGCTTGATTCTTTTCCATATACAGCTTTATAAAGGTGTCTGTGAACTAGGCCACTGGGCTGAGAAATTCCTGACAGCTTACTTTGCCTATAAGGATGGTGATCTAGATTCTTCTCTTGTTCAGTATGCACTGCTTGCAGAAATGGGGTATGAAGTAGCTCAAAGCAATTCAGCATTCATTTTGGAATCTAGTAAGATAAGTTAAAATTCTCTGCGATTCCCCAATCATACATATGTATATATAACTTTCTATAGAGGCATTTTAACCCTTCCTAATGGAATGCCTGCCTTTTTGCTTGTTTTTTTGTTTGTTTAGAAAAGGCCAAAATTCTCGAGAAAGAGAAGATGTACCCAATGGCACTTCTCCTGTGGAATCGAGCTGCCATTCAAGGTATAGAACTTAGATTAAAAATAAGCACATTCCTGGTCCTTGTCTGCTCTTATTCATCTGATTTGCTTTAGCTATGTTCTGGGGCACATAGGCAGAGAAGTACAGAATATCAAGTAGGTGGCATTTCAAACTGTACTGATGGTAGGTTCAGTATCCAGTAAGAGGTCATTTCTAGGAACTGATTTTCTTCATTATTATCAAGGCCCCTGGTTCAGCAAACAATAGGAATTTTTTTATGGCTCTGTCTCAGCACCAGAACAGTTCTTAGAAACATGATGATTTTACTCAAGAAGCCAGTTTTCTTAGTCTGGCTTTAGTCATTCGTTTGCTGAGTTATTGACTGAACTAATCAAAGATGTGACTTATGTCTCAATCAGTTTATAGGAAAAATTACTTATGTATCTCATACTCCTTTGATTTCTCTTTTATGATATGTCATTAGTGACTACCACAAACTTCAGATCTTTATGACAACCATTAGCATGTAAGAATCAAGACAAAACCCAGAAAGAAATGGCCAGATCCTCACCTCTTTCCTGGAGTTCTCATGTCCTGTTTCTCAGGGTCTTATGGGTAAAGAATATAAGATATCAGTGGTGGTAAAAGCATTGGCAGGTAGCATTTGCATTACTATGTCTCTTCCTATTTTTTCTGCTAAAATTATATTATTAAAAGCAAAGCAATACTGCAAAGCTGTCACAATTGGCATTTGGATGTGTGAGAAACTCTCTTGCAATAAGAGAGCAATTTTGCTTCCAATTAAGTTTCTGAAAATCATCTATGCTAAAGCCAAACCATCCCTTTCACAGGAAGTGAACAGGATAAAAAATGATTCTGAGCTGACACTAACATGAGGCAGAGGAAAGAGTCATAGTGGTGTGTGCTCAGATCCAGCTGGGCTGATAACGCAGCAGTAAGCCATCAATGAGGTTTTAGTGAGAAATTCCCTTTCAAAAGTCCATTTTCTAAAATGCAACAAAGCAATAAAGATCATATTTGGAGAGGGGAAACACCACCAGCAATCTCTCAGCCACAGCAAATCAGCTTAATTGCAGCAAATACAAGTTTATTCCAAGCCTGGAAATAGTGTGGAAGTTTCACCAAGGAAAGGAGACATTGAAAAAAAGCATACATGAATATTAAACTGAATTCTCAAGCATAAAAAAAAAAATCAGGCAGCTAAAAATAATTATGTGTCACAAGAGAGGTCAGGAGTAAGTGTCCCTGCAGACACAGCTGCTGAGTGGCTCACTTGGGGTTAGGAAATCTAATAATGAAATTTTCCAATTAGTCCCTGGCCACGCTTCTTTTAGCAGTCACTGGATATGAGGAGGGTGGTGAACCATCAGGACTCAGTCATCACACTGTTACTGTGACAAAATGACACAGAAAACTCTCCACTGTCAAGCAATCCCTATAGAAGCCCATCAGGATGGCCACACATCCCAGTCTGCCCCCTCATTAGAGCAGAGCTGCATCCTGCCAAAAGGCAGGTCATTCACTGCCTTCCACTCCCAGGGACTTCAGGGATCTTGCCCAAGCTTGTAAAGCTTGAAAATGCAGAGACTTTTCCTATCCGTCAGGGTTATGGCCCGGAAGGAAACTCAGGAGACAAGGGAGGGAAGCTTTGGACAAAATTAGAGATAAAATAAGTTTTTCTGTGGGGTTCTCTTCTGGGTGCCATTCTTATGAGGCTTTGCTCCCAGTTTCTATACATTTTGAAGCATCTGGAAAGCAAATGCTGGTAACTAATGTTTTTGTCAGCTTAAGAATTTTATAATGTTAATTCCACTCAGAGTTAAAGATGGCTCATGGTATTTTATCTCATAGAGGTGTCTGTATTTTAATAGAAAATTCTAGAACACTAAAAGAACTTCAGTACTCAAAGGAATACATGCCAAAGGATTTTAGGCACTACACTAGGCCAAAAGGGGAGAAAATTTTAGAAGGAATTCTATATCACTTAATGTTGCACCTCAGGTCATACCACACAGGGTACTTCTTTTTTTCCCAAAAGCTAGAAGGGCTAGCCACAGCTGCAAAGGGTGTCCTAGATGAGTGTTGCCTCTTCTTTTCAGTCAACATTCTCCTAGCAAATGGAAACATGGATCCCAAGGAGAGTGTTATGGTTCATCCTTAACTGGACTTTCAAAGACTCATAGTTTAAAAAGTTACATGATGGTGGTATCTATGGTGTGCCCATAATTGGGTAGGGCACCAGCCACATACACTGAGGCTAGAGGGTTTGAACTCAGCCTGGTTCAGCTAAACAACAATGACAACTGCAACAAAAAAATACGCAGGTGTTGTGTCCAGCACTTATAGTCCGAGCTACTTGAGAGGCTGAGGTAAGAGAATCGCTTAAGCCCAGGAGTTTGAGGTTGCTGTAAGCTGTGATGCCATGGCACTCTACCAAGGGAGACATAATGAGACTCTGTCTCAAAAATAAATAAATAAATAAAAAGTCACATGACTTTTTTCTACTCAATAGATCCATGTTTGATGGAAAAGTAATAATCTAAATTACTTAATATTTGGGAAAGCATTTTTTTTTTTATTGAGACAGGGTCTCACTTTGTCACCCTTAGAAGAGTTGCACTGGTATCATAGCTCACAACAACCTCAAACTCTTGGGCTCAAGCTATTCTCTTGCCTCAGCCTTCCTAGTAGCTGGGACTACAGGCACTTGCCACATGCCCCAGTATTTTTTGTTTGTTTGTTTGTTTAGCAGGACTGGGCCAGATTCAAACCCACCAGCCCTGGAGCATGTGGCTGATGCCCTAACCACAAAACTATGGGTGCCCAGTCAGAAAATATTTTCTAAGAAGTTTTCTATCATGTCTACCCATTCATTTCACAGATATTTGTCAAGTACCATTCTAGGCTCTGGGACTAGATCAGTGATTAAGAACTTCAATGTATAATACTTGTCCTCGTGGAGTCCCTGCCCTTGTAGGGAAGAGAGGAAATAAACTAGTGCTGAGATAAACTTATAAGCAAATATGACAATAGTGATATATTGTAAGAAAATAAAACATGGAAATGAGATAGTTAACTACAAGGGTGGGAGTTGAGGAGATGCTTCAGACAAGGTACTCAAGAGAAGGCCTCAAGGAGGGAAGGGGCATTGGTGTTCAGACCTGAATGATAAGAGACCAGCCACATGAAGAGTTGGAGGAATTCAGAACCCACAAGGCAAAGGGAGTTGAGAAATCCTAATGCATGGATCTTGTATGGTGATCCTTAGGCAGGAATGAGCTTGATATGTTGAAGAAATATTAAGAGGCCAGGTATCCAGAGCAGAGGGAAAAAGTGACATGTGATGGGGCTAGTCAAGAAGGCAGAAGACAGGTTAGGCAGGACTTGTAGGTCAGGTAAGGATATTACTAGGTATTACTCCAAATGCAAAGTGAAGTCATTAGAGGATTTTACACAGGAGAATAACATGATTTGATTTCACATTTTAAAAGACCACCATGACTCTTATGTCTCCACATAAGATAGAATGGATTGAAAAGTGAAGATAAAAGAACAGTTTGAAGACTATTGTAATATTCTTGGCTAAGAGGTAGAAGCAAATGGGCTTACTAATGAATTTGAAAATGGAGGTGAAGGAAAAAGAAAAACTAGGAATAACTCCCCTAGATTTATGGCCTGGGCAGTGGTGGCACTGGTAATGAGACAGGGAAGAAACTGATTATTTTGTGTGGAGGAAAAACAGTCAAGTATTAGGAAATCTCTATTGGACATTTTAAGTTTGAAATTCAAATAGAGAAAACAAGAAGGCAATGATGAGAATTTGGGCCTCGGAGAGAGAGAGGGCTGAAGATGTAAGTTCAGAAATTGTTAAGGTAAAGATAACTGTGGAACTAGATGAGGTTGCCTAGAGAAAGAGATGAGATAGAGCAGAGTGGTGGAGAGAAGCAAGGAGTGGAGTAGAGAGAAAAGAAAAGAAGGGAAAGAAGAAAGAGAAAAAAGGTGTTAGAAACAAGCCCTTGACATTCCAACATTTCAAATGTGGGTAGATGAGGGGTCAAGCAAAAGTTTGGAAAAAAGAGGCTTCAAGATAGGAGGGAAATCAAGGGAACACAGTGCCATCGGTGCCAAGAGAAGAATATGCTTGGGCAGATGTGTCCCAGGACTCCAGTGCTGCTCAAAGGCTGGTAATATGAGGACAGAGATGTGGCCAGTGAGTTCGGTTGCATGGAGGTCACCCACCACCTTCAAAGTAGCAGTTCTATGGAAGAGGGGCAGAAGCCACGTTGGAGTGAGTCAGAGTCCACGGGAGGTGAAGCTTTGGAGACAGTGAGTGGGGAACACACTTTTCTTGAAAAGATCGAGTATAAAGAGAAACAGAGAAATGGGGCATGAGCTACAAGGAGACACTGCAGGATAAAGAGAGGGTTTATTTTTGTTCACAGATAATACCAGAGCGTGTTTGAATGGCTGATGGGATTCATCTGGAAAAGAGGGCAAAAGTGGTGAGGGAGCAGAGTAGAGCTTCAGGAGAGAAAGAAGTCTCAAAACAGGAGGGATGGAGTCTAGTTTCCCAAGAGTTAACCTACTTTCAAAAAAGTGAATTTAAAGGTTAAAATTTGTAAATTTTTGTTAAGAACACTTGTACTATACCCTGGGTATTATTCTCTAATGAACACAACTAGCATTGAGTGTTATACTTCGTATTTCATAAAGTATATTTAATTCTGACTCTGAGACTCTAAATGGATTTTTTTCTTTTTTGATATTCGGGTATTCATATATATATACACATACACATACATATACATATATATATGTATATATATACACATACACACCCCCTACTTGTGTATATGTATGTATACACACCTTACATTATATATATGTGTGTATATGTGTGTGTGTGTATAGGCTTTCATTGGGTGTTTTTTTTTTTTTTTTTTGAATGGTAACTGTGTACATTGATGCACTTTGGGGGTACAGTGTGGTGTTTTCATAGAAAATCCAAGACACTTCCATCAAACTGGTTATTGGGTGTTTTTTAAAGGATGAAATAAGATCATTAGGTTGACTTCCTGGGAGCTACACATGACTTATTTGAGTTTTGACTCTTCTTTTTCTAATATTTCTATTAGGCAATGCATTTGCTAGAGTAAAAATTGGAGATTACCACTACTACGGCTACGGGACTAAGAAAGACTATCAAACAGCAGCCACACATTACAGCATTGCAGCTGACAAATATCACAGCGCACAAGCCATGTTCAATCTGGCCTATATGTATGAGCATGGCTTGGGTATTGCAAAGGTAATCACATTGGTGATAATTCAAACCTAGTAAGGACAGCTGTGTGGGAAGGAAAATTTATAAATGTTTTGAATTCCATAGATGCCATCAAATGTAGAGGAAGGAAAGAAAGGACTGGACATTCCTTGAGGCACTCTCATGTGTCAACACATACAACGTCCTGCTTATCTATACGATAGATACTATATTTTCTCCATTTATGCCAAGGACATAACTAATAAGTAGAAGAGACCTAGTCTAGGCCAATTTGCTTCATAAGTTTCTGCTTTTCCTTGGGGCCCTCCTTCCCTTCCCCTCTACCTTTAGACTTTTTTCCATCAAAATTTCCATTGACTCTCAAGCTCTCAGTAAGGAGAAAGTGGAGAGAGACTGCAGCTGGACACCAAGGTGGCATTAATCCAGAAATGTCTTCTGAAGCACTCACTATGGACATGACAGAGGGCTGGGCACTCTCAAAAGGCTCAAGAATACGTGTCTCCATTCTTCAGACACTACAATCAATTTGAGGAAGGAGGCATATTCATTTGGAAAGACAGCTAGCACTTCAAGGTGGTATTCAGTAAATCTCTTAGTGAATGTAATTAAGGCAGAGGTGGCATCAGGGTCTGACAGAGTGATAAAGGTGTATTAAATATCAATAATGATATTAACAACAACAGCCAGGCTAAGTGTGTTACATATGCTCTGTCATTGAAATCACACAACCACTCAATGAGACGGGGAACTGCAGTGCAGACAGGGTAAGTCTTTTGGCCAAGCTTGCAGAGCTCATCAGTAGTGGAGTCAGAATTTGAATCCAGGCCTGTCTGACCCACTGTTTGAGGGTGAAGTGTAGGCCCTCCAAGGAGTCATTCTTAGTGCTCAAGCATGTGTTTCTCTTCAGTGTTTATATTCCCGGCTGCATTTCTAGAGCCAAATAATGTGGGAATTATCAGCTTTTATGGTCTCTCTTTATTCCAGTTGTACAAGTAATTGAGAATTACTGGTAGACAACTTCCTGTCTGAGACTGCTAAAGGTGCACACTGCAACTGAAGGATCTTTGTTCAGCTGATCCCTGCCATCCCAGCCTCCATGGCAACCTGTCTTTTGGCTGATCACTTTTTCTATTTTTCATTAGGCCAGGCTACCTAAGCAGGGGAAAGAATGTCAAATCCAAATCCAGCCCCGTTTTCCCCATTCCTAGCAAGTGCAAGCTTCCTGCCATTCATAAAATCTGGAGAAGAATGGAACTAAATTGGATGATTCTTGGGATGTTATTTGGCCACCTCCAGCACCCCACCTCTCATTGACTTCAGTAAAACAGAACTAAAAGATTACCTGCCCTGCCCCAGGCTTTGAGAATAAAATGAATACACTTTTTTGAAAGGGCTTTGAATTCAAACAGTGTGTGGAATAAATATTATTTAGACCTGAAGGGAATTTGAGCCACTGCTAAGTAAGTCTTCAATAAGATTAAAGCTTTTATTCATTATTCCACCTGAAAAACATAACATGAGGGGAGCATTATCTATGGAGAGGATAAAAGTGACCACACTCCTATGTTAAATTTAAGTTAGCTCCCCTACTCCATGTTATTTCAGAGGACTTAGTCCCCCTGACAGTGTCTCCTCACCACAGAATGGCCATTTTGCCTGGAGCCCCTGAGGGTGGGAAGGAGTGTCCTCTCCAGACACACAGCCTGCCTGTGACCAGCTGGCTGAAATGTCAGAGGGTTTGTATTTTCTTTTTGGAGTCACCACTAATCTCTCTCCTAGACACTTTATTTATAATGTCAAATAGTAACTGTCAAAACACCCTTGATATGTTCAAAAAAAGACTTTGAAGTTTCTCTCTGCTTATTTTTCTGTTCTTTTCTGCTAGAGTTCCTATTATATATCATGGGTAGTTGATTTAATCAGTCTCTGAAACACAAGTATATTTTTTTCCTACAGAAATGCTCTCCATTTTAAAAAGCAGGCTGCCATTAATCTCAGATGTGGATATGAGAATTTTAGATTGAGCTGATGAGGGATACTGGATCTTTGTTTTTATTAGTTTCTTTTGGTTAGCTATTAGAAAAATAATAACCTAGGACCCAGGGGACAAAGTTTACTAATTTTGCCATCTCACAATCAAATTAACAAGGAGATATCACTTTTTCTATTTTTTAAAATGAATATCCTGATATTAAAAGCTTGAAGCTTGTTCCATGAAAGCAAAGTGGTTAGGAGGATAGGCCTTGCTGGTGCTGAAGTTATCAAGCAATTAAGCATTGCTTTAGCAAGGCAATTTGCAATCATCTTTAATAGTCAATCCTCATGGAAACAGGTGAGACAGAGGAGTATAATATCATTATCAGGGTTTCTCTAAAAATCAAAGAAGGCAGGGGGGAATCATGTTGTATAAACCCTGAATTTAAGACCCTCTGGGGAAAAACATGAGGTCCAGGGTGGCGCTTGTGGCTCAAGGAGTAGGGTGCCAGCCCCATATACCAGAGGTGATGGATTCAAACCCAGCCCCACCCCAAAACTGCAAAAAAAAAAAAATTGAGGTCTAAAATCAAATCTTGGTAGATCAGTGTGAAAATATGGGTCATTGTTTCTATCATCTGTCTTTAAGAAAGGAAGTTGGGACTAGGGTGATGTCAGTGAATTATCCTAATAGTTTCTTTGGGAAGCATCTTAGCCAATGAGCTCCTTGAATTAAACCAGTGCCAAGACTGACTGTATCATTGTCTGAGAACCCCAGGTAAAACCCAAGGAAGCATTGGGAGAGGACCTGAACTGGTTTAAAATACTGTATAAACACTCACCCCACAAGTTGTTACGAAACTTTTTCAATTTACATTTCATTTGTAAATACTTCAGAAATTTAACCTTGAGCAAAGCTTGTTGCCCATCACCTCCTGGCCAGTCCTTCTGTCCATACCTGGTTCAGTTCTGAATTTGGGCTCACCTCAGCTTATAAAGGCATCTTCTATTCTGGTGTTCTCCTTTACATCTGTGGCAGAAGTGGCTCTGTCCACCAAAGATTTGTAATCTCTAGTCTGCAGTGAGTACTTGTAGCTGAGGGGTGTGGGGGAGAAGTGCCTGCCTAGACAGAGACTACATTCCCCAGCTCCCTTCACAGCCTGTGATAGTTCTTGTCAGTGGCACAGTGGTAAAAGTGAAGAGTGTCTTCCCTGGGTTAAGGCAGCTGAGAAGATGGTACTGCTCACCAGTCTCTTTCCTTTCAATTGACTGAACACGGCAGAGGCCACAGGAGACTGCAAAACCACAGGATGGAAGAAGTTTAGGTCCCTCAATTACCACATGAAGAAAATTTACCACCAACCAGAAACACACACAGACATACACATTGGAATGTTGAATGAGGGAGAAATAAACTATTGTATTAAGACATTGAAATTTAGGGGTTACAGATGTCAGCCTTATCTTAATTAACACATAATCCATTCAACAAGACACTACCAGGTTATTCTTTATAAATTATAACTCTTATGTCATTATTTCCTTCTATCCTCCCCTCCTCTCCAAGTGAAACTACAAAAAAGTACAAACAAGCAAACACACAAATATCAAGAATCTTATTTACTTTTTATTGCCTAATGAAATGCAGACTTCTACATGCATTCTATGCATTCAACACTCTCCTCAACCTAAGCTACCTTGATAATAACGGTTTGATATACCAATTTTCCCCTCTGCATAGTCTAGGCTACCTATCCTTTCCCTTAAAGAGCTCTAATTGAACCCTCCTGACCTTTTGCTGGAATGAGCCTCCCCTATTTTTTTTTTTTTTTTTTTTGTAGAGACAGAGTCTCACTTTATCGCCCTTGGTAGAGTGCTGTGGCATCACAGCTCACAGCAACCTCCAAGTCCTGGGCTTAGGCAATTCTCTTGCCTCAGCCTCCTGACCTTCCCCTATATTTTTGCCCATTGAAGACTAGTCCACCTTTCAAAGAATAGCTCCAATGGCTTCTCCTCTATGCATCCTTCGAGGAACATCTAGATTTAAAAGATACCTACTACCTCTAAACTATAATAACATGCTACTGTGTTCTGCTTTTCATTTATTCACTTATTCACTTGAGCATTTGTCCAGCACCTCTTCTGTATCATGAAGCACTGTGCTTGGTTCTCACAAGACAAGAAGAACAAGACAGCCTCCAAAGAGCTCACAGTCCACCACTGAAGACGCTATAGTTAAAGCCCCAAATGGCATGCATGTACATGCACACACACCTAAAAATAACTAAAGACAAAGTACTATAAACATGGTAAAGAAGAACAATTACTTCAGGTGGAAGACTGGGGCTTTGAGATTCTGTTCAAAAATGCTTTTGTAGCATGGAGTATGAGAAATATACAACAACCTTTTCAATTGGTTGAAAAAGAAAGCTACTCTAAAGTAAGACAAACAGTGGGGGAAAATTATCTTCGGAGAACAGTTTCAAGTGTATATATTTAGACCTACTAGATAACACATATTTTTGGATCCTACATAGAAAACATAACCAAATTCACTGAATAAACCATAAATAGACCTGTCAAAACTTAAAGTAATTATAGTGCGATGATGTTTCTTTTCCTGTTTGTCTGGTCTGGCTACCCATGGAGGGTTATAGCTGAAGCTTTGAACACCAGAATAGAATTCTTTTCTGGAATGGATAAGTTAAAGTCATATATCTAAAATGGCCTTTTTATAAATAGAGCAGGACACAACATATACTTCTTAAAAATGGTCATAACCTTTCATAACATAAACATCTATCACCTAGTGAAATAAGCAGAAATACATAAAATATTTTGTGTTTGTATAGCTTTGTTACTGAAAAAAACTCCACAAACAACCAAAATGCTCCAAAACAGAAGACATGTAATATACATTATTGTGGGGGGTGTACTATTCCACTGTGTATTTTATGGCCTAGTGGTTAAGTGAGCAACCTAGAGGCAGACTGTCTAAATTTGAATTCCAGTTCTGTCACTTACAAATTCATATAAATTTATGTGTAAGTGACTCTCTGTGCTTCAATATCTTCATTTTCAAAATGCAATTAATAAAGTCACTTCATAATATAGAATTATTGTGAGATTAAATGACAGTGGTCACTGGCATGCACTTAGTATTTAATAATACTAGCCATTATGATATACTGTGCAACAATTACAAAATATTACAGATTAGAGGAATACCTTAGGACATGACATATTGTTTGAAATATATTGTTAGGTTAAGAAAGCAAAAGACAAAATATTCAGAGTAAAACAATCTCTAAATTAAAAGTGCCTATATATGAATATTTATTAAAATGTTGGAAAATGTGTATAAAGTATCATCAAAATCATCCCTGTTCAGTGAAATTGTGGGTGATTTTTTTAAATTGTTAATTCCTATATTTCCAATGTCCTCTAATGAATGTATAGTATATTTATAATAAGAAAACAAGAACAAATTAGGTATTTACTTATTTTTATTAAATGATAGCTATGTACATTAGTGCAATCATGGGGTACAATGTGCTGGTTTTACATACAATTTGAAATGCTTTCATCAAACTGGTCAACATAGCCTTCATGGCATTTTCTTAGTTATTGTGTCAAGACATTTATATTCTACACCTAGTAAATTTCACATGTACCCTTGTAATATGAACCATAGGTGTGGTCCCACCTATCTTCTCCCTCCACCCATCCTCCCCTCTCCCCTGTCCTCCCTCTTCCCTTTCCCTTTCTTCTTGGGCTATAATTGGGTTATAGTTTTCAAGGAAGCTATAAATAAGGAATCAGAAAAAACCTCAAATAGCCAAGACATTACTCAGAAATAAAAACAAAGCAGGAGAAATTATGCTATCAGACCCCAGACTATACTATAAATCGATAGTGATCAAAACAGCATGGTACTGGCACAAAAACAGAGAGGTAGATGTATGGAACAGAATAGAGAACCAAGAGATGAACCCAGCTACTTACTGTTATCTGATCTTTGACAAGCCAATTAAAAACATTCAGTAGGGAAAAGATTCCCTATTTAACAAATGGTGCTGGGTGAGCTGGCTGTCGACCTGCAGAAGACAGACTGACACTGGACCCACACCTTTCACCATTAACTAAGATAGACTCTCAATGGATTAAAGATTTAAGCTTAAGACATGAAATTATGAAAATACTAAAAGAAAGTGTAGGGAAAACACTTGAAGGAATCAGCCTGGGCAAATATCTTATGAAGAGGACCCCCCAGGCAATTGAAGCAACATCAAAAATACACTACTGGGACCTGATCAAACTAAAATGCTTCCGCACAGCCAAGAACACAGTAAGTAAAGCAAGCAGACAGCCCTCAGAATGGGAGAAGATATTTGCAGGTTATATCTCTGACAAAGGTTTAATAACCAGAATCCACAGAGAACTCAAATGTATTAGTAAGAAAAGAACAAGTGATCCCATCTCAGAGTGGGCAAGGGACTTGAATAGAAATTTCTCTGAAAAAGACAGGGGCACGGCATACAGACACATGAAAAAATGCTCATCATCCTTAATCATTAGAGAAATGCAAATCAAAACTACTTTGATATATCATCTAATTCCAGTAAGATTAGCCCACATCCCCAAATCCCAAAATCAGAGATGTTGGCATGAATGTGGAGAAAAGGGAACACTTCTACATTGTTGGTGGGAATGCGAACTAATAGGTTCCTTTTGGAAAGATGTTTGGAGAACACTTAGAGATCTAAAAATAGACCTACCATTTGATCCTTCAATTCCTCTATTAGGTATATATCCAGAAGACCAAAAATCACATTATAACAAAGATATATGTACCAGAATGTTTATTGCAACCAAATTCATAATTGCTAAGTTATAGAAGAAGCCCAAGTGCCCATCAACCCATAAATGGATCAATGAATTGTGATATATATATACCATGGAATATTATATAGCCTTAAAGAAAGATGAAGACTACCTCTTACATGTTTACATGGATGGAGCTGGAACACATTCTTCTTAGCAAAGTATCTCAAGAATGGAAGAAAAGTATCCAATGCACTCAGTTTTACTAAGAACAAATTATTTGTTTGAACATTCCAATTCACATGCTTTCTCTCAGGATAAGAAATTCTTGATGATACCCAAAGATGTAGGGCTGGAAAACTCCTGCAGAGCAAATTTGAACAATTTTCACAAACCAGCTATTTTATTGCAGAATTTTTTTATCTTTGAATTAAATGAAGCTATTTTAAACATCTGAATACTAGGCAGTACTCAACTGATATTTTAGTTAGAAGCATATTATTTAACAAGAGACTGCAGATCAGTCTACATAACCTCCTAAGCACTGAATTTAAAGCAAAATAAACTCAAATGAACCACAGAAAAGTAAAATCTAAGTGGATTAGGTATGCAATGGACTTCTCCTTTAATGAATCATGGCCATCAGCAAAGTACTATCGGGAGAAATTCTTTGTTTGCGTAATTTGGAATTTTTTTTACAATTAGTCAAATGAGGAATCTTTTTTAATCTAGTACTTTTTTTTTCTTTTTTTTGCAGTTTTTGGCCAGGGCTGGGTTTGAACCTGACACCTCTGGTACATGGGCCAGCTCCCTACTCCTTTGAGCCACAGGCGCCACCCTAATCTAGTACTTTTTTATATATGAGTTGCACAAGTAGCCAGACACATTCAGTAATTTCTTTCTCTGGGAATTATAAAGAAAGACTTTCAACATCCCACTCCACCCCACTGCTAATTTTGAGGTCTTCTGGGCAAGGGGATGAGCTCATCCCATTTTTATTATTAACTGACTGGATGGTAATGCATGTACTTCAAAAAATAAACTGGTAAGTATTGCCTGTCTCAAATAAGAATGGATGCCAGGCAGCACCTGTGGCTCAAAAGGGTAGGGCACTGGTCCCATATGCCAGAGGTGGTGGGTTCAAACCCACCCCAGGCCAAAAACTGCAAAAAAAAAAAAAAAAGAAGAAGAAGAAGAATGGATGCCTGAGATCCTGACAGAGGCCGTCTTTCCCTGAATCTCCTATTTAAGCCAATATGCCTTTTGCATGTGTGGCTGACACAGCTGTTATAATCCACAGGATGCCTTCCAATGAACACCTACTGAATTGGTTGGAATTAGAGACACAAATAGAATTTTTGCAACAGCTATTTTCTCTGTCACCAGGAAGACTCATTCCACACTGTCTCCTGAATTTTAAGTATTTTAAAGTGAAGCATTACTCTTTCACCAACAAATCAATTTATCAGGCCACAATGCTTTGGAAAAGTTTATGATAAGCAGAACACAGTTGAGAGAAGGCACCACCCAAAAACAAGTTTAGCAAAGGTCTTGAACATTCACAACTACCATAGCTTGGGTGATGGTGGAGGAGAAACAAAGAGACATTTGGATAACCATAGTTTGTGAAAAATCTCTTCTTCCCTTTCTTTGGAATAGTCTGTGAGCACTCAAGCAAAAGACAATTCTGGAATCAGGTCAGGACATATTAGCCTTTAAAAGCAATACTACTGGCTGGGCATGGTGGCTCACACCTGTAATCCTAGCACTCTGGGAGGCCACTGCAGGTGGATTAGGAGTTCGAGACCAGCCTGAAGAAATTTTTCTACTAAAAATAGAAAAACTAACTGGTTGTTGTGGTGGGCACCTGTAGTCCTAGCTCAGGCTGAGGGAGGCTGAGGCAGGAGGATTGCTTGAGCCCAGGAGTCATAAGGTTGCTGTCAGGTATGATGCCATGGCACTCTACCCAGGGTGACAGAGTGAGACTCTTGTGTCAGGAAAAAAAAAAAAGCAACACTATTTAGTTTTTTCATTGCTGTTTGGACACACAAAGAAAAAATAATAAGGGCACTATTAAGCACTGGGAATTCAAGAGTGAAAAGACAGACCAAGTCTGTGTTTTCAAGGACCTAGAGACAGAAAAATGAATAAGCAGATTCTATAACTTTAGATATGATAAATATTATGATGATAACTAGAAATTTTAAATGATCATTACTTTTTAAAATTTACGTTAGGAAACTATCCTATTAGCATCTAGTATTCTCTGCCACTTTTCTTGAAATCACAACTAGGAGCTGGTCCAAGGGTATCCAAGAAAGATTTTTGGAGACTATGTTAGTTTTCTATGGCTGCTGTAAACAAATTACCAGAAATTTAGTGGCTCATTCAACACAAATTTATGATCTTATGGTTTCTGTAGGTCAAGAGCCCAGGTGGCTTGACTACCTTCTCTAGGTAGTTCACAAAAGGCTGAAATCAAGGCCATGTTCTTTACCAGAGGCTTCATGAAATAATCCACACCAGCTCATTCAGATTGTTGACTGAGTTCAGTCTCTTGAGGTTGTAGAATCAGGTCCCTATGTCCATGCTTGTCCCTTTCAACTATAGCAATCTGAGTCCTTCTCATGCTTAGAATCTCTCTGACTTCTCCTGCCACCTCTTGCTTTCTTCTGCCCTCAGCCCTGAGATAACTCTGTTCATATGATTATATTGGGGCACCAGGGTAATCTCCCTGTCTTAAGGTCAGCAACCTTAGTTATATTTTTAAAGTCTCCTTTGCCATATAACATAATCACAGGTCCCAAAGAGGGCAGGAACACTTTTGGGAGGATTTGTACAAAATACAAACTGTGTTATTTCAAACAATGGTTTCTCTTCACTTACTTGCTCCTAAAGATTCTGTACCTAATGAGTATGGGCTATTCTTCTATTTCTAGGACATTCACTTGGCCAGGAGATTGTATGACATGGCTGCTCAAACAAGTCCAGATGCTCACATACCTGTGTTCTTTGCCCTCATGAAACTGGAAACTGTGCATTTGCTCCGAGATATCCTGCTTTTTAATGTAAGTCTGTCTCAAATAGATCCTGGATCACTGAAAACTCCAATGAGTGACTGCAACTCTTAGAGACAAAGTGACAAGACCCACCAGAGGAGTGCTTTGTGGACTGGCTTTCCTTTGAGAAGTACAATTCAAAGTCTTACATTTACCACACAGAGCGAGTCTGCTTGTTATGTTGAGTGTGTGTTGGCATTTCATAGTACAACCAATGAATTCATTTGGCAGATATTCTTTTCAGCACATACTGTGTTCAACGCCTTAAGCAAAGTGACATGTGCTATATATACTTGTTCACAACATAGTTCTTGCCATCAATATTTGAGACTGGTAGGCAGATGGCAGGTGCCAAGCAGTATCACAAAAAGCTGTAATCTGAAAAAAAGTAGAAATTATATTTTTTAAAATCTTTGAGGTTATTCTAGTTAAGTTTCTTTGAGGTTATGCTAGTTAAGTCTCCTGTGAGCTATAAGCAAGCCAAGATTGTATCTTTTAAGACAGAAGCAAAGGAAATGGATGGGGAGTGTAAGTGGTGCTGAGTTTGGGAGAAGATGATGGTTCTTAGTGGTGTGAGAAGCTTGGATTTTTTTACTTAAAAAAATGTCTCTTTCCAGCAGTTTACAATGAGATGGAAATGGATGAAATTGGACAACGTCCTTGGACCATACTGGGATTTATGTGTGATTGGCCTGATTGTTGCTGTGTTGATTTTCCTGCTCAGAAATCGCTGGGGGTAGGACCTGAATCTTAGCAAAACGTGCTCTTGGGAACCAGTTCACTCCAAGGTATCCTCACTAAATAAAGAATTCCCTCATCCAAATTAAGAATCTGCTGTGGCTTTCCCTCTCAGCCCTGTGATGGAAAATGGATAAAACTTGGGGCCTGTTCTGGAGAAACAACTTCAGATTTCCTCCTTAGTTGAGGGGGTCAATCGGAGGATGCTAGAGACTGGTCACCTAAGACTTTGTTACAGACTTGCCATTTTGGCAATCTAGTCCTGTATTAGGAATAAAGACCACCCATTTTTATGTTGTAATAATGAATCTTCCTCTTTTAAGAGGACAAGCTGGGTTTCTTAGCTCCTACAGACATACTGAGGACAGAATGTGAAGCTTGAGAAATCCAAGAATTCAGATCCCTCAGAAATGATAAAGACAAACATTTACAGATAGACCTTATACAAAGAGATCTTGTAGGAATGACCCCATGAGTGACTCTAACCTTAGGAAACAACAGTTCCTCGTGGTATGCTAAGCCTGAAAGGGGCAGATGGGGGCTGACCTAGGTCTTCACTGAGGGGCCTTCTAGCAAAGCTTCCTAGTGAGTGAACAAAGACATCTTGGGCCAGTACAGCCTCATAGCCCTCTCCTTCTATACTCATCAGAACTCTGTTCTTCCTGGGTGATATAGGTTGGATATTTGTCCCCTTCAAATCTGATCCCCAGTGTTGGAGGTGGGGTCTGGTGGGAGGTGTTTGGAGGGAGCAGATCCCTCATGAATTAGCTTAGTGCTATCCTTGCAGTAATGACTGAGTTCTTGCTCTATTAGTCACTGTGAGATTGTTGAAAAGAGCCTGGCACCTCCCTCCCCCCATTCTCTCGCTATCCCCTCCTTCTTCTCACCATGTGACATGCTGGCTTCCCTTCACCTTCCCCCATGAGTGGAAGCTTCCAGAAGAGTTCACCAGAAACAGATGGTGGTGCCACGCTTCTTGTACAGCCTGCAGAACTGTGAGCCAAATAAACCCCTTTCTTTATGAATTAGCTTGCCTCAGGTGTTCCTTTATAGCAATACAAAATGGACTAAGACACTGGGGATCCCTCATTCAGGGCACCCCATAAAAAGGAGTCATTACCAGCTCCCAGCACACAGGCCAGATTTGCTGGTAAGGTCCAGATTTTCTGGCTTTCCTGACAGGCAAATCAGAGGCCCAGTACTGGGGCAGGGTGGGTGAGGAGAGTACAAGAAGCCTGTGACTTAAGTCCAGGACCAGGCTTAAATCCCAGCTCCATAACTCTCCGTTCGTCCTCTCAAGCCTCAGTTTCCCTGATCAGCAAAATGAAAAGAATAATACCTATCTTAGAAAGCTGATATGAAGATTAAGTGGGAAAATGTATGCAAAGGGAGTAGCTTAGGGCCTGGCTCTTAAATGCAGCTCCATAAACGGTACCTTTTAATATGCTTTAAAAATGCATGGCAGACCAGGCACGGTGGTTCATTCCTATAATCCTTGCACTCTAGCAGGCTGAGGCAGGTGGATTGTCTGAACTCAGGAGTTGGAGAACAGCCTGAGCAAAAGCAAGACCCCTTCTCTAGTAAAAACAGAAAAACTAGCCCGGCTGTTGTGGCAGGCACCTGTAATCTCAGCTACTCAGAAGACTGAGGCAAGAGGATCATTTGAACCTAAGAGTTAGAGGTTGCTGTGATCCAGTGAGACTCTGTCTCAAAAAAAAAAATTAATTAATTAATAAAAACACACAGCAAATCAGTTGGAATGGGGTGAAAGCAGAGTTGATATCAATCTGTGTGGCTTCAATGCTCTGCAGTTTGTTCTCCAGCTAAAATGCAAGGTACATAGGTAGGAAAAGATCCTGCTTGCCTGCTTAAAAATACAACTTAGGGATAAGAAGTTAATTTCCAATATCAATCACAATTAGAAAGTAGAATGAAATGGTGAGCATGCACAGAGCTTGGAATCAAACGACTTAGATTTGAAACCTAGCTCTATCCCTAAGTAACTCTATGACATTGGACATAATTTTTCTAAACCTCAGGTTTTCCAGCATAAAATGAGATTCTCTCCTAACTTGCTGGAGAATTGTGAGGCTTAAATAAACCTAACATCAAAAGTGCTTTATAAACACAGCACATACACATACTAGCCACACTCATTAATTTGCATGAACTAATCCAGACTTGTCTACAGTCCAAGAGTTTAGATTCCTCTGGACATAGTCCCTGCCTTATTAGGGAGTTCCATTTCCAGAGGATCCAGCATACTTTGTACAAACATACGGGAAGGGGCAGGCATCCAAATCTTAGATGAGGGTTTAATGAACAGGCCAGCCATGCAATTATATCTCACAGGTGTCTGGAATTTGAGCATAGTAATGAGGAGGGTATTGGCAAAGAGGGGAGCATGGAAGGCAGAGTTGGTGAGTCCTGGCTCAAAGTCTGAATGAAAGATGAGCTCCTTCAAGGTAAAGCTGGTAAAAATCACTGCAGGCAGAAAAGAAAGAGAGATTGGTTTTGTGACTTGCTGTGTAACGTAGAACACTACCTAAAACAGAGGTGGGAGGGCAGCCTGAGTTCATAACTTTCCCAACTTCAGTTATCTGTGTAAATATGAGAAATGGAGGGGTCTGTGTAAACAAGAATGATTAGGGAGTTAAAATCATTACAATGTCCATTTCTGGGCCTCTTCCTGGAGCCATCACTATAGCAGTTCCCCCACCAGGGAGAAAGGGCCTCCGACTGTAAGGCACAGACACTTCCCCATCATGGCAAAATCCCACCCACTCCCTTTGGGTGCATGAAGAGCCTTTGTTTATTTTCCTGGTGCTTTTAAATAAAAACTGATAACCTGTGGACTACAAGGCAGCTTTATTTTTTAATCTAATTCTCTTTTGTAACTCCCTTTCGTACCTTTATTTCCTCACCTGATTCTTCATTCAATTGGAGTAGCTATTCAATACATTTTTAAAAAGTCAAGTTAGATAATGAATTTTTTTTTCTAGAGCAGGAGTCCAGAGTCATTTTCCAAGGACTTTGGGGATTCCAGGCTTTTCCCAAAGTTTTGCATGGTGGAGGTGCTGGTGCTTGCTGCATTCCCCTGTCTGGGAGCCCCAGAAAGCCACAGAGAAGAAGTGTGGTAAGCTGAGAGGAAGAGAAAGGAGCAGCGCCCAGCACTTGCTCGGATGGCCAAGTATGTTTTTTTCTCCATGTTATAGTTCAGTTATTGGTTGCTCTTAACAAACTACTCCAAAAGCCAATGGTTTGAAATAACAATCATTTCATTTTCTCTCATGATGTTGTGGCAGTTTATTCTTTTATCCCACGTGGAATCCAGAGAGGCAACTTGATGGATGAGCTGTTCTGGAGTCCAAGACAGCTTTACCCACATCCCTGGCACCTTGTTGGCTGGAAGGCTGGTGTCTACTTTGACTGTTGGCCAGAACACCCACATGTCACATGTGACTCTTAACATGGCAGGCAGAGTAGTCAGACTTTTACACAGTAGCTTAGGACTCCCACAGAGAGTGTTCTCAGAGACCCAGGCAGAAGCCACAGATTTCCTAAGACCAGCCTCTGAAGTTCTAGGACATTGCTTCACCCATGTTCTGTTAGTCCAGAATTAGACTCTTCCTCTCAATAGGAGGAGCAGCAAAGAATTTGTGGCCATATTTAAGCTACTGCTAATATACTACTTAAAAAGCTATCAAGTGATATATAAATTCTACTACAAAAATTGGCAGAAGAAAATTGCAGCCCAGGCACTGATCTGCTTATCTTGAAAGACAAGGATTGGAGATACTAGTCAGATCCATGCCTGGCTCTCCTGGCCCACCTTTTAGACTAAAGAAATCCAGGTATGAGAGGGTAACCAGA
The DNA here is from genome assembly GCF_000181295.1 of Otolemur garnettii. Taxonomy (NCBI): domain Eukaryota; kingdom Metazoa; phylum Chordata; class Mammalia; order Primates; family Galagidae; genus Otolemur; species Otolemur garnettii. Next base: position 1,877,456 of record NW_003852420.1, read on the forward strand.
GAAAGGAAAAGATGTCCTCCTGTCTTCCTCAGCCAGACACACACATATCCCCACACTCACCCCTCCCTACACACAGTTGAATGATGTTCAGTTCTTTCTCTGCTTTGGCTCTAGTGACATAAGCCCAGACATGCAGGGTCTTGGGATGATTCAGATCATCTCCCAGAAGCACCCCAGGTTCAGGTTCCATTTGTGTGTCTCATGACATACACCTGACATTCAGTGGATAGGAGACATACCCTACACCCTCTCCCCTCCCTCCCGTCCTCATTCATTTTCCCTTCCCAAACTAGAAGTCTCCAAAAGTCTCAAACCCTACCTCATCCCCTAGCTAAGGTCCTCCTGTTGGGATGGGTTGTTGTCAGCCATGCTCTGCCCTACAGTTCTGCTGCCAGATGGGAGGAAGCAGGAAACTGCATTTCTTGGGATTGGAACATGAGCAAAGCAGTCTTCACTGTGGACTAGCCTCTGGATTAGAAGATATAAAATAAGTAAATAAAACCTCTCTTGTACTATGATGGTCAATCTTATACTAGTGTATCTTCTAAACTTTATTATGCAAAAAGAGCATCTGACCTTTCATCCTTCCTAGTTCTGTTTGTAGCTAGGACAGCAGGTGCAAGCCACCATGCCTGGCGCCCAGATTTAAGTTTTAATAGCAAAGTTGCCAGATTCAGTATTGAAGTGTGGGGAAAACCCTTCCAAACTGTGCCACTATTCAGGTGAGACTGTAAAATTTACTGATTAGAGACTCATGATCTAGAAAATTAAAGATTTTTAATTTTAAAAATTTCAGTTTGCATTATATTTTATCCCATTTTTAAATATGTGATTAGGAAACCCAGAACTCCCATTTTCCCATAAACCTTTACAAATTATCAGGCCATGAATATTATCTTGATTTTGTTCACTTTTCAGCAACCTGAAAATTTCTTGAAGTTTTTCCAGGGTCTCTAACCATATTGTACTTTCCTCACATAATTTAACAACAAAACACATTGACCCACAGCAAATGCACTGAGAATCTACAAAAAGATCCACTCCTAATAAAACATAAAACCAAAGAGAAAGGCAACAATATTCAGCTGATGTCTTCACAACAGCAGATAAATCAGATCAGGATGATGACTCTGATCCTTTGCCATAAAAAAGGATACACTAAAAAAATAGTAAGATTGTGTTCTTAAAATAGCTATGAGGCCACTATGGAATCTGGCCTCCAGTAAACTGGCCCATTAAATAGGTATCTGTCCCAGTCAGCATACAGGGAGCTGTGAATTGGCAAGAGTATAGGGCTAGAATGAATTTGAGCTAGGGAAAGTAATTTACACAGAAGGAAAACAAAATATTTCTCCCGGAAATATTGGGGATTGTTGAACTAAAAACAGCTAAAACATAGGGGCACTTTCTGCCTTTCCTCTGTTTGCCTAAAGACAGGACATAAATCCTCCCTTACTGGAGTCAGCTACTTACCAGCCCAGAGACGGCACTAGCAGAGGACAGAGAAGTATGCAAGCAGACCTTACTTCATTAGTTTCTTCCCACATTTTTCACACCTTTGAGAGACGGGAAGTGCTCTTTTCAGTTGTCTTCTCACTGCTCTAAAATTTATTGCTGTTTGTTAAAATACTATTTAAGCAAGGCTCAAGCATCAAGTCTCCAGCCAGTGCTTTGGGAGAGTTACTTTCCTCCTCCATGATAAGCCTGTCATGTCTTATTAAACTTGCTTGTTTTTCTCTTGCTAATCTGTCTTGTGTTTCAGAAAAGTGGCTCAACTACGAATTCATGAGAGTTGAGAAAAGATTATATACAGAGAGTGCCCCCAAAATGTATACACATTTTAAGAAAGGAAAAACCTGTATTAAAATTGTAATAATATATACCAGTAACAAAAATGAGTACAAGTCATATTGAGCACCCCTTGCAATTGCAGAAGTCAAACATGACTTAAGCATTACAAATTTAATACAGTTTGTCCTTTCTTAAAATGCATATACATTTTTTGGCACCCTAAGTATTTTTCCTCCTTCAACACGTTTCACAAAAATCTGAAATGAAGCCGGAAGAGAGATCAATGCTATGGGAAGAAAAGGGCCTCCCTTAAGAAGGTCTTATGATACAGTTCAAATTTAACCTTAGTTTAGTTTCTCCCAGAAGCTGAGCATGAGACCAGGATTTGCATGTAAATAGTTTTCTTTTTGGTAGGGAACCCAAGAAATATAGGTATGGAAGGAAACTAGTGCCGGGTAGTTATCCAGAAAGTGACCAAATTGGTCACCAGAGAACTCCAGTGGCCCACATAAATACAGCATGGACCTTGAAGTTATCCCACCCAAGGGACAAAGAAGCAGGATATTTATTCACAACTACCAGCAGTCATTGATTGAGGAGTGCTTTTTTTTTCTTGAGAGAGATCCTCACTCTGTCACCCTGGGTAGAGTACTGTGGCATCATCACAGCTCACAGCAACCTTAAACTCTTAGGCACAAGCGATTCTCTTGCCTCTGCCTCCCGAGTAGCTGAGACTACAGGTACCTGCCACCATGCCTGGCCAGTTTTTCCATTTTTAGTAGAAATAGAAGATTTCTCAGACTGATCTCCAACTCCTTAGTTCAAGCAATCCACCTGTCTTGCCTCCCAGAGTGCATGAGCCACTGAGCCTTACCTGGTTGAGGGATGCTTTAAGTGGAACATTAATTTTCTGCACTTCCATGCCTCCCCACACACACACCACATAGGCATGTGTGGACTGCAGAGAAAGTCCTTGATCAAATAGATGCAGGTGCTGGCAGTTAGCAGCCTTGCCTGCCCCCATCATGAAGCCCAGAGGAGATACGGGGCAGGGCTCCACAGCTTCTGGGTGGTGATTAGAGCTGCTTCCTAAACCCTCACACCCATTCTTTTCTTCAATAAACAATGCACTGCACACTAACAGTGTCCCAAGCACTCTGCCAAAAGCATAGGAAATAAAACTGTTGTCCAGAAACTTGGAATGTGTAGTGCAGAAGAGAGGAAACCCATTAGGCACCCACCACAGGCCAGGCATTTTCCTAGAGTTAGCACACTTCATCCTCCCTGGCATTCTGGGAGAGGAGATCCTTCTTCCAGTATTATAGGCATGCCGGCAATGATCGAATTACTTCCTCAGCAGAAGATATCTAAAAGCAGAATCATAATATTGTGATGCTGGCTGATGAACAGTTTCTGCCTCTAGAAGAAGTGCAGATGCTAGCAGAGGAAATAGGTTGGCGAATGTGAGCAGAGTGTTGGTGGAACTGAGCACAGTCTCAGTAAGTAGGCTACAGCTGGGAACCCTGAGTGAGGAGCAAGGGGTGGAAGTATGGCTTCTGCTCTATTTCTTCCCCTCTCCCCACCCTGCCTGTTTGTGGCTCCTCCATAGTTTTAAGGAATAGGGAAGATTTTTACTAACCTGGCACAAAGTAATTCAAACAGATGCCTACTGAGCATGGAAGTTCACCACATCCACTCCCATGGAGTACCTTTCTGGCTTTCTTGGGGATTCCCAGCTTAGATCTTTCTGTCTTTATTTGGAATCTCCTAAAGAAGAGCCTAAGACAAGGACTTGAGTTTAGGAGGTGATCTCAGGACTAAGAATTGAGGAAGAGGGAGGGATAAAAAGTCATAAAAAGGGATACGTTAATGAGGTCACTGCTGTAGGCAACGAGGGTTCTATTCTACCAGAATCTGGAAAGTTTGTAGAATAACTCCAGAATAGTTTGCCCAAAAGACAGGAGCTGGGTCACTTACCAATCAACTCCCTTCTCCGTGACTCCTAGGATGTACTAGCTATCCCTTCACCCCTTCTGGGCTGGTCCTCAGAGACTATGGGGGAGTTTCAGGGGCAGGGAAAAGACCTGCACCTTCCGCCAATGTCAAACATATTATTGAAATGAAAGGGCAGATGTGAGAAGGATGAACCTCACTTCAGATGTAATTAATTAATAGAAATTTATTGATAATTTGATATACCTGCAGGTGCACCTGCAGGGGGCTCTTGTGGTGGGCCAAGAAGCAGCTTCGAATAGTGGGTGAAAAATCCTTTTATACTATTATTCTGCATAATCATGCATGCTCAGCAAGCTAGCACAATACAGAAGCCAATCATAGCAGTTAGCACAGTTCAATACAGCTCAGGGGTCACAAGGTAAGGATACATCATAAGAGATCTACAATCTCAAAGCCACAAAACTGTCAATGATGTGCACTTGTGCAACTTTTGAACTAAGCCGAGATCTCCCTCCCTGTGGTAGGTAAGTTAGAGAGAAAAATTTCCTGAAGCCAAGAACACATGTGTGTGCTTTGGCTAAAGGCCTACAATGTAATTTATAATAGATTTATAACACTAGTGTTTGCTCAGTCTATACCAAACTCATAAAAAAAAAAACAAAAAACACCCTGAGATATCAGAAAGACAATTAAAAAAATTAGAAGTAACTATTAAAAAAAAACACAACAACCCCCCAACCCCCACAAAAAAAAGAAAAAGAAAAAAAAAAAAAAAAAAAAAAAAAAAAAAGGGTGGAGTAAAGACACACCTAGAATTTCACACTGAATTTTGTTCCATATGGGGTTGCAAATTTTCCCACCACTTGTCTTCCCTTCATTAGGAACAAATTCTTTCTTCCACAGAGTATTATATAAAAAGCCACATCCTTTTTATAAGAAAAGGTACCAACCCATAGCAAAAATAAATGTTCCATTCTAACAGTAGCTTGTTATTAACAAGAAAAATCATAAAACTAAAAATAGGGGTTCCACTAGAAGTCACTTGAGGGAAAATAGTCATATGCTGAATATGCATTTCTAGAGATACAATATACCTAGAGATTTAAAATTTCCAAGCTTCTGAGCCCAAACAGCTTCTCTTCCCAGGGTCTGCTCCTAGGGAAAGCAGAACTAGAGTGATCTGATGAAGAGCACACTTACACATCTTCCAGAAAAGGACATTCTGACTCAGAGAGCAAATGAGCAACTTGCCCCCAGTCACACCACCAGTTAATGGAGAGGCTTATGATTCAGGCTCAGGACGAACCCCAAAGCAGGTGTTCTTTTTTCCGTTCCATCCCCCCCAATTATATGATTATCTTATTGTCAAATATAGATTTCACTGTGATATCTCTTATTTTTCAACTTTCTCATTAAAAATATTGAAGTTGACAAAATAAAATTTCCTTTTGGAAAATCTTAACAATTCAAAGCATGACAGAGAAAATCTGACCAACATAGACAAACCTGAAAGGCACCACTAATTTTGCCATGTGATTCACTAACAGCTCAGAATGGAATGTGAAGTCTTGATTGCAGATCAATGGTATGAATCATTTTTATTGTGATTGTTCTCTGAGCTACACCAACTTTACATGCCATCTGATTTCCTCTTCCTTTATCTCCCCTCTTCCCAGTCTATAAAAACGTGCTTTCCAAAGATAGCTCCCTCTTCTAGATGGCCATTGTCTGTAGTAGATACTTCAGCACCCTCCCTACCCGTGTGCCCTTGGCCCATTTCTGAGACCACCAAGATCTTCCACCGCAGACCCTCTGCCATCTTTGGCTTCCTACCTCAAATACTTGCATTCCTCTGCCTGAGGAGGTTCTGTGGCCACAGGAGCATTGTTGGGTACAAGAAAGGCAGACAGAAGTGCTAAGTAAAAGCACACATAGAATAAGATGGAGTCATTCAGGGTAGGGCTGAGACAACACTGCTGGTCTGGTTGGTTTAGTTCCTAAGTGACCTTTACCTCATGCCTCCCATTCCTGCTGTTTTATAAATTCAGCTTAAAGTGTCTATCGTACATAGTTTAGGGCAATTGATTGAAGAGATTAACTTTTGACTTGGAATATTGTTTTGGGTCATGGTTATGCCTATTATCATTGTTTAAGATAAAGATTAACTTGATTTTTACTTTGAATTTTTATGTATAAAACTGTGATTTTGGAAATGGAAGAACAGAACAGTCTTGGAGAGGCTACTCTCACTATTCTCCAGAATCCTGGCCTTCTGACAAAGTTTGGCGGACCTGTCCCTGTCTCTGCATACTGGCTGACAATGACAGGTGGCCAGACTCTCTTTGTCCAATAATACAAGGAGTTAATGCTCCCATGACCAACCCTCCACCAGTGAGGGACAGAAAATCTTCAGTTTCCTTGCCCCTTGGTGGACTGTTTCACAGCATATATTCTATAGAGTTTCTAGGAAGGTGCCCATAGGACTGAGGCCCAGCTGTCAACTGCTCACCAACACATTGCCACTGGCTTTTTTCCTTCCACTTTCCATTCCTTCACCTTCCCACTCCACTCCATATGGACTGAAAAACCTGCTCAAATCCTTGAGAAGTAAAAAACTACACTCAAATCCTTGTCTCAGAGTGTGGTTTTCTTACTGAGCAATCAATGGCTTGTTTCCTAATGCACATATAAGTTAATACTATGGTACCAGCATTTAAGAAAAGAAAAGAAAGCTTGGAGCTGGGGCTGTGTTGGGCAAACATAGGGTAATGAGATGTGATCTGATTGGATCTTGCAATGAGGTGATGCCTGCATCCTGCCCTGCCATGACACCAGGACTCAATCTGATTGGATCTTGGATCCTGCCATGCAGTATCCATTTCTTAATTAAGACTCCTCAGCTTAGGTGTCTCATTATACACTTGGCTCATGTGGCTATGCTCAGGTTATGTCATCTTCAACCTAGGGGTCTATTACAACTAAAAAACAATTCATGACTTTGTTATGTAAAAGTTGAGCCAGATTAGTCTGGTGCAATTACAACTTTGGGGAAATCCAAACCAAAAAAAGCCTAAAGAATGATCATATAAAAAAAAATATATATATATATATATACCAGAGGACACAGAGATAACAACCAACTTGGGAATAAAATCAGTATTTGTTTATAGACCAACTATAGCGTACATTCATCATTGTGTCTTCAGTACCTAGCACTGTACCTCTAAATAATTCATCCCAAATACTTTTTAAAACATTTTAATTTTAATTTATAGAGATAGGGTTTTGCTCTGTCACTCAGGCTGGAGTGCAGTGACCCAGTCACAGCTCACTGTATTCTCAAACTCCTAGGCTCAATCTTCCCACCTCAGTCTCCCCAGTAGCTGAGACTACAGGTAACACCATCACACTCAGCTAATTTTTTTGTAGAGATGGGTATGGCTAAGTTGCCCAGGCTGTTCTTAAACTTCTGGCCTCAAATGATCCCCTCACCTTGGCTTCTCAAAGTGCTGGGATTACAGGCATGAACCACCATGCCCAGCTTCAAATACTTTTTAAATGAGTGAATTAATTAATGAATGAACAAATAGATGAGGATTTTAGTTCTCTCCTAAGATTTTTCAAACATTTTATACTAATTCATGCCAAAGAAAGGACTGGAATTATTTTTTTAAAAATATGAAATAAAATAAGGAAAACAAACTCTTTTCCTCTACTCTCATAGAATTCATCTGACATCAAATGTGTGGGAGGTTTTCCCACAGCAACTAATTCTCCAACTCTCCAGACACCAGCTGAGTGTCCTATATTTCAATTTAATTCTAACACTGTGTACCTGGAATTAGCTTTAGATCACACACATTAAAAGGCTCAGTCTCAAAAGATTGTCTCCCACTTCAGATGACAATCACAAGTAGTGGTGATTCCCAGTTCTGTCCTGGCTACAAATGAGGGGTTCCCAGAAACCTCATATTTGATCATTTGCTATCATGGCTCACAATATTCAGGGAAACACTTTTTCACATTCACCAGTTTATTAAAGGATATTACAAAAAATACAAATGACCGGTCAGATAGAGAGGTCCATAGGGTGAGGTCTGAGAAGGTTCCCAGTGCAGCACTTCCTGTCCCTGTGGAGTTGGGGTCCACCACCCTCCTGGCATGTGGATGTATTCACCAACCCAGAAGATCTCTGTACCTTATCTTGTAAGAGTTCCAAATTCTTTTTTTTTTTTTTTTGAAACAAGAGTTTCATTTTGTCACCCTCCGTAGACTGCTGTGGTGTCATAGCTCACAGCTACCTTAAACTCCTCTTGCCTTATCCTTCTAGAGTAGCTGGTACTACAGATGTCTACCACAATACCTGGCTATTTTTAGAAATGGGGTCTTGCTCTGGCTGGTCCTGAACCCCAGAGGTCAAGCAATCCACCCACCTCAGCCTCCCAGAGTGTCAGGATTACAGATGTGAGCCACGATAGCTGGCCAAGAGTTCCAAGCTCCTAATCATAGCTCTGTCTTTCTGGTGACCAACCCCTAAAGTTGTCAAGGAGGCCATCAAGAGTTGCCTGATTAGAACAAAAGGCACTCCTATCCCCAGGAAATTCTAAAGGATTTAGGAACCCCATGTCAGGAATCAGAACTGGGGTCAAAGGCCAAATATTAGAATGAAAAATACCCTAGCATCCTATCACTTAGGAAAATAACAAGGGTTTGGGAAGCTCTGTGCCAGGAAACAGGGACAAAGAACAAATAAAATTTCTTATTACATAACAATATCACATGAACTGAGGTAATAATTTAAATAATCATCTATGAAATTTGAATAAATAGAAATACATATTTGTGTTTGAATAGGGAGAGGCTAAATATAGAGATGTTAATGTCTGGGGCTATATTAATTTTTAAATATAATATATTCTTAATAAAAATACCAAAAGAGTGGTTTTTAAATGAGGACATTTCCTTCCAAAGTTAATAAGGGAAGATATACATAGATAAACAACAAGACAAATTCTGGAAAAGGAGAGTAATGAGAGAGAAATAACTAACACACCCAATAAAATATAAAGCTATAAAAATTAAGCCATTTGAATGAGACATAAGAGAATAGAGCATCCAGAAATGACCCAAATACATAAAGTGGCATTTCAAATCAATGGAGAAATGGTAGGTCATTCCAAATTGTATAGTTGTATGTGTATAAGGTACTCTACTGGAAAACATTAAGTTCAAATTCCTGCCTCACAAATTATATTAAAATAAATCCCAAACAAAGATTCAGAGGTAATAAACAAACCTACGAAAGTATTAGAAGAAACCCATGGACTTTTAGTTTGCTTTTACAATGTAGAATGGCAAGCCTTTTTTTGACAAAGCTGGACAAGTACTCATAACCACTCTAGGCATAGATCTCATAGTTTCAGGAAAGGGGAGCCTGGGGCTAAGCCATCTTCCTGATATGCTCTATATCAGGACCAAAAGGAAAAATGGAGTGCCGAGGATTTCAGTACTTGTTAGAAAGCTAGAGTCCTCAAAAAATGAAAAAAAGCAAAAGGAAAACTTTTCTGCACATGGGCCTATAATAATTAGCGTTGGGGCTCAGTGCCCATAGCACAGTGGTTATGGCACCAGCCACATACACTGAGGCTGGTGGGTTCGAACCTGTTCAGGGCTAGCTAAAACAAAGACAACTGCAACAAAAAATAGCGGGGCGTATGGCTGGCGCCTGTAGTCCCAGCTACTTGGGACTTGAGGCAAGAGAATTGCTTAAGCCCAAGATTGCTGTGAGCTGTGATGCCACAGAACTCTATTGAGGGCAACAAAGTGAGACTCTGTCTCAAAATAAGAATAATAATAATAATTAGCCTTGATTTGCTATTTCCAGAGAGAGTTATCAACATAAGATCTTTGAGACATTTCTCAAAATAGCAGTGACAACCTTCTAGTTCTGTTTCAATCTTCTTCCTATACTGGCCTGTTTCTGATTGTAGTCCATTACAAGATGCTTTTAATCAAAATATCATTGAGTAAGAAAGGAGGAAACTAAATTATAACCATCAGAGCACATATTCTCAATAACCAAAATAAGGAATAAATCTAAGTGCCCATCAACCTATGAGTGGATAAAGAAAACTGTGGTACCTATACCAAATTTAATATACATAGCCACAAGAAAGAATGAAATCCTGTGATTTGCAATAACATGGATAGAATGGGAAAGCATTATGTTAGGTGAAATAAGCTGAGCATGGAAAGACCAAAATAGCATTTCTCACCAATGTGCAGGAGATAAAAGAAAGTAGGTCTTATGAAAATGGAAACTAGACAAGTGGTAATCAGAGGCCAGGGAGAAGAAGACAAAGGAGAGAAAGGGAATATATATATGTGTGTGTGTGTGTGTGTGTGTGTGTGTGTATTTATTACCACTAATCTGTACACTTAAAAATGATAAAGATGATAAATTATATCTGTATATTTTACTTCAATAAAAAATTTAAAGAAAAGTAAAGAAAAATGCCCACAGCATAATATATAAAAAAGGCAGGATGCCAAACAATATACAATATGATTTGATTTTAATTATCTAGGTAGCTGTTAGTAAAATTCTGGAGAGATATATACTGAGATTTTTAATGACAAGTGATAGGATTATAGGGTAGTAAAAATGATTTATCCAAAGTTTTCTAACTTTTATAATGATGAGGGGGAGAATGTTTTCTAAAAAGTCTTAGGAACCTTTTAAGGGCCAGCTCAAATGGGAAGTAAGATTTTTATTGTATATTAGTTTCTTTTCCCTCTATATGTTCTTCCTGGGAAGTTTCATCCAGCAGCCCCCCCAACCTCCAAGCCAATTAATCCATCAATCAATCACAAAGACCTATTGATTATCCGTCATTGCAATCCTCACCCGCACCCTGCCTGTGCTGCCTCCACCTCTCACCTGGGCTTTTGCTACTCTAAATGTTCCATCTCTTCTGTTCCATTCTTAACACTGTGTGCAGATTCATCTTTTTAAAAAAGAAATTACCTGTCACTCCCTCAATTAAAACTCTTCAGTAACTGTGATTACCTTCAGGATAAAGGTCACACTCTCTATATTTGTTTGGGTTCCTCCCACAAGCATACCCAAGACAAGAACTTGGGTGCGGTGGTTTATGCAAAGGGTGATACTAAGTAGGAGGCATAGTGAGGAGGGAAGGGAGGAAAACCAAGAAACCAATTTGGGTAGGTTTTTGGCCCTCAAACTCCATTTAGGTCTCTTCATCGGTGTGTGTGGCAAACAGAGACCAGGTCTAAACTAGTGATTCTCAAAAGTTAGTGTATTTAGGAATCATCCAGGGAGTTTTTAAAAAAATGGATTTCTAGGTCCCCCCACAAGAATTCCAATTATCTGCAGACCCTATCACCAAACTCTACATACAATTAATAGATCCTTTTTTCCTGAGATACTCACAATTTGCAGTGCCAATCCCCTTCCAAGTGAAATTAGAACTCTGGGTAATAACTTAAAAGGGTAATAATTTGGGGGGGTGGAGGGTTTCTTCGTATCTCCTCTCTCCCCTAACGCAGATACACGCCTCACCTTTAAATCTTGCTTCTTTGGACTTGTTAGAAAAAAGAAATGGGACCACTACTGAGCTATCTATATCTATCGCTTAGTGGTTTCCTTGACAACTCTAAAATTTTGAAATTACCATATGTAAGGATTTACAATCTTACACAAGGAGCTGTCTGTTCTCAGATGGTCTAAGGGAGGAAGACAAAGAATATATCCTCCTAGTATTTATTCATTCATTTCATTTATTCACCACTGAAAGGATCGTCAGTCATGATAATGAGATACCAGAAAAATTATTAACTCACAGTTTTCTCAGTAAGGCTAAATATCAAGCTTTCTCTCTTTTGCCCTCTCTTGCTAGCCAGCCCTATAGAGCTATTTTCACAAAGTCTAAAAGGAGCCCAGCAGACAAAAAGGAAAGGCAAATCTTTCTCTTTACATTCACAGACTCCTTCCCTTTACAGTCTCAAGGGTTCTTGAGTTATCCCTGATGAACAATAGGGTGTATGTTTTGGAACTTGCAACAGAAATACCTGTGAAAAGTCTGTCTCCAGCAGTAAGACTGCTTATCATCCAGCCGCTAAGAAAACAGAAGGAGCAGATGGAACAGATTCCCCATACCCTGTGAATTTGGCTACCATTATTTTTTTTTCCTCTGCCCCCCTAAATTTAGCTACCATTCAGCCTCCCTGTGGGCATTCTTTTTTTTTTTCTTTCTTTGGGATGCCACTTCATCTCTTTTTCCTTTTTTCTCTTTCTCCCCAGTCCTTTACTTTCTTACTCCCTCTTTCCTTATAAGAAGATAAAATAAAGTTTATACTTTTTTTTTTTTTTTTTTTTTTTTGCAGTTTTTGGCCAAGGCTGGGTTTGAACCTACCACCTCCAGCACATGGGGCTGGTACCCTACCCCTTGAGCCACAGACGCCACCCTAAAGTTTATACTTTTATATCTTAATCTTGGTTTAGAGAAAATCTTTTCTTGACCTGTGCAGAGCACCTACTGAGCATTCCACCCTAATAACCATATATTTTCCAGGAGCCCACTCAGTGTAAGCCTCTTGTCACTGAACGTAGTTGCTTTTTATTAGACAAAAACTGATGTATGTAAACACTTAGGACAGAGCCTCCTGTCCTAAGCCCTCTGGGTTATCCTCCACTAATTCTAACATACATTTTTTTTAACATCTCCAAAGTCAGGATACAACTCATAATCAAAGGCAGTTAGAATTGAAGAAATCCTTACTGCTTATTGTTCTGCTCCCCTTGACTGCAGGTTCCTTAATGGCTGCGATTCCTTCCTCATTATTCTCCAGCATCTGGTCATGGTGTGGGATAGATGGAATGGAAGAAAAAATAGATGAAGTCTTCCCTGATACCACCTCTTCACCACACAGACTGCACTCCATGTCTCTCCTCTGAACTCCCTGGGCACTTGGTCAGCCTTCTTTTATGGCATTTTTCATGTTCTGTCTCAAACTATAGTTGAGTTCCTGTGTTACCTTACACCACTGAGATGAAGGCAGGGACCCTGGCTTATTATATGAGGATTTTCATGCACTGTAATATTTTGCACAGTGCCTTCCATGTAGGTGCCTCAATCAAAGTATTTTTGCTCACAATGTCAGCTTCTCCATGGTTCCTAGCCAACCAGGCTGTGAGCTCTATGAGGGTGGCAATTTGATTTGTAGCCTTGAGATCCTTCTCAAGGTGCCCAGTGCCTTGTATACAGCAGGTATTCAATAAGTACCAAATGACAAACTTCTCCACACCCACCTTGTTTCATTCCCAGCCCAGGTTGACACATACTCCCTCTCTAAATAAGCCCATCACCCAGTGCACAATGACACAGGTGTGTTTTCATAACCAACACAGCAGCAGTCCTTCAAATTCCTGACTACAACAGAAAGAAGGGCAAAATGGGGTCTATGACTCCATTGTACTAATGCTTCTAGGAACGGCTTTCATTTCATAGCTCTCTCTCCCCAGCTCTTTCTCTGGAGCAGAATCTAGTTTTTAATACTCCCAGCACCACATTTAACCAGAATCACCAGAGTATGGGCCAGGCAGCAGCCTTTTGTTTTCAGTTCTCAACCTGCAACCAAGTTGAGGTCTACTGTAACCTGTGACACGGAAATTTGCTCTAAACAAACTCATTGTGAGGGATGACTCTGGATTTTGTGAAGGCCTTAAAGCTGGAGGCCCTTGGAAGGGAGGGTTCTCCTATGGACCTCAATAAGGTCACAACTTTCTTGCCTCTACCTCCTGATAAGGGCAGGTACCAGCTAGGCCTGGAGCTCTGCTGGGACTATGTGAATGATGTCAAACCTGCCATAGGTTTTGGGGCAAGACTCTGGAACACCTATCTACATTCCAGCCTTCTCTCCCCACTACCAGGTAGTGACCTCAAGCAAATCAGCTCTGCTCTATAACACTCAATTTTTATCATTTGCAAAACAAGACTACTGTAATGTCTTAGAGCTCAAAAGTTTTATAATTCAATCTAGCTTCTCAGTTGAGAAGTTAAGGTCTGTGACAGAAACATGTTTTTAAATCTTCTCAGGTATTGCAAGAACAGAATCATTTTGCAACTGTGAGATTTATTTGAATTCTTAGTGTCTTTTTTTTGTCACCCAATTAATTTCATCTAGCATTTGGATGTTTTGAGATGGAAACATTTACTTTCCTTTTTTCTGAGGTGTGTGCTTGTGTGAAACGAGTTATCCTAACTTGTATTTCATTAATTAGAAAATAATGCTAAGTAAAGATACTCTAAAAGAAAAAATGTTCATTTTTTTGCCTAATACAAATAGATTTGTATTAAGACGAATCTCTTTTTATATTTGGATGTTGCCATCTAAGCAAAATAGCTTTCTGAGGTCATGTGATTTATTCTTTTTTAAAAAGGGACAGCGAATAAAAATTGTACCTATTTATTAACAAAACAAATCAATTGTTTAGTGTGAGCAAAGACAATTTAATGTAGGACAAATGGTAAGCTAGCATTACAATAGCAGTCAATAATTTATTCTTGAAAGCTTCCCTAATATTCATCCTCTCTAGAATAATAATACCTAACATGTCATGCTTATTATGTGCCAGCCATTGTTCTACCTGAATATATTATTAACTCATTTGATCTTCACAACCACCTTCCTGGGAGAATGCCACATTATCTATCATTCCTCTTTTTTTTTAGAAGATGGGACTGATGGCAAGACCATCCAAGGCCATAGAACCAGGGCTTACCCACTGCACTGACTGCCTTTAGAAAGTTCTTAATTTGGCAGGTGAGTAGATTCCGATAACTGAATGTAGATTTTTTTCACAACTATTCATGTGATTTAGCAAGTCTCTACACAAGCAAGTCTCTTTAGCAAGTCTCTAACATTGTGCTAGGGTACTCTTTTCCCAAAACAGTTTCAAGGTCTTGAAAAATGCTCCCTGATAAAAGAGCTATTGTACCAGTAAGCCCAGAAGAAGCCATAACATGTAGCCTTCTTTGGGAGATTTACAATTGTAAAGGTTCTGAGAAGTCTTTCAGGAAAGATATATCTATTTAGTTTTAACTTGGTTTTTTCAACCATATTTACCTCTGGAAATTCTCCCTCTCTTCTCTATTCCCATCTTCTTCTGAAACACCTATTAATGTTCTGTAAGAGTTACTGTGCCAGACAGATAAGGCATCTAATGAGCTTGACTTTCTAAACCTAAGAAATAATAAGTGTGATGCTTAGTTGTCTGCTAAGCGTTGTACCAATGCTTCTAAGAATGGCTTTCATTTCACAGCAGTAGAGTAACTTTCCAAAGGTAAGCTATTATAGTTCGTGGTGGAAGAAGGATTCAGTGGAAGAGCCTGATTTCTTAATTCATGTTGATAATAGCTGAACATGTAAGCCTGCACTGGGACCCACCCTGTCCCATAGTGCACTGCACACCCAGCTCTGCCACAGCCCTGCTTTGACCTCACATCATGGTTCTAGCCTCATTCTCTAAAGGCAGGCCCTTTCCTGTCTCTCATACTAGCAATTTTATTTGTGCCCCAGCATCTGTGTCCAACTCTTTTCCTTGGTCAGATTCCTCTGAGAGAAGAGTCTAGTTTTGAATCCCAATTGAGTAGCTGATCCTCGGAATTTGCAGCTGACCGTACCTGATGCTGTCTGTCTTTCTGGTCTGCTATTGTGTGCAGTGTTCACAGGGGTCATATTTGAGCTTTCCCTGTGGCTGTTGGAACCCTGGTGATAGCACAGCCAATACTCAAGGCACTAACATCGAGCTGAAGAGGCAGAATTCATGAACAGGAAACAATATATAAAATGCTAACAGAGAACTAACAAAAGTTCAAGATGGCCAGGGAAAAGAAGGCCAAACGAAGTTGAGGTAGATTTGAAGGATGACTGACTTTAGAGTAGAAGGGATCCAGAAGAGTTTGGAGGACAGACAGTTCTGCAGCAACAAAGATTTGAGGGCAGGGCTAAGTGTGTGCTACAAATAGTGGATGGAACCACCTGACTGGTTCAAGTATGCTGGTTGGGGTAAGGCAGGAGGGAATGTATAGGAAGAAAGACTTGTAGCTCTTAGGTTAAGATTTGGGTGTGGTACCACATACCTATAATCCCAGTGCTTTAAGATTTGGGGAGGCTGAGGTAGGATAGTTTGAGACCAGGAGTTTGAGACCAGCCTGGGCAGAGAGACAGCTTATTAAAAAAAGAGTGGCAGCATAATGAAATGGTTAATTACATACTCTTGTCACATGCAAGACTAAAGTTAAAACTGGCTATCACTTTTGTGACCTTAGGGGTCAGAACTTTTCTAAGCCTGTTTCCTATCACTGCATCTGAAAAACAGAGACAATACGACCAACATCTATTTCACAGGGAATGTGAGGATGAAATGAGAATTGAGAATACCTATCAAAGGCTTAGCACACTGCCTGTCAAGAGTGTAATACACAGAACTTTAAACAGAGGGCTTCACCAACACATGATGCCTTTGTACAGGTTAAATGAAGCTGCCTTTACTGAGAATGAGTGTCCAGCTGGCTTCTCAAGAAATTAGAGACAGCCTGATTTGGTTAGAAATCGCAGTACTTCCTCGTTTAGTCCTTTGCTTAGTCCTCTAGAGTGTTGCCACCCAAAGCCCAAGCATTTCCTGTCCTGGTGTGATTGTAGCCAGGACTTTGTCTCCTGGACAAGTAACTGGGAACTTTCTGCAAAATTCAGAGACACTTCCAAAATGCTAAATGCTTGGTAACTATGAGAAAATTTCATGTCTCACAGAAAATGGAGGTGGCTGTCCATGCCGAATGCATAAGGGTCTGGAGCCCTCCTTTGTGGCCCAGAAACTTAAAAATGCCCTCTGGCCCCACTCTTAAGATTAAGGAGCCTGAGGCACATCACACTGGGCATCTTCCCTAAACCTTATCCTCAATTGAAATCAAAGTTAACTTTGAAGGGACAAATGTCCCCAAGGGTAAAAGAAGGTGTGAGAAACTATAAAGATAGGAGGACAATCCTGTCTGTGTTGTCTTGGGACCCAGGTCCTGGAGTCTGGCTCAAAGCTCCTCTAAGGTCATACTGTCCAATGACTCCCATTTTCCACCTCTGTGACAGGGGGTTCCCTGTGGTCACAGATCTCTGATCGGAGGAGGGTGGAAATGGTTCCTTGCAAAAAGCCCTTCAGCAACTTGGAAGATAGATCTTTAGCCTCTTCTGAGACTCATCAAGGACCAACTTTTAATTTTACGAAAATCCTGAGGTCAGAGAGATAGACCACCTGGCTCCCAGACCTTTTCCTCTGCTTCCATAGCCTTTTGTGCCAAAGCCTGGCAAGTCCTCCTTTGGAACTCTCCTCTCCCTAATATCTCACATACAACCTAAGCACAAAGACTCCTAACACTTAGACCTGGTAGTTGTTCCTGATGATTCTCTGACTGAACTAGCGATAGGCACCTTGGACACAAGTATGAGATTCCTGTCTGAGGAGCCTGGAGACTGGCTGGTTTACACTGGCCACTTTGAAAGTACAGGGAGCTTACCTTTGCCTGGTTTTAGCAATGGCTATCAAGACAGGATCAAGTCAGGCTTTTTGTGTGTGTGTGTATAGAGACAGAGTCTCATTTTATTGCCCTCCACAGAGTCACACAGCTCACAGGAACCTCCAACTCCTGGGCTTTGGTGATTCTCTTGCCTCAGCCTCCCAAGTAGCTGGGACTATAGGTGCCCACCACAACGCCCGGCTATTTTTTCACTGCAGTTTGTCCAGAACTGGGTGAGGCCAGCGCCCTACCAGCTGAGCCACAGGTGCTGCCACAAGTCAGGCTTTTTAAAAGTCCTATTTCCACAGCATTGTGCCCATCTGAGAGCCTGGTAACAGGTATGCATGTCAACAGTCCATCATGATGATGAGGCCAAGGGAATCTATGCAGCTGTGTAGTTCACTGACTTCTCAAGGTCAGAGTCTTCCCAAATTCTCTGGTTTCATTAATACCAGTGAAGCTTCCAAAACGACTGATCCTAATATTCCTAGGAAATCAAATTTGAGTTTCTGTAGGTTAAGAAATTTGAGAGTATCTTAGCTAGAGGGGTCATGCTCAGGGTCTCTCATAAGCTTTTGGTGATATCTTGGCCAGGACTGCAGTGGTCTGAAGTTTGGGCCCGGAGATGTTTCCAAGGTGGCTCATCTTGTGTCCTTCAGCTGAGGCCTTCTATTCCTCACCTCTAGGTCTTCTCCCCAGAGCTGACTGGCCTCACTACACCGCTGCTGGCTTTCCCCAGAGTGAATGATCCATGGGACAAAGCAGCAATGCCTTTTATCATCTAGTGATGATCATCATCACCTCCACATTTGATTTGTTGATAAGAAAATCATTAAATTCAGCCCATACTTAAAGGCAGGGAAATGAAGTGCTCTTAAGAAAAACATACCAAATCTTATGGATAGATTTTAAAACTACTGCAGATGGCAAAACATTATTTCCTTATTTGTTAACAACCTAAAAGTGTTCATTGCACCTGTTAATTATTCTTAATGTTTTTTAAACCAGTAAGATAAATTATTTGTCAAACAACCAGAGCATTAAAATATACCAATATCTGGAAAGGTAGCTCCATTTTTAAGTTTTCTGAAGACTGACTTCACATTATCAACAACTGTCACCTCCAAAAAAAAAAAAAAGTTCAAAATATTTCTTAAGCAAGAGAAGCTAATGGTAACTTATGAAGGAAGAAAATAATCATCACTGTGCCTAATATTCCTAGGAATATTTCTTTTTTCAAATATCATCACTGTGCCTAATATTCCTAGGAATCCTTTCTTTTTTCAAATATCTGTTAATTTCTTTCCTGGATGGAAGCCAATCCATGGTAAAATACTTTCATTCCATTTCTTCTTAAAGGATATATAATCAGTACAAAGTTACACATATTTACTATAGGCCATACTGCAACTGTTTCCACCTAGTGGATAAAAATGGTACTAAATAGGCTTGATAACATAAAACTTCCTTCATAGGTACTTCATGAGTTACACACTTAAGTAACTTTTTAAAATACTTGTCAACAAATCATACAGAAATTCTTAATATAAATCAAACAATCATATAAAATGTAAATTTTTATATTTGCTGCCACTTCTATGATTCTTAAAGCAAACAACCTGGAATAATGCTGAGAATGAGGAAACAATCCAGTCTCCTAGGCACCAGTGGGTGTCATGGCGTCCACACATTGAAGCCTTGTCAGACTGACAATTAAAAGAGGAGAGAAGAGCTGAAGCTTCGCACATGAAATTCAGTGAAGATTGGTCAAAGGAACCAAAAAAGCGCATGTATTTGACTTCAGAGCAAAGTTTTTCTCCCAAAACTCTTTCCTCTTTCCTACCTTATACACTAGTCCTAGAAACCCTCCAGTCTAAATTTTTTTTTGAGACAGAGCCTTACTTTGTCACCCTCAGTAGAGGGCCGCGGTGTCACAGCTCACAGCATCCTCCAGCTCTTGGGCTTAGGTGATTTTCTTCATCGCCTTTTTCGCCTCGGCCTAAGGAGTAGCTGGGACTACAGGCGCCCACCACAACACCCAGCTATTTTTTTGTTGCAGTTTGGCCAGGGCCGGGTTTGAACCCACCACCCTCAATATATGAAAAGCATACCCTACCCACTGAGCCATAGGTGCCACCCATCCAGTCTGAATTCTAACCTCATAGCAGATCAGAAGAAACAGGAACTGACTCAAGGATGTTCATTTGGGCCAAGCCGTCAAAACTGACAACTGACAGCAAATAAGAAAAGTGTTGCAAAAGAGACACCAAACATACCACATCATTCTTGGGGCTGGTCAGTCTGGGAACAAGTGATATAGCACAATTTGAGTTTATGACAATAATGGTTGTTTTAAAGAAAAGTTTAAAAAATGGCTATTTTCCATACAACATTTAAGAATGTAACACATTTTTGATAAGACTTTTAAAAAAAGTTTTGTTGCTTAAAGGGATGAGCTGTTAATCACTTGGAGAGCACAGCTAGTCAGAAAAATAAACTTCCTGAGGGTTCTGAACATTTAAAGCTTGATAGGATACTTCAAGGAGATATTAACTAAAAAAAAATTTTACTACTGTCATTCACATTAAATGATTTCAGTACTGTCACTCACATTAAACAATAAAAGTCTTTAATTAGGTATGTTAATTTTTCTTTCCTTTATTTTTAAAAACTAATGAAGCTTTTTTCTGAGATAGCCCAGGGTAGATTACTACCTACCCCAACTCCCCACATAAACCCTGTAGGCATTAAATAAACAAAAGTATTATCTTTGGTAGAAAAATTTTCAAAAGCCTAAATAAATGACAAGTACAAGTTTCCCTCCTAGATTTGCACCCAAGACACATTGACACACACACATCAAGTTCCTCAGTCCTCTTCCACAGCAACAGCCACTTAACACTTTCATTATGTGCGCTCTTCAGAAACAAATATTACTACTCCTAAGACTCAACCCAACCACTTCTGGAAGTGATCAAAAAATATAGTAACTTATCAGGATAAAAAATCAATGTCCACAAATCAGTAGCCTTTATATATACAGTCAATAACAGCCAAGTTGAGAAGCTAATCAAGGACACAATTCCCTTCACGGTAGCTTCTAAAAAAATGAAATAGCTAGGAGTATACATAACAAAAGAAAGAGGTAAAGGACCTCTACCAAGAAAATTACAAAACTCTAATAAAAGAAATAGTAGAAGATATTAACAAATGGAAGAATACACCATGCTCATGGCTAGGAAGAATAAACATTGTCAAAATGTCCATACTTCCCAAAATAATCTACAAATTCAATGCAATCCCCATTAAAATACCATCATCATATTTTCAAGAAATGGAAAAAATAATTCTTCATTTGGAAGCAGAAGAAAACCCTTTATAGCCAATGCAGTTCTTAGTAATAAAAACAATGCTGGGGGCATCAGTCTACAAGACTTTAGCCTATACTACAAGACCACAGTGATCAAAACAGCATGGTATTGGCACAAAATTAGAGACAATGACATTTGGAACCAAACAGAAAACCAGGAGATGAAACTAACATCTATAGCCACCTCATCTTGGATAAACCAAACAGACATAAACTGGGTAAAGAATTCCTATTCAATAAATGGTGTTGGGAAAAATGGATAACCCCAAGTTAAACACTGAAACTAGGCCTGCACCTTTCACCATTTATAAAAATTGACTCAAGATGGATAAAAGATTTAAACCTAAGGCATGAAACAATAAAAATCCTCGAACGAAGTGTGTAGGAAACACTTGAAGATATTAGCCTGGGAAAAGATTTTATGAAGAAGACTTCCGTGGCAATTATAACAACAAAAAAATAAATAAATGGGACTTAAACTGAATAGCTTCTGCACAGCTAAGGAGACAACAACCAAAGCAAATAGACAACTTCCAGAATGGGAAAATATATTTGCATATTACGAATCAGACAAAAGCTTGATAAGTAGGATCTATAGAAAACTCAAGTTAATCACCAAAAAATACCCAACAATCCCACATATCATAGGGCAAGAGACATGAATAGAACCTTCTCTAAAGAAGACAGGAGATGAAAAATGCTCATTGTCCCTAATCTCCAGAGAAATGCAAATCAAGATCACCCTGAGATATCACCTAACCCCACTGACAATAGCCCATATCACAAAGTTTCAAAGCTGTAGATGCTGGTAGGGACGTGAAGAGAAGAAAACATTTTTACACTGCTGGTGGGACAGCAAACTACTGTGATTTTTTTGGAAGGAAGTATGGAGAATCCTCAAGGAACTCAAATTAGACCTCCCATTTGAACCTGCAATCCCATTACTGGGCATCTACCCAGAAGAAAAAATAAAAACCTTTTATCATAAGGACACTTACACTAGACTGTTTGTTGCACCTCAATTTACAATCGCCAAAATGTGGAAATAACCTAAATGCCCACCAATCCAGGAATGGATTAGCAAGCTGTGGCAGGTGGCCCTTGTGGCTCAAATGAGTGGGGTGCTGGCCCCATATGCAGGAGGTAGCAGGTTCAAACCCAGCCCC